>NC_060139.1:12404936-12713998 GCF_021461385.2 Schistocerca piceifrons | reverse complement strand
TCTAAATACATTTTTCTCTATTATGTTCACTTATTACAAAATATCTTTTTCATAAAAAAGGTGAATGTAAGAAAATATGTATGTTCTGTTCCTTACCCAAATTTTTTTAAATTCTTTCTTCTTCAGCAGCCATAAGATTGATATGAAATATAGATTTTTCATAATTTTTTTTAATGTTCTCTTGACTACAGTTCTACCACAACCACATGTTATATTTCAGAATTCTTTTCCTTTTTACCTTCTTTACATGTACTACAATATCCATCTGTTCGATAATTGTATTTATGAACTCATTAACATTCTTTTTATTCAGACAGTCACCCCACTTCCTTAGGTGCTTGGTGTAGTAATGATTATAAAATTTGATAGGAAACTTTTTTTTTAATTTCACAGAGTACATTCTAAATCATGAAATCCTTCATAATTATTTTTAAGACTCTTCACTCCTTTCTACCTCAATTATATATTGTATTCTTCAAAAAATTGAAGATCCCAATTAATAATTGTTTTTAAATATCTATTAGGTATAATAATTTTAAATTCACTATCGAGCTCCAAATATTTTTTCCATACCTGGTGGGTAAATGTTCATAACCAGTAATATAACATAAATCATTTACTTGCAACATGCTAATCTTGTTATACAAATTAAAATTGCTAACACTGTTGAGCTCTTTCAGAAATTTTGTGTTTTTTGCTTCAAATCAAATTCATCATTCTCTATCGTTCTCTATTGTTAGACAAAAAAATCTTTATAATGTTCTAAACTTATACTGTATTTAATAACACATTTTTATATCCTTTAAAATTTTTCTCTTCCTTTTCATCAATTTTATGAGCTTACAATTTTTATCTCAAAACAGAGAATTCTCTCACTATTTTTCCATTACATTTGTCTTCCATTTCTCTTAAAACTTTCTTGTTTATGTGTGCAATACCATAAATAATATCTGTCGAATAATCACTTTTATCAAAGAAATCAATCATTGATATCATGTCTTCACAGAAATCTTCAATATGTGTATTGTAGATTTGACTGACCATATATTGATAACACAACATAATATTTTCACCAATTTAGGTTTCATTATTCTATAGTGAAAAATCACACATCAGTTCTTGAGATGAATCAAGTATATTCATTACGATGTAGATGGGTTTGTCAAATCTAATTTTAGTTTTATTCATATGATTAGCAAAGATAATTTCATTAAATGCTGTTCTTCCTTTAAAGTTTGGTTTTGATAGAAGTTTATCACATTTCCTCTATCTGACACTATTTTTATATTCAACCTTTTCTAATAATTTCCACTGTCTTAGCAATCACTGAAGTATTCATTAACTTGTAGAAATCTTTTTCAAAATCATTATTCTATTTCATCCTCATTTCTGAATTTAAATCTCTATATTCTTAAACCAGTCACAGTGCTTAAATTTGAAGACTGTGTTTATTTTTGTTATCTTCATTCTTAATGAAAAAATATGTTTTAGGTTTGTGTGGGTGAACTATACAATTATGTTTGTCATTCAAAGTAGTCATTAACAAACTTTCTTCTTTTCCTGGTACAATTTTCTTCCAGGATGAAGTGGAAAGTCTTTATGCAAATCATGGAATTCTGTTGGATATTCGAGATCTACTTCAAATATATTTCCACGTGCACATTCATTGGAAATATCACTTACTTTTCCACAATCAAAAGAATCTGGTTCATCTCATTCAGATCCACCGCATGGTAAATATTGAGTCATTACGTAACCATATAAGTTGTTTGCATCTTAATATGCTAAAAAGTTCGATATATTTTTACATCATAGTCTTTCATATATTTACTATTTTCTTTAACATATCTTTTACAACATTGGGATATCCCTCCTCTTATTCATTTTTCAACCATTTAGATCACATCATAATCATGTTATAAATCAAGTAATATTTAGTCTTTTTTGACATAGGACTCAAAGATAAACAAGGTACAGTTACCATGATGGATCCAAGTCGTATACTTCAATATACATTTTTCTAAAATTTCCAAACATAGCAGCCAACACCAAGACATCACTTTTAATATGTAGATCATGATATTCACCAAGCTTTTTTAAGTTAACCTTTTCCAAAACTATTTTTGCATGTACATAACATTCATTACTTATTTCACAGTAATTCAGATTACTAAATAATTCTTCATTTGCTGCTAATTATGCCACTTCATATTTCTTCCAAATAGCCCATCTAATCATATCGATACACGTTTTTTCCAGTCATTAGATTGAATAATTCTTCCAGGAAAAGTTTTGTAATACTTTTATTTAATCTTTCTTCACCTTTGATACAAGTTTATCCATTGAAGAAGAAATAAATTTAAATGTATCGATAAATCTCAAATTGATATTTTCTGTCTCCTTATCAAAACTAATGCGTCTATCTTTTTTATTAGGTATTAAACCTATCTCTTTTTTCTCATAACCAATTTGTTTTATAAAAGGATGTGAAACATATCCTGATAAATTCTGTAAAGGTCATCTATCTCAATTTTTCTTCAG
Source organism: Schistocerca piceifrons (assembly GCF_021461385.2). NCBI lineage: Eukaryota > Metazoa > Arthropoda > Insecta > Orthoptera > Acrididae > Schistocerca > Schistocerca piceifrons. Next base: position 12,711,457 of record NC_060139.1, on the reverse strand, counting down.
GTGTTAACAGTTTCATTTCTTCATTTTCAGAATAAATTCTTCTGATGTCTTCTACTTTCTGTTTTATACAATCAATGATTTGTATGACAATTTGGTCCCTTATATACAACAGGATTTGTATAATGTCCTTTAATGTGCTTGATACAAAAACAGAATCGACTTGGTTTACGTTTTTGGTATTTAAATGAGAATGAATTCTTTGGATTTGGTTAATAGTATGCTTTCAAAATCAGAATAAATAACAAATGAAACTTTTTGTGTATGATGACAATTTTTAAAATATACCTGTGAATCACTGTCTCATTTTTACTTTCAATGGGGTGTTAATGTTGTTCATATGCGATTATCTAATTCTTCTTTACTATTGAATTGGAGGAAACACAAATTACAAATAAATTTTACAGTTTCATATTTATTATTTTGACACTAGATAATTTTCTTATATAACAATAGTGCAAATTAGTTCTCTCCTTGAAAAAAAGGAGATTTACATGTTTCTCTTTTTTATATTTCGTAACTTTTAATAGATGCACTTGCTATTTTTCACCAAATGAATAAAAAATAGCAGATACGTTCATTTTACTCTCAGTTTTTGGAATATGACCAACCACTAGTGGAAATTCAAAATATTCAATTTTCTGATCAAATTCATCGCCAATATTTTATATTTACTAACTCTTTCTCATTTTTATCTGCAGGGTATAATTCAGATTTTATAGACCACAGAAAACATTTCTGATAATTGTTTCTTCATTTATACATGACCTTTTATTTTTATTTTATTTGATAATTCATTGTAAGATGATTCAGTCACTGAAACCTACCTGTTAATTCCCAATTATAAACCAATAATTCTATGTAATGTCCATAATTAGTCATGTACTTGAAAGTACCCATTATTAATAAAATATGTTTGTCAATCATAAATTATTAACTAACTCTCTATGATCTGTGATACTATACTTTCTATCTGGAACTTGATTTTCATAATATTTGTATTTGTTCACATGTTGTTTAAACATTACTTCCAATCGACAATGTATTTTTAGATTCTTTTTTCAGTTTTCATAATTTTCGGTATAAGTGCAGTTTAGAAATTTTCTCCTTAGTTTATCATCTTTAGTTTCATAAATTTCATCATCAAAATGAACTAACTGTTTCCAAAAGTTCCATCTTGCATCAGCTAAAGCAGATGTTTGTGACTTCATGTCTCATAATAAATTTAATTGATCGGATTTATTTAATTTATAATAACCTCTTAAACTAATTCTTTTATAATATTCACGAAGCTCAACAACCATTAATTTCTTCATTTTAGTCTTCTACCTCTTAAGAGTAAAATTTAAGAGATTTCTAAAAACCTAATATTTCAACAGTCGACCAGTGCAATTACATATTTAATAGGTATATTAAAATAAGTATGAGATGATTGTCCTTTCTTATTTTTCATAAATTCTGAAATAAATTTGTCACATTCACTGTGATGTTTATGTGAAGGATCTCTGTAAAGCAAACTTAAATCTTTAATTTCTTCACAACAAATACATTTTTCTGAAGATAGATTAAGTGGTTCTACATCATTTTTCATCGACTGTAATGTTTGCAAATGATCTTCACATAGAACACATTATAAATGATTTTTGAAATGATATTTTTAAATATATTTTGCACATACACAAGAAATTCGTTTTTCACTGCACACATTTACATAATATTCATTTATATAATATCGTTCTGTAAGCATCTTTGGCGTATTTTTGTGAAGTAAAATCATCAGTTGACTTCTCAGTATTACAACACCTACACAGTTTAATTAAAATCAGTTCAATTTAAATAAAAGGTTATTAGATTTTTATAGAATTTCTAAGTATTGTAAAGTACCTTTCAATACATTTATTACATTAGGAACTAGTTCTAACGATTTATTGCAATGACTACCTAATAAAGATAAATGGATGGCACTGGTTAATTTTTCTAAATTCATTACATTCATAAAAAGTTTCATCCTTGGAAAAATGCAATAATCGATTAACATATCTGAATGCTTAATTTAATACTGTAGGTAAACCTGGAAGGTGTCCACTTATAATTGCTCCTGATTTATACTGAAGATCACATTCATTTAACTCTACAAAGAAAAAAATCATTAAAGTGTAAAAATTGACAGAATTTCTTAATTCCACATAATGCTTCAGCTAATTCATTTGTATTAACCAATTGTACAACTGGTGCATATTTTGATACAGTCAGCAGTGTTGATATTTTTTGCCATAATAACTCTGAATACCACTGACATCATCTCGAAGTAATTAGAACTGTGAATGAATGAAGTATGGATATGTTGTTGATTCATAAATATCTTAATGATCTCAGAATAATCAATCATCAAATTTATGTACCAGAACTTAAAACAAATTTGTCTGATGTTTTGGTGTTTTCTTGTTAATCTCCAAGTATCACAATTCTTCATCACCATATGTTTCCTACTGGACCAATAATTATATTTGGAAAAAATGCATGATCTAACACATTTCCTTTTCCATCTAGAGCCTTTGGACAAAGATGACCATATATTCCAATTTTATGTGACCATCTTTTATTTTAAATTTTAACATCAAATTTATTGTTATCAGGATGATGTCTAGTAGCAGTATATTTTTGCTATAAATGGAGTGCTTTTCTGGTTATTTCTAATACTTTTTAGTTGCTCCACTGTAGAATCATTTTATATTGCTTTTATTCCACTTATATGTACAAATTTTATAACTACCAAATGAATCTTTTATACCAAATCTAGGCTCACTCATAAATTTTGAAGTTTATTCTCTTAACTCACCAGTTGTTTCAAGATTCTATGTATACTGAAATAACATTAAGGCTTCCATGAATACATCATCACTGACTTGAGTTACTTTTGTATCATGAATATTTAAGAATCACATACAAAAATTTTAGTGCTTTATTGTCACTCACTTGAGTAAATTTTGCATCATGAATATTTATGTACCAAAAGCATACAAAAATTTTGGAGATTTATTCTTTTTGACACAAATTGATATTATAAACAACAGTACTAGAAGTACCTTCATTTATATACAGTTAAAATATTAAAAAATGAAACTAAAGCCAAGCATCAACTTGTGTCTGCTTCTGTACATAGTTTTTATTAATAAAAAAATCTTGTAAACAAGATTTTTATTAAATGGACTGTCATTGACCTCATCATGAAATGTATTATTTACAAATAACATTCTATGTTTTATTTATGAAGATTTTCAGCTGTGAGAAGATTAACAGCTCAGGAACAATATGGATTTCCATCATCACAAAGGAAATTATGAAAAACTAACACTCTTTGAATGTGCAACCTCATATTGTATTTATTAATTAATGAAGTTCATATTCTTTAATATAAAAATAAAAAACTAAAAAATATTTTTAATAAACAGAATCTATTATAAGGACCTATAATGCTAAGTTATCGATGATTAATACTTTTGAATTTATTTAGGAAAAACATTTCCAGTTAAACTGAGTTCTTGGTTTAGGGACATTTGGTTTCCTTTACTTGAAAAGAGAGATGTATTAATTACAAATGAAATTTTAAACTATATTCACTATGGAATATCAGATTTCATGAGTCCAAAGCCTGCAAAGTTGAAAAAATTAAAGGCTACACTCTTGCAATATTAAATCTGTAATCTAGAAAAGATAGAAACGAAATATAATGGTCCTACAGTTCTATAATGTAAATATGTTCAAATCAAGATCTAACAATTGACACCTAACACTCTAGTTAAAAAACATGCATCTTACTAAGTGTTGAAAATTTTAATAAATTAGTGAATTGTTAAGAACTAAGGTTGCTGATCAAATTAAAAATTATTACACTATGTTAGAAAATATTCTATTTGATATTCATTAGTGAGTCTGGATTATATTCATTAGCTTTAAAGGAAAAATGTATTTAGATTACAAATGAAATTTTATAATGTATTTATTACGAAATTAACAGGTCTCCAGAGTGGAAGGCATGAATAAATTTCAAATTTAATTTTATATAATATTTCACAGGTCAATAATTTAACATGTGAATAAATTGAACACAATAAACAATTCAATAAAAATATTTCTCATAAATGGAACCAGCTCCAAATCCATAAAATGCAGTTGTCACTAGTTCAGAAGCATGTGTGATGAACATTACTGCATTTATTTATTGGCTATATTTAGGTTCTTGGTTTAAAAATTATTGGGTTATATTATTTCAACAAAGAATATTTTGATAACAAACGCTATTATATGTTTTATTTATTATGGAATTTCAGACCTATGCTACTCTGGGACTGAAAAATTGAATGGAATTAAATATAACATTGTTGATTCCTATAAAAACTGTAGCCTTGACTACACAGAAACGAAATATAAAGATCCTCTAGCCTGAGAATATGAATAAATTCGAAACGAAGGAAAGAAATAATAACTAACGATATAAATAAAGAAACATAGATTTTATTATCAGTTAGAAGTTTTGAAAAACCTGTAATGTGTTTAAGAACTAAAACAGGTAATGAAATTAGAGATTGTTATAATACTGTTGAAGAAATATCTTACAATTATTTGAAATATACAGCATCTGTAGAAAAAGATAAATCCAAGTAAATAGCTATTCAATTTCAAATTGGTTAAAAATCAGAGATGAAGAAATGAAGAATTAGAAAATAAAAGAAGAAGCTAAAAAATTCAGTATGGATATGAATAGCTTTATTGACAAGGTTAAGCAAAAAACAAAAAATGGGTATAGTTATATAAATACCCCAAATAGATATTCTTTAATTAATAACTTTAGAGTAACGAAAATTTATCGAACATGATAAATTTTATACATGTACTATGATAAAGTATTAATCCATAAATTACTTCATCGTTTTAGAAATAAGAAGAATAATGAAATTTTTCTTATACATTACACACATTCATCCTTGAATGCTAAATCAATGATTAAAAATAGAAACAACCTTTTTATTATTTTAACATTCTAACTTGGAATCACTTAACATAAATACATAAAATGTGTCAAATTACACTTAATGAAATAGAATTATATACAAAAGTGTGATTGAGGTATCACAAGAGAAAATAAATAAAGTGTCACATGATTGTGTAGATAAAAATAATTTAAGTGTATTTAGGAATCAACTATTAGATAGAGTTGGAACTGATCATGTTAGTAACAGAAAGAAATGGAAAAGCAGTAAGGAACCAATAACACATAAAGAAATGAAAGTTACTATTAAATATTAATTATTTCTCAATAAAAGTATATTATTCTATTACTTTCTTATAATTAACTTGGTGGTTCATTGAACCCTCTGCCAGGCACTTTATTGTGATTAGCAGAGGAATCATGTAGATGTAGATGTAGAAATAGATGTAGAAGACTCATAAGAACATTGATAACAATTTTTATATACATCTGATAAGCCAAACTCTGTAGATGCACCATCCAATTCAATCAACTCAAATTTGAAATTGCCAAATATTTGATAACCTTTATTTTAATACTACAATGGTGGAGTTTCTGGCATTCCTAAAATGGCAGAATGGGGTCCTTTTGACCCCACATAAAATATTTTCATATTTAACTTAAACTAGTACTTTATTAATGTTTGTTAAATGTACTTTATTTCTAGTAATCACAACTATTATTTAGAATTATAATTAATAGTTAATAATTTATTTGAACAAGAATGTATGATACAAATTTATTGTTGCTACTACTGACAAATTTCTTAACTCCAGATGGTAATTTATTAACTTTTCATACAACCTTTGAAACATATTTAGTGTATTTGGTTCACTTTACTCTGACATGTATCTTACACTCAAATCGTTTGAAGCTGCTAGATGCACCTAGCACAGGTGATTTCTGCTTTATGTGCATATTTTCTGTATATGGCTTTGTGGCACTTTACACAGTTTTCAAAGGTCCTGTTGGCTTTGCAGAGGCTGATTTGGCACTTCCTCCCTTTTCTAGGTGATTTCAGTCCAATATCCTCTTCCTTTGCCTGATGTTCTTGCTCTTTCGTTCCCTTGAGTTCATTTGCCAGTTGATGTGTAAACCTCTTCCTTTCCATTTTCTTGTTCATTACTATGTTATAGATGACCCATGACATTGTTGCCATTACATCCAGTATGTTGCCGACGACATAGATTGACCATTGCCTACATGCAACCCTCAGTATATTTACTGGTCATTTGAATGCCCATGTGCACCCTATACTGTGTTACATTGTAGAATGTTGAAGTTTCAGGTTTTTTCCTTCCTTCCTTGCTTAATTCTACTTCAGCGTGCAGCATATCCAAAAGAATGACATTTTCATTGCTCTTTCCTTTTTATACAGTGAAGGTGCAGTCAGTGTTGCCACTATTGTCCAGTATTGCGGTGGAGTGTGTTTCAGTGTTCGGGTTCCTAACTTCATCAGGGATTTGACAGTGGATCTTGTCTATTGTACCAACTAATTAAGTTGTCTTTTGTTTGAGTTTGTTTTAGCCAGTTGAAGAGACGTAAAGAAGTTTTCTGTGGTCACATTTCTTCCTTGATTTGCAAATGGCTCCATGAGACACAGAACGACATACTCTCCAAGTGGTTGTTTCTCTCTATGCGTGTCCTCTTTGTTGAGGTATAGGAAAGTATTGTATATATATGCTTTGTCGTTACATCAACAGCCAATCCGGATTTGAGACCATATTTGTCTGGTTTGTTGAACATGAATTGAGTAAACCTGCATCTTGCATGGCTTAGTGACAGTTTCTCGTCAATGGTTATATTTTCTCCAGGGCGGTAAGTACAAATATTACTTTCAATGAACTTTCCCCATATTTCAGATACAAGAATGAATTTGTTGGCTGCCAGGCATTCAGCACAGATTGATTTTTCATCGAAATGGAGAAATCTGAGAAACTCCTGAAATCTGTCCCTCGGCATAAAGACCTTGATAAAAGCAGACCCCCAAAAGTGTAACCTGAGGTCATCCAATACACCCCGAACATACATGATGGCCATCAGTTTCTCCAGTTCCTCAAGTACACAGTCCAGTCATTGTTTTTTAGTACTTTTTGAACATTTGATTCTCTGTATTCTTCATAAGACTTAGCAGTGCTTCATAAAAAATAAGACGGAAGGTCCTGATGGTAGAGCCATTTTCTTGTTAGCAAGCATAAGCAGTGGGACCTCCTCTCTTCTTCAGAACATTCACAGCTGACCGCCTTCCAGAAGATGAATAACTTCCAATCTCCCACACGGTTCCATCCCTTGCAATCACCTTTGTGGACGCTTCAAACTGTACCTGCTGTGGTGAAAGAGGTGATGATTGACGTATATCAACATCTGAATCCTGTTCCACGTTTTTATCAGCCCTGTATTCAAAAGATCTGATTCAAGAACATGTTAAGAGTAGTTCGAGCAATGGTGGGCTGGACGCAATGGTGTGCACAGCGGCAACAGTATGACGCCGTGCACTGCACATGGAAATCAAACTATAAACGTAAATCAATAAGGCGGAACACAATCCTATCGTTGGTCGCTCAGTAACACACTTAGGTAACAAAAATCGTGGGATACCTGCTACGTATAATGCCAGGCCTCCTTTCGCCCCTCATAGTGCGGCAACTGCGCGGCATGGACTCAACAAGGCGCTGGAAGTCCCCTTCGGAAGTATTGACCCACGCTGCTTCTATAGCCTTCCATAATTACGAAAGTATTTCCGGTGCAGAATTTTTTGAATGAACTGACCTTTCGATTGTGCCTCATAAATGTTAGATGAGATTCACGTAGAAAAATCCAGGTGGAGAAATAATTTTATCGAGTTATTCAGAATGTTCTTCAAACCAATAACGAACAGTTGTGTCTAGGTGACACGGAGGACTGTCATGTATCAAAATTCCATCGTTTTTTGGGAACATGAAGTTCATGAATGGCTGAAAATGGTCTCCAAATAGTCGAAAATAACCATTTGGAGTGAATGATCGGTTCAGTTGCTCCGGAGTACCCAGTAAATCCCAGCACACCCCACATCATTGTGGAAGCATCACAGTCCCTCATTCCATGGCTTCCTGAGCGTCTGCTCCACACTCCAAACCTACCATAAGCTCTTAGCAACTAAAAGGGGAACTCATCTCACCGTCCCACGGTTTTCCAGTCGTCTAGGGTCCAACCCATATGGCCACAAGCTCAGAGAGGCGCTGCAGGTGATGTCGTGCTGTTAGCTAAACCACTCGCGTCATTCGTCTGCTACCATAGCCCACTAACACCAAATTTCTCCGCACTTTCCTAACGGATACGTTCGTCGTGCGTCTGACATCGGTTCCTACGGTCATTCCACTGCGTTGTCCGGGGCGAGGACCTGAAATTTAGTATTCTCGGCACAGTCTTGACGCACTCTGTGCATCTCGGAATATTCAATTCCCTAACGAGTTCCGAAATAGAATCCTCCCCCACGCGTTTACCTCCAACCAGTCCGCGTTCAAAGTCTGTTAATTCCCGGCGTGCGGCCATAATCACGTCGGAAAACTTTTCGTACGAATCACGTGAGTAAAAATAACAGCTCCGCCAATGCACTGCCTTGTTGTACGTTGTGTATGTGATACTACTGCCATCTGTGTCCGTGCATATGCTATCCTATGACTTCTATCACCTCAGTGCAGATGTTCTTCGTGACAGATAAAAAGTTATTTTTCTGGTGCAGGGCGATATCTTTTCGTTTTGTTTGCTGTGTGTTTGTAATAAGTACCAGGACCAATGGCGGCATGACATATTTAATCGTAGGGGTTCTTTGGAACATTCGGCCTGGAGTCTCACTGAAGGGAGTATAATTGTCTTCAGTAACGAATACCGCTTCGAATTGAGCCGCGGTGACTAGCTAAGACCAGTCTGGAGGCGGCATGGAAAGCGGTGGCACACAAACCTAATTGTCCCCCCACCATACGGCCCGAAAAACAGGAGTGATGGTCTGGGGGTGCCGTTTCTTTTCATTGTAGGAATCCTTTGGTTTAATCCGAGGCATCTTAACAGCAGGCCAACAAGAGTGTAACCTGAGGTCATCCACAGACATACCTACTGTGTACAATACACCCCGAACATACGTGGTGGCCATCAGTTTCTCCACTTCCTCAAGTACAGAGTCCAGTCATTGTTTTTTTAGTACTTTTTGAACATTTGATTCTCTGTATTTCTTCATACGACTTAGCAGTGCTTCATCAAAATAAGACGGAAGGTCCTGATGGTAGAGCATATATTCTAAGCCCCGTTTTGCTGTCCTTCATGGTAAGCCACCCTGTGCTCACATTTGAGCAAGCTAATGCCCGCCCACACATGGCGAGAGTTTGCACTGCTTGTCTTCGTGCCTGTCAAACCCTGAATGAGCCTGCACGTTCGCTGGATCTCTATCCAATCGAGAGGAACACTACGGACAGGGCCCTCCAGCTGGCTTGGGATTTTGACATCTAAGACACCAATTGGACAGGACGCTACGACATTCCTCAGGCAACAGCAGCTGGCCGAGACACTGGCACCAATGAGGAAGTAACCTACTAGAGCGAAATTATAAGAGTTCCTAACTAGGAACGAATTGCATAGTTGCATCTGTGTGCTTTGGTAGTACAGTTTCTCGAGTTTCTGCGTGTTAATTTAATATTTATTGGGCTCTGTTTACGCATTTTCGTTCGTGTCGCAGAGTAAACCGACTTTGCGACATACTACAAGTTCCTAATCGTGAGCGAATTATTTAGTCTCACTTTAGTGCTTTGGTAGTTTTCGAATCTCTCTTAATCAGTCTGATTAATTAGATATCGTTCTTGTGTTGTCCTCTATGTTTACAGTAGAGTTTCAGCGTGTATGTCGATTGTCATTTGTTTGTCTGCGTGTTGTAGTTTTTCAAGCCCCTTAGCATGGATAGGGACTGTGACTGCTGTGTGCGAACGCGAGCCGAGTTGGTGACACTTTGCTCTCAGCTCCAGGCTGTGATGGCTTCGGCTACACAGCTTGAAGTTGCTGTAGATGGGCATCACTGTCGTGGGCCGGCCGTATAACGGACGGCCAGCACGTCTGAGTCCGCCAATCGGTCGGCAGCAGTGGCCAACACAGTTACTGCTTGCGCGAGGTGGACCTGTCACCTGTGGTTGAGTCAACGGTCACCTCGGGACATGGCCGGCAGTGTAAGGCTCCCTGGTTAGTCTGACAGACAGATTCCAGGTGCTGTCTGTGGCTGACACTGTCCCTCAGCCAGATGCAGTCGATTGTCCTGTTTCACAGGAAAGCTCTCAGCCTGCGAGATCTGGGCAATCACCGAGGTTGAGATTCCAGAATGAGATTTTCACTCTGCAAAGGAGTGTGCGCTGATATGAAACTTTCTGGCAGATTAAAACTGTGTGCCAGACCGAGACTCGATCTCGGGACCTTTGCCTTTCGTGGGCACACAGTTTCAATCTGTCAGAAAGTTTCATATCAGTGTACATTCCACTGCAGAGTGAGAATCTCATTCTGGAAACATCCGCCCAGGCTGTGTCTAAGCCATGTCTCCGCAATACCCTTTCTTTCAGGAGGGCTGGTTCTGCAGGTTCGCAGGAGAGCTTCTGTAAAGTTTGGAAGGTAGGACACGAGGTACTGGCATAAGTAAAGCTGTGAGGACGGGGCGTGAGTGGTGCATGGGTAGCTCAGATGGTAGAGCACTTGCCCGTGAAAGGCAAAGGTCCCGATTTGGCGTCTCGGTCCGGCTCTCAGTTTTAATCTGCCAGGAAGTTTCAGAGGTTGAGATTGTTGGTAGTTGGGAATTTCAATGATAGGAGCGTAATGGGGCCCTTTAGGGACATGGCTGCCAAAGTGGGGAGTGGTGGGGAGGGGGGAGGGTGGGGGGAAGAAACTCAATGTGAACTCAACGTGCCATATACCATAACAGAGCCTCCAATAGCTTGAACGGTGCCCTGCCGATATGCAGGATCCATGAATTCATGGTGTTGTCTCCATACCTATACACGTCCATCGGCTCGATACAATTTGAAACGAGACTCGTCCGACCAGGCAACATCTTTCCAGTCATCAACAGTCCAATGTAGACATTAATGGGCCCAGGCGAGGTGTAAAGCTTTGTGTCCTGCAACCATCAAGGGTACACGAGTGGGCCTCCGGCTCTGAAAGCCCGTATCGATAATGTTTCGATAAATGGTTCACTCATTGACACTTGTTGATGGCCCAGCGCTGAAATCTGCAGCAATTTGTGGAACGTTTGCACTTCTGTCACGCCGACCTTCTGTCACGATGAACGTTTCTCTTCAGTCGCCTTTGGTCCAGTTCTTGCAGGATCCTTTTCGGTCGTAACGATGTCGGAGATTTGATGTTTTACCAGATTCCTGATATTCACAGCACACTCGTGAAATGATCGTACGGGAAAATCCCCACTTCATCGTTACCTTGGATATGCTGTGTGCCGACTATAATACCACGTTCAAACTCACTTAAATCTCGATAACCTGCCATTGTAGCAGCAGTATCTGATCTAACGTCTGCTCTGTACACTTGTCTTATATAGGTGTTGTCGACCGCAGCGCCATCTTCTGCCTGTTGATATATCTCTGTATTTGAATACGCATGTCTATACCAGTTTCTTTGGCGCTTCAGTGTAATTTGATGTTCTTGTTCTACTTTTTATAACCGAATACATTCTTTTCTTTTGTTGCTATACTCTTCTAACTTTGGAAGGCATTTTGTATCACTCTTAAATGTTGGCTTCTATATTAGATGCAGTATGCTAATCATCATGATTGCAATGTAAAGCATGTACTGTGCCTGGCACTAGAAAATCCGCTGGCTGTCTTACCAATATAAACAAATACGAAAGCCCATCAGAACTAAATTAATGTCCTGCTGAAGGTGACAACTGATTTACGTAATTGTTGTCAACATGTACCAAAGAAAAGAAAATGGTATTTCGTTTAATACTGGTAAAAACAGTTTAATACTGGTAGAAATATGGCAAGTCTAAGGCTGTAGTATGTAAGGTGTCAGGCAAATCCAACACCTTCCATGAAAACCCTGACACGATAAGCAAATCCAGTAGTATGTCACATAGCTCCGAATAAATCGTGACATTACATTAACCAAAGTAATACGAGTAACGAGTGAGCAAATGGAATACCACAGACTAACACAAGAATGCCTAAATGCATGTCATACCTTCCCACGGTGAGACAGACGCAGTTCCGAGGGGAGAAACGAGAACAGATGCCGAGAGCAGAGCCGTGTTAAGCTGGAAGGCCCTCCGATAAGGGACGGACACCCACGTGGCCAGCTAACCGCTAGGACCACACCCCAGCCGCAAGTATTAGCGTGAGACTTTCACGCGTCTCTGTTACGTCAGTACCACCGCCCAGCCCATGTTATAAGCTAGAGCCCTACAGAAGAACAGTATAGATCTTGTTGTTGTTGTGGTCTTCAGTCCTAGACTGGTTTGATGCAGCTCTCCATGCTACTCTATCCTGTACAAGCTTCTTCATCTCCCAGTACCTACTGCAACCTACATCCTTCTGAATCTGCTTAGTGTATTCATCTCTTGGTCTCCCTCCACGATTTTTACCCTCCTCGCTGCCCTCCAATGCCAAATTTGTGCTCCCTTGATGCCTCAAAACATGTCCTACCAACCGATCCCTTGTTCTAGTCAAGTTGTGCCACAAACTTCTCTTCTCCCCAATCCTATTCAATACCTCCTCATTAGTTACGTGATCTACCCACCTTATCTTCAGCATTCTTCTGTAGCACCACATACGAAAGCTTCTATTCTCTTCTAGTCAAAACTAGTTATCGTCCATGTTCCACTTCCATACATGGCTACACTCCATACAAATACTTTCAGAAACGACTTCCTGACACTTAAATCTATACTCGATGTTAACAAATTTCTCTTCCTAAGAAACGCTTTCCATGCCATTGCCAGTCTACATTTTACATCCTCTCTACTTCGACCATCATCGGTTATTTTACTCCCTAAATAGCAAAACACCTTTACTACTTTAAGTGTCTCATTTCCTAATCTAATACCCTCAGCATCACCCGACTTAATTTGACTACATTCCATTATCCTCGTTTTGCTTTTGTTGATGTCCATCTTATATCCTCCTTTCAAGACACTGTCCATTCCGTTCAACTGCTCTTCCAAGTCCTTTGCTGTCTCTGACAGAATTACAATATCATCGGCGAACCTCAAAGTTTTTACTTCTTCTCCATGAATTTTAATACCTACTCCGAATTTTTCTTTTGTTTCCTTTACTGCTTGCTCAATATACAGATTGAATAACATCGGGGAGAGGCTACAACCCTGTCTCACTCCTTTCCCCACCACTGCTTCCCTTTCATGCCCCTCGACTCTTATAACTGCCATCTGGTTTCTGTACAAATTGTAAATAGCCTTTCGCTCCCTGTATTTTACCCCTGACACCTTCAGAATTTGAAAGAGAGTATTCCAGTTAACATTGTCAAAAGCTTTCTCTAAGTCTACAAATGCTAGAAACGTAGGTTTGCCTTTTCTTAATCTTTCTTCTAAGATAAGTCGTAAGGTCAGTATTGCCTCACGTGTTCCAACATTTCTACGGAATCCAAACTGATCTTCCCCGAGGTCGGCTTCTACCAGTTTTTTCATTCATCTGTAAAGAATTCGTGTTAGTATTTTGCAGCTGTGACTTATTAAACTGATAGTTCGGTAATTTTCACATCTGTCAACACCTGCTTTCTTTGGCACTGGAATTATTATATTCTTCTTGAGTCTGAGGGTATTTCGCCTGTCTCATACATCGTGCTCAACAGATGGTAGAGTTTTGTCATGACTGGCTCTCCCGAGGCCATCAGTAGTTCTAATGGAATGTTGTCTACTCCCGGGGCCTTGTTTCGACTCAGGTCTTTCAGTGCTCTGTCAAACTCTTCACGCAGTATCTTATCTCCCATTTCGCCTTCATCTACATCCTCTTCCATTTCCATAATATTTTTTCCTCAAGTACATCGCCCTTGTATAAACCCTCTATATATTCCTTCGACTTTTCTGCCTTCCCTTCTTTGCTTAGAACTGGGTTGCCATCTGAGCTCTTGATATTCATACAAGTGGTTCTCTTCTCTCCAAAGGTCTCTTTAATTTTCCTGTAGGCAGTATCTATCTTACCCCTAGTGAGACAAGCCTCTACATCCTTACATTTGTCCTCTAGCCGTCCCTGCTTAGCCATTTTGCACTTCCTGTCGATATCATTTTTGAGACGTTTGTATTCCTTTTTGCCTGCTTCATTTACTGCATTTTTATATTTTCTCCTTTCATCCATTAAATTCAATATTTCTTCTGTTACCCAAGGACTTCTATTAGCCCTCGTCTTTTTACCTACTTGATCGTCTTTTGCCTTCACTACTTCATCCCTCAGAGCTACCCATTCTTCTTCTACTGTATTTCTTTCCCCCATTCCTGTCAATTGTTCCCTTATGCTCTCCCTGAAACTCTCTACAACCCCTGGTTCTTTCAGTTTATCCAGGTCCCATCTCCTTAAATTCCCACCTTTTTGCAGTTTCTTCAGTTTCAATCTGCAGTTCATAACCAATAGATTGTGGTCAGAATCCCCATCTGCCCCAGGAAATGTCTTACAATTTAAAACCTGGTTCCTAAATCTCTGTCTTACCATTATATAATCTATCTGATACCTTTTAGTATCTCCAGGATTCTTCTAGGTATACAACCTTCTTTTATGATTCTTGAACCAAGTGTTAGCTATGATTAAGTTATGCTCTGTGCAAAATTCTACAAAGGTGGCTTCCTCTTTCATTCTTTCCCCCCCAATCCATATTCACCTACTATGTTTCCTTCTCTCCCTTTTCCTACTGACGAATTCCAGACACCCATGACTACTAAATTTTCGTCTCCCTTCACTACCTGAATAATTTATTTTATCTCGTCATACGTTTCATCTATTTCTTCATCATCTGCAGAGCTAGTTGGCATATAAACTTGTACTACTGTAGTAGGCATGGGCTTTGTGTCTATCTTGGCCACAATAATGCGTTCACTATGCTGTTTTTAGTAGCTAACCCACACTCCTATTTTTTATTCGTTATTAAACCTACTCCTGCATTACCCCTATTTGATTTTGTGTTTATAACCCTGTAATCACCTGACCAAAAGTCTTGTTCCTCCTGCCACCGAACTTCACGAATTCCCACTATATCTAACTTTAACCTATCCATTTCCCTTTTTAAATTTTCTAACCTACCTGCCCGATTAAGGGATCTGACATTCCACGCTCCGATCCGTAGAACGCCAGTTTTCTTTCTCCTGATAACTACGTCCTCCTGAGTAGTCCCCACCCGGAGATCCGAATGGGGGACTATTTTACCTCCGGAATATTTTACCCAAGAGGACGCCATCATTATTTAATCATACAGTAGAGCTGGATGTGCTCGGGAAAAATTACGGCTGTAGTTTCCCCTTGCTTTCAGCTGTTCGCAGTACCAGCACAGCAAGGCCGTTTTGGTTAATGCTACAAGGCCAGATCGGTCAATCATCCAGACTGTTGCCCCTGCAACTACTGAAAAGGCTGCTGCCCCTCGTCAGGAACCACATGTTTGTTTGGCCTCTCAACAGATACCCCTCCGTTGTGGTTGCACCTATGGTACGGCCATCTGTATCGCTGAAGCACGCAAGCCTCCCCACCAGCGGCAAGGTCCATGGTTCATGGGGGGATCTTACGATAACACAAAAATGGCCACACCACCCGCAAGTTTTAGCATGAGAATTTTTCGCGTCTCTGTTACGTCAGGACCACCCCCCCCCAGCCCATGTTAAAATATAGAGCCCTCCAGAAGAACAGTATAGATCTTACGATAACACAAAAAGGGCCACACCACCCGCAAGTTTTGGTGTGAGACTTTTTCGCGTCTCTGTTACGTCAGGACCACCCCCCAGCCCATGTTAAAAGATAGAGCCCTCCAGAAGACCAGTATAGGTCTTACGATAACACGAAAAGGACCACACCAGCTGCAAGTTTTAGCGTGAGACTATTTCGCATCTCTATTACGTTGCAAACTTTAAAACATTGCCCCACCACGAAAAGTATAACGTTTCTCATTGGATAGACAGAATTTTTGTAGGCGGAGCTTGAGGTTAACATTGAGACCCTGATTGGTCAGATGAAAACACAGCCAGATAGTTTTTTAAAACCAAATTCGATAAATTGTAGTAAGGAGAAGTTAGAAGAGAACTGCTTCCGAGATGGCGAGGTGAGCAGAGCCGTGCTGGCCGCCGCCCCCTGACGAACACCGACAAGGTAATGAACGCACGTGATGTCGCATAACTGTGCATAAAGCTTCACTCAGAACTGCAGAAGTTTCATCTCTTACACCCCAGTTTTGCGTAATACTAGAGTCGATCGTCAATTAAAGCTCATGGTGTTCACATTTGCCACTTGAAGTAAAAATCTGAAATGCGATGATTTTTCTGTTATATAGTTATTGAGAAGCCACATCAGCCACTGTAATTTACGACAAGTTAGATAAGTAATTAAAGATGATTGAGGGTCACTGTAGACCATTTTGATAGTTTTCTCTTTCATGAAATTTACTTTAAACCTAGATTATACATGTGATATGGCATAGGTCAGCCTTCGATCCATTGTAGAACTTGGAAACCCATTCAGGGAATATTCGTTCACATTTTTGTTGAACGCAGTTGGTTTTTACTGTCCTCTATTAAAACATTTCCTTTTATCAATAGGGCAATTTATAAAGGATGTTTTGTGAGTAGAATAAAATTTCCAATGGTAAACTTAACTGCTTTTTCGACGCTATTTTACCAGCTAACTAAAAATAGGGAAGCGTTGAACCCCTTACACTAAATTTAGTAAGTATTAAGATTCTTTTACAGGGAGTGCAGTGGAGCTGACGCTGAAATCATTAAGTATTTGGTTATATCATCGCTAGTATCACTGAACTCTTCTGAATTCTACATGTCATGTGTGGTGTGGCGTCTCCTTACCAGCAACGGGCCCCAGGTTCAAACTAGTCAATTCCCTAAAAAACACGCTCAGAGCGTCGTTGCGCGAAAGTGGTAGGGAGGCACGATATAGAACAAACAGACACCACGCAGAATGTTAGAGGTAGAAGGGTATGTTCAGGTAATACCCTGTGAAGATAAAAATTAAAAGAGCTGGTTTACATAACGAGTCAGAAAACATTAAAAAGAATATATGTTAAAATGGAATATCGTTATCCGTCCGTCTGATGATGATGACACTCATTCTCAGAACTGTTGTTGATAGCTGAGCAGCCAGGGGTTAAATACAGTGAAAGAGGTTGCGCACTAGCGCCATGACGTCAAATTCAGCCAAAGGGATGCGATTCACCTGTCGTTTGTTAAGATTTGAACGTCCATTTTAAAAAGTTACTAAAGTTTAATCGTAAGCGACTAAAAATAGGAATTTTAGTACCCTGTGGATACCATACACTTTGAAACCAGTTTCAGAAACGTTAAATAATAAGGAAACGCGATAGGTTAAACTGGCAACGGCCTTGCCGCAGTGGCTACGCCAGTTCCTGTGAGATCACCGAAGTTAAGCGCTGTCGGGCGTGGCCGGCACTTTGATGGGTAACCATCCAGCCACCATGTGCTGTTGCCATTTTTCGGGGTGCACTCAGCCTCGTGGTGCCAATTGAGGAGCTACTCGACCGAACAGTAGCGGCTCCGGTCAAAGAAAACTATCATAACGACCGGGAGAGCAGTGTGCTGACCAAACGCCCCTCCTATCCGCATCCTTATCTGAGGATGACACGGCGGTCGGATGGTCCCGATGGGTCACTTGCGGCCAGAAGACGGAGTGCATATATATATATATATATATATATATATACTGATAGGTTAAACTGTAACTCAGAACGCCGTCTGGAGGCAATAGTTAGCTTTACAAAGACGCTGTTTCCATAGTGTGAGGTAACGGGCGAGTTGTGGCGCCTTGGAAATATTTTAAGTTTGGAGTTGGCAGCCACCGGTCGGGCCACTCGGCAAACTGCAGCTCGTTACCAACCGCATGATGCCGCACAACGGCCGGACCTCGTGCTCCAGGGACCGTGTGGCTGGGAATTCCATGGTGACGCTACGTCGATGAAGGACACATGCTGGGAGTGCCAAAGATGGCGGACTTTTTGAAACTTTACTGGCAGATATTTCACAGTTCATATAGAAATTAATAGTAGCCAGATTAATCATGATACCTCAAAAGGAAACCTGTACAATACCATTGTTTGCACGACAATTCTGATGGTGTAATCAGATTTTCAGTACCTTTATTAGTTTAAAGTTCAGTATCTGACGATAAATTGTACAAGTAACACCAAGCAACGAATTTCCAAAATCTACACTGTTCATCTGATTTTGAAGACCGACGTTTCTTTAGAAATCCATTAGTGCAAACCTAAATTTGTATATAATCCAGGCATGTAATCTGAATAGTACATGAGTTATTGGAGGTCAAAGTGGCCGATAAGTACTCCACAGTGACACGAAAAAACAGTAGCAGCATGCTTATAAATATATTTATTCGTCTATGTCTTTGTTTATACCAGATATATACTATTCATGAAGAAATTAGTGAATTATTTACTGTGTTTTAGAAAGCACAGAGACATTAGGCTACTGGCTTACATCTGTTCTATTCCCTTGATATATGTTTATTTACTTGTTTATGTATTTAATAATGAGTGTTAGAGCGTGTTTATGGTCCAGCCATAGGAATATTTATTTAATTACAAGTTATTTAAATGTAAATCAAGTATTTCGATTGTGTTTCATTATGTTTGTGAGTGTGTGTTGGCTTGGAGACAGGGCTGGAACACTCTAGCCAATCACAGCGATCGTTCCAAAAAGGATATGTGGAGAGACTGTATGGAAGTGAGGGAGGAGCATAGTTTCGAGAGAGGGTAGGGGAGTCGCGGGAAACACGTGGAAAGTGGAGCAGTTTGCACGTGGTCGCGGAAGATAAAAATATTTCGTAGTGCCTACTTGTGCGCTTGTAAGATTTTCGTGGCTTCTGCATTGAAGACGTAGTATGTGTTTAGAAGTGAATATCTCGCGAGCTATGTTGTTACTCATACCTAATTACGTGAAGTAGGAATCTATTGTTTCCCTGTTATTCAACTTATATTTTAATTAATTGCTGGACCATCGACACCAATAAGTGTTTTGCAATAATAAACGGCATAGAATGAATTTTCACTCTGCAGCGGAGTGTGTGCTGATATGAAACTTCCTGGCAGTTTAAAACTGTGTGCCGGACCGAGACTCGAACTCAGGACCTTTGCCTTTCGCGGGCAATTGCTTTACCATCTGAGCTACCCAAGTACGACTCACGCCCCGTCCTCACTTCTTTACTTCCGCCAGTACCTCGTCTCCTGTTTTCCAAACTTCACAGAAGCTCTCCTGCGAACCTTACAGAACTAGCACTCCTGGAAGAAAGGAGTCAGTTTCATCCCTGTTTTACCGTTCTGCTCTGAAATGTGAGAAAATTGGCTAAAATACTAATCACGGCAAAACTAGCTCCAAAAATTACTCCTTCAATTAAAAAAGTACAATCAGAAAAAGGTAGCCGCAATTACAATGCCATGTTACAACCAATTTCTGTAAATAAGATTGTTGATTGTGGATACAGTACGGAGGCTTGGGAGATGAAATATTTTAGGACTGCAGACGAAAATTCTTACACACCATTCAGTCAGTTCAAAATGGTTCAAATGGCTCTAAGCACTATGGGACTCAACTTCTGAGGTCATCAGTCCCCTTGAACTTAGAACTACTTAAACCTAACTAACCTAAGGACATCACACACATCCATGCCCGAGGCAGGATTCGAACCTGCGACCGTAGCGGTCTCGCGGTTCCAGACTGTAGCGCCTAGAACTGCTCGGCCACCCCGGCCGGCATTCATTCAGTTCCAAAAGAAGAAGATGTGGAAACACAAGTACGAAAGTTATAAGAAGACTTAAATGGTAAACCATGTTATTTAGAACAGAATGTAGCTAAACGATAAATGGCTTGTGTCTCATTGTACACACACAATCGAATGATAAGTGATTACTTCACACTACTCACGAAGATGATGATGTGTAAGTCTCGGGAGCGACATTGGTAAATAATTATAGATAACCCATATCAGCTACTTGTAGCTGACGTGTTATCGTTGCTCAGAAATATGTGTAAATAACATTCATTCTCTGATACGTGACTCACAGTCATATGGAACGTGTTCCTGGTGGATTCCGAAGTTCTCCTGAGCTCACGCTCACTATCTGATCTCTCACATGTTGATTGCGTGATAGAGATATAACTTATATGGACTAAATAATCGACCACTGAATATTCACACTCACCATCATCTGATCTCTCACATTTTGAGCGCGTGGTAGAGACATAGCTCACCTGGAGTAAAGAATCATTCAGTGGATATTCACGCTTACAGAATTAACCGATTCCCTATATTACACACTTACACTGACGAGCCGAAACTATGTGACTACTGCCGACCCGAGACTGAATGCCTGGTAGCCATGTTGCGGGCACGTGACGCAATAAGGAAGGAATGTAAGCGGAACAGAGATGAAAGGGCAGTCATTCTAGAGAGGATGCGGGTGGCAAACGCGGAAATCCACTGATATAAGCGGAACACGTGAGGCAATACTGACCATACGACTTATCTTAGAAGAAAGATTAAGGAAAGGCAAACCTACGTTTCTAGCATTTGCAGACTTAGAGAAAGCTTTTGACAATGTTGACTGGAATACTCTCTTTCAAATTCTAAAGGTGGCAGGGGTAAAATACAGGGAGCGAAAGGCTATTTACAATTTTTACAGAAACCAGATGGCAGTTATAAGAGTCGAGGGGCATGAAAGGGAAGCGGTGGTTGGGAAGGGAGTGAGACAGGGTTGTAGCCTCTCCCCAATGTTATTCAATCTGTATATTGAGCAAGCAGTAAAGGAAACAAAAGAAAAATTCGGAGTAGGTATTAAAATCCATGGAGAAGAAATATAAACTTTGAGGTTCGCCGATGACATTGTAATTCTGTCAGAGACAGCAAAGGACTTGGAAGAGCAGCTGAACGGAATGGACAGTGTCTTGAAAGGAGGGTATAAGATGAACATCAACAAAAGCAAAACGAGGATAATTGAATGTAGTCGAATTAAGTCGGGTGATGCTGAGGGAATTAGATTAGGAAATGAGAGACTTAAAGTAGTAAAGGAGTTTTGCTATTTGGGGAGCAAAATAACTTATGATGGTCGAAGTAGAGAAGATATAAAATGTAGACTGGCAATGGCAAGGAAAGTGTATTCGAAGAAGAGAAATTTGTTAACATCGAGGATAGATTTAAGCGTCAGAAAGTCTTTTCTGAAAGTATTTGTATGCGGTATAGCCATGTATGGTAGTGAAACTTGGACGATAAATAGTTTAGACAAGAAGAGAATAGAAGTTTTCGAAATGTGGTACTGTAGAAGAATGCTGAACATTAGATGTGTAAATCACATAACTAAAGAGAAGGTATTGAATTGAATTGGGGAGAAGAGAAATTTGTGGCAAAACTTTACTAGATAAAGGGATCGATGGTAGGACATGTTCTGAGGCATCAAGGGATCACAAATTTGGCATTGGAGGGCAGCATGGAGGGTAAAAGTCGAAGAGGGAGACCAAGAGATGAATACACTATCAGATTCAGAAGGATGTAGGTTGCAGTAGGTACTGGGAGATGAAGCAGCTTGCACAGGATTGAGTAGCATGGAGAGCTGCATCAAACCAGTCTCAGGACTGAAGACCACAACAACAAGCGGTTCCTGCAAAGGACACATTGCTGTGTCCCAGCGGCTATAAACGAGAATCTCTGAAACGGCGAAGCTGGTCGCTTTTTTGTCTACAACTGGCATGAGCATCTACGGAAGGTGGTTGAAGGATGCTGGAATACCGAGTAGGATGTATGGTATTGGACGACCTCCTCTCCTCGCAAAACTCAGTCGAAGGATCCCTCACTGTGTAACCCAGGACAGGTAGCCATCAGTGGCAGATTTGACGACAGACTGTAGTGATGGTGTGAGCACAAGTGTTTCGGAGTACACCGTTCAAAGGACATTGTTGAACACGGAGCTCCACATCACAAGACCCCTTCGTGTTTCCATTTTGACTCTACAACATCGTCAGTTACGACTGCAGTGGTCACTGCGTCACTGAGTTTTCGCCGTGGACCAGTAGAAACGTGTCGCCTGTCGAATGAATCGTTGTTACACCAGGTCGATGGCTGGGTCCCTACACTCCATCATGCAGGCGAGTGGCTGCGTGAAACATGGGCCGCTACACAGATGAAGGCCGGTGACGGCAGAATTATGTTATGGAGTACACTGAGTTGGGCTTCCATGGGATCTGTGGTAGTAATCGAAGGAATCATGACAAGAGTGAACTAAGTGAACATTATTGCGGACCACCTGCATCGTTTCATGCTTTAAGCCCCCCTACGGCAGGACAACAGCGCTTGTTGCAAGGGCAGCATCGTGCTACAGTGTTTTGAGAGGCGCTATAGTGAACTCACACTGATGTCTTGGCCAGCAAATGAGCCCGATCTGTACCCTTTGGAACACACATCGGGCGCCAGCTGCGTGTTCGTAAACCACCATCCCGTAATTTGCGGGAATTACTAGACGTGTGCTCAGGCATCTGGTGCCACATATTCGGGAATACCGTCAACGACTTGTAGAACCAATGCCAAGCAGAATCTCTGTTGTGTTGTGTTTGAAAAGCAAATCAACATGCTACTAAACAGATGGTGATAAAGTTTTGGCTCATCTGTGTATTTTCATGCCTTCTACTGTCATGGGAATAACCCCTTATTTACAAAGGGTTGCAAAATTTCGATTGCAATACTCTTTAAGTTCTTTGGCACGAAGGTATGACTCACGAGTCACGCTGATATACATGGAATCAACTTCACAGAGGCAAAAATGTTTAATTAGCGGCCTGATGGTTAGTTCGTTGTCGCTTTGAGAAATGTGATGTATGGATATTTTACAGGCCTTATTTCAGTTCTCCAAGTTGTGAGTGCCACATTAAAAAACTGAAGCCAGCCATCTGTTGATGTATAAAGAATTCATCAGTGCTATTTACGCTGAAAAAAATATTTCTTCAATTTTTCAATTTCAGTGAATTCTCAATTAGCTGTATGAGTATGAACTGCCTGTGATTTTTATGGCAAATTAACGGCTTTAATATGTTGCCCTATACGTGTTCTGTTAATCAGTAGTAGAGTTAAGTGTTGATATTCTTGAAAATGAGGTGGGCTTCTTAATAATAGCACCTTACTCGCTGATATTATTTACATACCACCAACCTACAACCAATTACGTACATGTGACGATATTAGTGTGAAGTTTCAAATGCGACATAGGACGGTTAAATTTTGACGGAAGTAGCTAAAAGATACACAACGTTCGGACGCGTCATATTCGTTCGCGATATCGAGTGCCAGAAATTTTTGTTTATAATCGATTATTCCTCTAAGCGTTTGGCAAGTGATGCCTTTCGTATGGTCCATGTTAACATACGAAACGACACTGCAGTATGGATGCCTAGGAAAATGTAATGTATCTAGAAATCATTATTTTCACACTGTGAAATGTTAACACACACTTCATCTAATGAATGTGAGCAGTTTTTATTACTTTATCAGAAATTTTATCATCGTACTTACAGCTTCTCACAACGCAATAATTTACACTGGAACAAGAGGATGTACTGTTATCTCAATTACTTGTGGCATTCCACTGCGCCATACTTTCTCCAGCGAGTTAAAGGCAGAATGAACTGACAATAAAATTTAGCACATTTCATTTGATCTGCATGCTTGTATTCGCAAAAGTAACGTGGTAACATTTTTACCTGCGGGTATCACATTCTCTGACATAACAGCTAAACTAATCGTAACAAAAATAATGAGAGATCTTTAAGTGCGGAATTACATCAAAATGGAAATATGCAGAGGCTCGTGTTCAGCACTCATAACCATCAGTTGACTTCGTAGCAGCCGAGGAGAGCTCCGCCTACCATCCTAAGGGAGCCATTGGTATAATTAATTTTATTTTATCTTGTTAAATTTTGACGTCATTAGACATTTTCATTTTATTTAAAGATTGGTTTCTAGTATTTCCTAAAATTAATCCACAGGTCTGATGATGGTGATGTGAAAATAACCGAAACCGGTTACCTATATCATTGAAACATAAATGGTGTGCTCAAGACTGAACTTTAGTCAAAATATAGTATTAGATAGCCTCATATACTTTCTGTCTCTTATCATCAGCTTGCGACGTCAACATGTACATCTGAACCATAGTTGTCGGTGTTGTTTTGTCACCGATTCTGACAAGAACAACCCTATCACTCAACTGTTCACTGTAACATTCTCTCTGCCCTACCTTCCAATTCTTAACGAATCCTAGTCCCGTTGTACCATTTTCTGTTGCTGTTGATATTACCCTATACTCACCTGATCAGAAATCCTTGTCTTATATCTGTTTCACTTCACTGACCCCTACTACATCCATATTGACCCTTTGCATTTCCTTTTACAGATTTTCCCTACGACATTCAAGTTCCTGACATTCGACGCCCCGACTCGTACAACGTTATCCTTTCGTTGGTTATTCAGTCTTCTTCTCAGGGTCACCTCCCCTTTGGCAGTCGCCTTCCGGAAATGCGAGTGTGGGACTATTCCTGACTGTTTTGCCAATGGAGAGATCACCATGACGCTTTTTCAATTACAGGCCACATGTCCTGTCGATGTCCCTTTAAAGCGGTAGTTTCAGTTTCCTTCTGCGTCCTCATGCCATTGATCATTGCTAAGCCTTCCACCTTTAGGGACAGTTTCGCACCTCAGGACAAAAGAGTGCCCTGAACCTCTGTCCGCTTCTCCGCCCTCTTTGACAAGGCCGTTGGCAGAGTGAGGATGACTTCTTACGCCGGAAGTCTTCGACCGAGAACGCAGATTATTAATCAAAATTTAAGCGGTGGAGCGTTTCGAAATCGGGCCCAAGGGCGTTTTTATTGTAACAGGAAAACGATACCCCTAGACCATGAAATATACAGGCGTACATTATCACTTTTATTCCTTTACCTCAGGAAAGATAAGTAAAACTGCTATTAATGTCATTCTGATGCAGGTGTGTAGTGCCTATTACTTCGGACGTGTCCAAAAGAACAGGCACGACATGTGATGTGGTGGATATGGCGTTATGGGCACTCAAGGCACGACAATGCATGTCTATGTCAAAAAGGTGACGTTGACCAAAGGTCAATTCTCTCGGTGCGGATACACACCAAGCCCGAATTCTTGAGGGAATAACCTAACCTAACCTAACCAAGGCTAGGAATTGAGGTCATCTGTCAAAAGGTGGGTTGAAGAATAGGCCGAAAGAAACAGTTCACAAGAAGGTTATGAGAAGAGATCTACAAAATATTGACGTCGACCTGTTGCTGAATCTTATAATATTTTATGAACTGAAACGTAATGAGACAGCTGAACAGAATTATCTCCATGCGCCAACCTACACCGATTCAGAACTCGCATATTTCTCCGATGACGGCAAGGAAAGCAGGACGCTGTAGTACACTACTGGCCATTAAAATTGCTACACCACGAAGAAGACGTGCTACAGACGCGAAATTTAACCGACAGGAAGAAGATGCTGTGATATGCAAATGATTACCTTTTCAGAGCATACACACAAGGTTGGCGCTGGTGGCGACACCTACAACATGCTGACATGAGGAAAGTTTCCAACCGATTTCTCATACACAAACATCAGTTGACCGTCATTGCCTGCTGAAACGTTGTTGTGATGCCTCGTGTGAGGAGGAGAAATGCGTACCATCACGTTTCCGACTTTGATAAAGGTTGGATTGTAGCCTATCGCGATTGCGGTTTATCGTATCGCGACATTGCTGCTCGCGTTGGTCGAGATGCAATGACTGTTAGCAGAATATGGAATCGGTGGGTTCAGGAGGGCAATACGGAACGCCGTGCTGGATCCCCTCGTATCACTAGCTGTCGAGATGACAGGCATCTTATTCACACGGCTGTAACGGATCGTGCAGCCACGTCTCGATCCCTGAGTCAACAGATGGGGACTTTGCAAGACAACAACCATCTGCACGAACAGTTCGACGACATTTGCAGCAGCATGGACTATCAGCTCGGAGACCATGAGTGCTGTTACCCTTGACGCTGCATCACAGACTGGAGCGCCTGCGATGGTGTACTCAACGACGAATCTGGGTGCAAAACGCCAGCTTTTCGGTTGAATCCAGGTTCTGTTTACAGCATCATGATGGTCACATCGGTGTTTGGTGACATCGCGGTAAACGCACATTGGAAGCGTGTACTCGTCATCGCCATACTGGCGTATCACTCGGCGTGACGGTATGGGGTGCGATTGGATACACGTCTCGGTCACCTCTTGTTCGCATTGACGGCACTTTGAACAGTGGACGTTACATTTCAGATGTGGCTCTACCCTCCATTCGATCCCTGTGAAACCCTACATTTCAGTAGGTTAATGCACGACGGCATGTTGCAGGTCCTGTACGGGCCTTTCTGGATACAGAAAATGTTCGACTGCTTCCCTGGCCAGCACATTCTCCAGATCTCTCACCAATTGAAAACGTCTGGTCAATGGTGGCCGAGCAACTGGCTCGTCACAATACGCCAGTCACTCCTCTTGATGAACTGTAGTATCGTCTTGAAGCTGCATGGGCAGCTGTATCTGTACGTGCCATCCAAGCTGTGTTTGACTCAATGCCCAGGCGTATCAAGGCCGTTATTACGGCCAGAGGTGGTTGTTCTGGGTACTGATTTCTCGGGATCAATGCACCCAAATTGCGTGAAAATGTAATCACATGTCAGTTCTAGTATAATATATTTGTGCTATGAATATCCGTTTATCATCTGCATTTCTTCTTGGCGTAGCAATTTTAATGCCCATTAGTGTATTTGTAGACTTTCAAAAAGCACTTCACTCGGTCCCTCACAGACGCTTATTAACGATACTAAAATCACATCTGGTTTCCAATGAATTTTGTGTCTATGCTGAGGATATCTCGATAAGGAGCACGCAGTATGATATCTTGCATGGAGAGATGCAGAAATAACTACACTGAGTAAGTGTTTTTGTAGCATTACTTTTCATGTCGCCTATTAAAGACATGGAAAGCATTATTAAAAGCAACCGCCGACTTTCTGCGTATTATGTAGCTGTTTATAATGAAGTTATGCCGGAAAAAGGCTGTCCAATTATTCAGGCAGATCTTGGTACCCTTTCAGTGTTGTGCAAAATAGATCACTTTCTTTAAATGTCCATAAATGTAAAGCTATGCCTTCCACAAATCGAAAAACTTTTATATCTTATTACTTCAATATTGACAAGTGACACCTGGAATTAGATAACTCATACCGGAATGTGATACTGTGTGGTGTGAAATTGAAAGATGACGAAGCCTCAGTCGTAGATAATGCATATGCAGGCTTCGGTTGTTTGGTATTATACTAGGAAAATGCAGTTAGTTTGCAGTGAGGACTACTTAGAAATATTCGTGTGATCTGTTGTATAATATAACGTAAGTGTGCGGAATCTATACCAGATAATGATGTCAGGGCATGCAGAGCGTATACAGAGTAGCACGAAGGGTCACAGACAGGCCGACCGCTGTGGCCGAGCGGTTCTAGGCGCTACAGTCTGGAACCGCGCGACCGCTACGGTCGCAGGTTCGAATCCTCCCTTGGGCATGGATGTGTGTGATGTCCTTAGGTTAGTTAGGTTTAAGTTGTTCTGAGTTTTTTTTATTTTATTTATTTATTTATTTACTTTTTTTTTTTTAATGGTCATATATTCGATATTCGAGCTGTCTCTGAGATGCTGAAACCTGAACTGGATGTCGCTGGAATACGTTAGGCAACTATCTCGCAAAGACGCAAAGACGTACACAAACAAGTTCAAAATCCAGTTTAGACCGTATAATGCATTGCTCCAATAACAACCACGAAGCATAATCTGAATACATTTTCAAAATCTTTCATCTTGCGCATCTTACACGAATAGGATACAACTGAACCGTTATACGTATACAGGGTGGTTCATTGATCGTGACCGCGCCAAATATCTCACGAAGTAAGCGTCAAACGATAGAAGTACAAAGACCGAAACTTCTCTAGTTTGAAGGGGGAAACCAGATGGCGCTATGGTTGGCTGGCTAGATGGCGCTGACATAGATCAAACGGATATCAACTGCCATTTCTAAAAATAGGAACCCCAATTTTTTATTACATTTTCGTGTGGTACGTAAAGAAATATGAATGTTTTAGTTGGACCACTTTTTTCGCTTTGTGACAGATGGCGCTGTAATAGTCACAAACATATGGCTTACAATTTTAGACGAACAGTTGGTAACAGGTAGGGTTTATTAAATTAAAATACAGAACGTAGGTACGTTTGAACATTCTGTTTCGGTTGTTCCAATGTGATACATGTACCTTTGTGAACTTGTCATTTCCGAGAACGCATGCTGTTACAGCGTGATTACTTGTAAATACCACATTAATGCAATAAATGCTGAAAAGGATGTCCGTCAACCTCAATGCATTTGGCAGTACGTGTAACGACATTCCTCTCGGCAGCGAGTAGTTCGCCTTCCGTAATGTTCGCACATGCATTGACAATGCGCTGACTCATATTGCCAGGCGTTGTCGGTGGATCACGACGGCAAATATCCTTCAACTCTCCCCACAGAAAGAAATCCGGGGACGGCAGATCCGGTGAACGTTCGGGTCATGGTATGGTACTTCGACGACCAATCCACCTGTCATGAAATATGCTATTCAGTACCGCTTCAACCGCACGCGAGCTATGTGCCGGACATCGATCTTGTTGGAAGTACATCGCCATTCTGTCATGCAGTGAAACATCTTGTAGTAACATTGGTATAACATTACATAGGAAATCAGCATACACTGCACCATTTAGATTGCCATCGATAAAATGGGGGCCAATTATCCTTCCTCCCATAATGCCGACCATACATTAACCCGCCAAGGTCGCTGATGTTCCACTTGTTGCAGCCATCGTGGATTTTCCGTTGCCTAATAGTGCATATTTTGCCGGTTTACGTTACCGCTGTTGGTGAATGACGCTTCGTAGTCGTCATGCAATTCCTGGTGCGTAGAAATATGGTACGGGTGCAATCGATGTTGATCTAGCATTCTCAACACCGACGTTTTTGAGATTCCCGATTCTCCCGCAATTTGTCTGCTACTGATGTGCGGATTAACCGCGACAGCAGCTAAAACACCTACTTGGGCATCATCATTTGCTGCAAGTCATGGTTGACGCTTCACATGTAGCTGAACACCTAACTATCCGGCGAACGGTCCGGACACTTGGATGATGTCGTCCAGGATACCGAGCAGCATACACAGCACACGCCCGTTGGGCATTTTGATCACAATAGCCATACATCAACACGATATCGACCTTTTCCGCAATTGGTAAACGGTCGATTTTAACACGGGTAATGTATCACGAAGGAAATATCGTTCGCACTGGCGGAATGTTACGTGATACCACGTACTTATACGTTTGTGACTATTACAGCGCCATCTATCACAAAGCGAAAAAAGTGGTCCAACCGAAACATTCATATTTCTTTACGTGCTACACGAATATGTAATAAAAAATGGGCGTTCCTGTTTAAAAAAATGCAGTTCATGTCCGTTTGACCTATGGTAGCACCATCTAGCGGGCCAACCATTGTGCCATCTGGTTTCCCCCTTCAAGCTAGACGAGTTTCGTTCTTTGTAGTTTTTTCGTTTGATGCTTATTTCGTGAGATATTTGGCCCGGTCACTATCAATGGACCACCCTATATAATGAGGAGCACTCGCTGCCATTCATTTCACATTAGTTTGCAGAGTACAGGTATGAATAAAATTATACAATGAAGAGATGTTACCACCTAGAAACAACCAGCAAGTTACGTCTTACGCAGTGTGGAGGTGTAATCATAGAGGAAATGTTTTGCTTTTTTTAGCATTGGTTCTTCATACTACGTTCCTAGTACATCTTTACTGGACAACTGACAATATGCCTTCATAAAAGGCCGCGTGGTTTAGCCTGATCGTTTACGGTTCTGGTAACTTAAACGAAAAAGTAAATATGGAAGCATAATTAATTGTAGTGCTCAAATCTAGTAGAATTAGAAAAACTGATGATAACATCAGACCTGAACTGTCATATATCTGAGGCCAAACTCTTGAATCACGGTCGCTAATTCTATACAGGATATCACAAAAAGGACTAGCCAATATTCAGGGATATGACAGCAACGATCGTTAGAATCAAAAAATGTGTAACATGTAAGTGCTCTAAAATGCAAGCATACCTTAAGAGCCATGAGTACTTGTTCAGTGGAAGAGATGTGTTTCACAGTAGCGTAGATGAACAACGGCTCACAGCTCACAAGGAATGAGTTTTAGAGCCCAGTGTTTGCATGACTTTTCGGCTTCGAATGATCGA
The DNA here is from genome assembly GCF_021461385.2 of Schistocerca piceifrons. NCBI lineage: Eukaryota > Metazoa > Arthropoda > Insecta > Orthoptera > Acrididae > Schistocerca > Schistocerca piceifrons. The sequence goes on along the minus strand of NC_060139.1, from coordinate 12,680,800 downwards.
CCATTCCTCCTGGAACATCCTGCATATAACGTAGACAGCTAAATTTAGCATAATGATAGACTGAAACAAAATGAAACGCATTTCAGTTGTTAAGACATTTTTAAAATGATTACTCCTGCATTCTGAAGCATGTAAATTTTACGTCAGTAAAGATTCACTGGTGATTTTATAAAGCAGCGTGTTGTACAAGTTAAGAATTCAATGTGACGTAAAGCCCTGAAGTGTTGTCAGTCAACCTGGCTGTAGCCACTCATAGTCATCGTAGCATTGAATCAAGGGGGCTGTAGTAACACATGTAGGACCTCCCTCATTGTGATCTGGACTGGGTGAACAAGGCATGAACTGTCTGTAGACCATAACGAACAAATTGATTGCCACCAAATGTCAGGCCTGCCGCTGTGACCGAGCGGTTCTAGGCGCTTCAGTCCGGAACCGCGTGACTGCTACGGTCGCAGGTTCGAATACTGCCTCGGGCATGCATGTGTGTGTGATGTCCTTAGGTTAGTTAGGTTTAAGTAATTCTAAGTTCTAGGGGACTGATGACCTCAGTTTAAGTCCCATAGTGCTCAGAGCCATTTTTTTGAACCAAATGTCAGACTGGCGAAAGACATACAGTTACCTTGCTTTCACAATCGCAAAACCTAAAAATCATATGTAAGCTATTTATTAACTAACTTTCTACAACTTTAAGGGAAAGTTCAGTATGCTACCTCCGAAATCTCTGATTACTGGAATCATAACAGAAAACGGATGACAGACAGAAAAAGAAATCTTGTTTCTAATCTGAAATCATGACTCTGGATGACATGTTCTGTAGACTAATATTTAAACAGTCGCTGATAGTGTAGGTAGTGTACTTCACAAACATGTTTACTTCATTGTTAAAATAGTTTGAGTACAGACAGAGATTAATGTTTTATCTTTTTTATAAAATTTAAGCTACTACTTTACTTACCAATCTGTAAACGGTCAGCCCACACACTTACACACGAACCAATCAGGTATGTATAAACTGCTAAGTGATTCGTTCCCCAAAATTTCGACGGAAAGGATCAAAATTATCTAAGACAGATGTAAGAAACTAATGCTAAACTTTCCATAATTTATCTTATCGCAATCCCGATGTTTCTGGTAACACAAGCGAGAGTCCTAATGGCACTGCTTACACACCGCCTCTCTGTTTCATTAATTATTTATTGCTTTATCAGTGCCCTGCGCATCTTCCAAGATCAGGTTCTTTGTGGCAATCCTTTAAATATGTTACAATGTTTACGAACACTGCTGTACTCTCAGACCACCTTGAATTTTCATCTTAATTTTAAGTACTCAAGAAAGCTCATGTCTGCGATTATGTAGAAACGTTCTAACGGGCAAGTTAGTGTTGGCCTATGTACTGCAAGCAGACGAAAACATTTATCAGGCTTTGCTGAGTGAGTAAATATTTCAAATGGCTGTCTGTTTTTGAAAAAGAAGTCGTTTTATCTGAACAATTATTTTTTGTAACTATACAAGCTTCACAGGACTTTAATTGGCGCTTTAAATTACCCCAAATTATCCGTTGTGGGTATCTGAGGCAAAAAACGAATGTCATGTCGCGTTCGAAGACGTCTGCAGTGTAAGGATGACTCACGCATCCCTATCAGCTAAGTGTTAGCTGTCGCGGATTAAGATGAAGAGGGAAGCCGTTAAGTAATCGTAGATAACATGTTCCAATAAAATACTCTGCTCCTCTGTATCACACAGAGAATTCCGCTGCCGTACGTTGTGGATCTACTATTGTGACTTGAGGCTGTCGTACAATACAACATGCGTTCATTTTACCGCCGAAGCCTGACTACAATGAACGGTAAGTCACAGTTGCTCTCCAGCTTGGGTCTGATTTGATGTCTTTCATATATGTTCCTAACCATTTCTGCGTAATTACTACACGCAACAGCTTCTTTAATATAATTACTATATTCTAGTCTGTGTCTCCTCTACCATATTCGCCGTTTACTACTACTTTTAGCGGATATCGTAGCAGAAATCACAGTAATTTGCCCCTTCCTTTAGTAAGACTTTATCGCAGACTTTACTCCTTCCTTAATCTGTTTAGTACCCTTTCATTTTACACCTTATTTGGTCACTCGCTTTTGCTTTGTTTTGTTATTTTCCTACAGAAGCACAACTTTTCAAACATTTCTTCTTGTTCTCCGGATTTGAAATTGGTGTCATTTAAATTTCATACCATGTTACTCCAGACGGTCATTTCGGATACTATTCCTTAGGTCTCTATTTATGCTGCCTTCATTGTGTTATAGTAGCTATAACTCACTAAAATTATTAGAAAAGTGAAGAGAACCTTGGATATTTAGGCGATTTGGTGTTTTACACGGGTTAAGATAATAATTTACAATATATTCATCTTTCCTCATGGCAATCCAGACAAACTTTGCTATCTGTCCCACTGATAAGCCATGATGGACAACATCCGCATTTGGTTTACCGTTACGAGGCAGTAAAATGAAGAAAACGGAGGTTCTATATAGACTGCAGTGTATGCACAGATAATTATACGAGTAGTTATGTAAGGTAAATTAGCGTGAAGCACTACATAAATCTTATCTTTGGACATCAAATTACAGAAAGATCCGGTTCTTCATTATTATATTTGTTTTATTATTGTCTCGATTTTGAAATCTCACAGTTAAACAAATCATTATTATTCTGAATTTCCTTTCTTTTAAAATGCTTTGGGTGTCTTGTGCCCTTTGTATAAACTCATCTGACTGAAACAGAAGTTGACTGGAATGAAAATTGACACATAAAAATAACGGATAATTAGAACAACGTACGTGTGAGGTTAGTGTAAAATACGGTAAGCTACAATGAAGATCTGCAAACGGTTGACGCAGCCTGCGAATCAACGTTTTTAAACCAACACGATAAAAAGTTCCTGCTGCCCCTAGGAATGGATGTCAATGATGCAGCAGTTAACTGCCTAACATTACACATACAAATCAGCCGTAAAATGTAACTTTGTGATATTAGCTTCAAAAGGGTGACAGGGAGCGCACAACGATGTCTGCATAATTTTCAACACCTACTGTAGTACCAAATCTCAAAGGCTTCGATTCTTTTCATTCCTGGTTTCCCCACAATCCTTGATTCACTGTGCTCCGAACATACACTCCTGGAAATTGAAATAGGAACACCGTGAATTCATTGTCCCAGGAAGGGGAAACTTTATTGACACATTCCTGGGGTCAGATACATCACATGATCACATTGACAGAACCACAGGCACATAGACACAGGCAACAGAGCATGCACAATGTCGGCACTAGTACAGTGTATATCCACCTTTCGCAGCAATGCAGGCTGCTATTCTCCCATGGAGACGATCGTAGAGATGCTGGATGTAGTCTTGTGGAACAGCTTGCCATGCCATTTCCACCCTGCGCCTCAGTTGGACCAGTGTTCGTGCTGGACGTGCAGACCGCGTGAGACGACGCTTCATCCAGTCCCAAACATGCTCAATGGGGGACAGATCCGGAGATCTTACGGGCCAGGGTAGTTGACTTACACCTTCTAGAGCACGTTGGGTGGCACGGGATACATGCGGACGTGCATTGTCCTGTTGGAACAGCAAGTTCCATTGCCGGTCTAGGAATGGTAGAACGATGGGTTCGATGACGGTTTGGATGTACCGTGCACTATTCAGTGTCCCCTCGACGATCACCAGTGGTGTACGGCCAGTGTAGGAGATCGCTCCCCACACCATGATGCCGGGTGTTCGCCCTGTGTGCCTCGGTCGTATGCAGTCCTGATTGTGGCACTCACCTGCACGGCGCCAAACACGCATACGACCATCATTGGCACCAAGGCAGAAGCGACTCTCATCGCTGAAGACGACACGTCTCCATTCGTCCCTCCATTCACGCCTGTCGCGACACCACTGGAGACGGGCTGCACGATGTTGGGGCGTGAGCGGAAGACGGCCTAACGGTGTGCGGGACCGTAGCCCAGCTTCATGGAGACGGTTGCGAATGGTCCTCGCCGATACCCCAGGAGCAACAGTGTCCCTAATTTACTGGGAAGTGGCGGTGCGGTCCCCTACGGCACTGCGTAAGATCCTACGGTCTTGGCGTGCATCCGTGCGTCGCTGCAGTGCGGTCCCAGGTCGACGGGCACGTGCACCTTCCGCCGACCACTGGCGACAACATCGATGTACTGTGGAGACCTCACGCCCCACGTGTTGAGCAATTCGGCGGTACGTCCACCCGGCCTCCCGCATGCCCACTATACGCCCTCGCTCAAAGTCCGTCAACTGCACATACGGTTCACGTCCACGCTGTCGCGGCATGCTACCAGTGTTAAAGACTGCGATGGAGCTCCGTATGCCACGGCAAACTGGCTGACACTGACGGCGGCGGTGCACAAATGCTGCGCAGCTAGCGCCATTCGACGGCCAACACCGCGGTTCCTGGTGTGTCCGCTGTGCCGTGCGTGTGATCATTGCTTGTACAGCCCTCTCGCAGTGTCCGGAGCAAGTATGGTGGGTCTGACACACCGGTGTCAATGTGTTCTTTTTTCCATTTCCAGGAGTGTATATTCTCAGAAATTTCTTTTCCTAATTAAGGCCAATGTTAAATACCAGGAGAGTTATTTTGGCCATAAATTCCCTCTTTTTCCTGTGCTGATTGCGTTTTGTGTCGTCTTTGGTAACTGCATCGTACTTACTTCTGTTTTCAAAGAAGAAGAAATCCTTCACTTCATCTACATCGTGGTGCCCAATATTGACGCTAACTTTATCACTGATTTATTTTACGCTACTACTTTCATCACTCTTGCATTTACTCTCAGCCCAAATTCTGCACTCATTAAACTATTCATTACATTCAACAGACCCTGCGATTATTCTTCACGTCCCTGAGGAGAGCGAAGCCATGTATGAATCTTACCACAGATATCCTTCCACCCTGAATTTTAATCCCACTCTTGAACCTTTGTTTCATTTCCGTCTCTGCTTCTTCTACGTATGGACCAAACAGTAGGAGCGACCGACTGCATCCCAGTCTCGCACCCATTTTAATTCGAGAACATCGTCCTTGGTCCTTTTGTTTTATGGTTGTCTCTTGGTTCTTGTACTTATTGTGTGTTAGCCATCTTTATCTATAACTTACTCCTATCTTTCTCACAATTTCGAGCACCTTGCACCGTTTTACATTGTGAACGATTTCTCCAGGTCGATGAATCCTATGAACATGCCTTGATTTTCCTTCAGCCTTGCTTCTACTGCCTTTACCTTTCCTAAAGCCAAACCAATCTTCATCTAATAGATCCTCAGTTTCCTTTTCTATTGTTGTGTGTATTATGTCAGGAGAGTGAGTGCCAGACCTGTTGATATGATTGTCGCGGTTGTTCTCACACTTATTTGCTCCTGCAATGTTCCAAAAATGTGTGGATTATATTTTTCCGAAAGTCTCCTAATATGTTGCCAGTTTCATAGTTTCTACACGTCAACTGAAATAGTCGTTTGGCTCGCACTTCCCCAAATGATATTAGAAATCCAGAATGAGATTTTCACTCTGCAGCGGAGTGTGCGCTGATATGAAACTTCCTGACAGACTAAAACTGTGTGCCCCAGGCTGTGGCTAAGCCATGTCTCCGCAGTATCCTTTCTTTCAGGAGTGCTAGTTCTGCATTTTTGCAGGAGAGCTTCTGTAAAGTTTGGAAGGTAGGAGACGGGATACTGGCAGAAGTAAAGCTGTGAGGACCGGGCGTGAGTCGTGCTTCGGTAGCTCAGATGGTAGAGCACTTGCCCGCAGAAGGCAAAGGTCCCGAGTTCGAGTCTCGGTCGGGCACACAGTTTTAATCTGCCAGGAAGTTTGATATTAGAAATGATGGAATGTTTTCTATCCCTTCCGAATTATTTGAGCCCAAGTTTTCCGAAGCTCTTTTAAATTCTAATTTCCGGTCTTTTCCAGAACAATATATAGAAGAATAGAAAGAAAATTTCAAGACATGTTAGACGAGAAGCAGTTAAGTTTCACTAAGGGCAAAAAAACAAGAGAACAATTTCAGACAAAGCTGTTAGTAGTGGTAGGCAGATTGAAGAAAATTCGACACCATACCAGCATTTGTGGACCTGGAAACCGCCTCCAGTAATGTGAAATGGAAATCACAGTCCTTGGAAGAGTTTTGCTGAAGTACAGAGACGGAGTAATAATTTGCAGCACAATCTAACCCAACATTCCAGTAAGATCACCGAAGTTAAGCACTGTCGGGCAGGGCTAGTACTTGGATGGGTGACCATCCGGTCTGCCGAGCGCTGCAGGCAAGCGGGGCGCTCTCAGCCCTTGTGAGGCAAATTGAGGTGCTACTAGATTGAGAAGTAGCGGCTCCAGTCTCGTAAACTAGCATACGAGCGGAAGAGTGGTACGCTAACTACATGCCCCTCCATATCCAAAACCAGCGATGCCTGTGGGCTGAGGATGACACGGCGGCCGGTCGGTACCGTTGGCCTTCATGTCCTGTTCGGGCAGTGTTCATTTTGTTTTTCTAATCCAAGAGGAGTAACAGAAACAGAAGTCAAGAAAGGCAAATAAGATTAAAGAAGGTGTAAACATAGTTGCAGCTTATCATCAACGTTGTTCAGCTTCGGCGTCAAAGGAGCAATGAAGGAATTTTAAAAAATTCCGAAAGAGGAATAATGGTGCAAGGGGAGAGGATACCAACGACGTGTTTCGCTGGTGACGCGGACCTACTCGCCTGAAATAAAGCAGCCACATTAGTGGTACGAGTGAATGCTTTCTCCTGTCTAGGAAACAAAGTTAGACAGGATGGCCTAAGCAAAGAAGACGTTCAGTTGCAACAGTGAAGAAAGATTTTTTCAAAGGGAGCCCTACCGGTATCAAATGTCGAGGTGGAAATGTGCAAGTAAGACCCGACGAATTGTATAAATGTGAAATGTGGCGTTTCTTAAATCAGAAGGAGAAACTCGAAGTTTTTGAAATTAACTACTATGACAGCGTTTTAAAAACTAAGTGAACTGATAAAGTGAAACGTCCCCTTTGAACAATTATACATGACTGTCCTTAAACTGACACACAATATTTTTAGCGCAACGCAGTCTGACTTTCAAAAATCCCTACAAAAGAATGGCCCTGACTAACATTAACGTATACATTTCACAAATCACTTACCTCACAAAAATCTTCGTTACTCGAACTACTGCAGTACAGCGAGCGCCACTACTGCCAGCTAAATAAAAGATTCAAACTACGAAAGGCACTAACTACTAATAGGCATAGTTAGCAAATGAAAGATTTTAATAGAGAACAAACAATGTATTACCTTAATAGTCATAATATATATAGCAGTTCATGACAAATTTCAAAACTCCGCCATCTCTCTCCCCACATCCACCACTGCTGGCGGCTCACCTCCAACTGCGCAACGCTACGCGCTGTTAACATCCAGCTGCCGCTGCCCAACACTACAATGGCAGACAACAATGCAAACTAGCCACAGACTGCACAGCACAGACAGTGATTCTCACACAGAGCGCTACGTAACGTTGCCAATAAGAAAACACAAACAGCCTACTTACAAAAGTACGAAGTAAAGAAGTACTACAAACAATAGGTGAGGAAATAAGTATATGGAATATCCTTATTAGAAGAAGTGGGCATATGCCGAGGCACTTTGATATTGTAAATTTGGTGCTGCAAAGCTTAATAGAAGTGAAAATAAAAGGGGTAGACGAAAGCTAGAATATGTAATACAGACTGTGGACGGTGTTGTGTGTTGCAGTTACGTACAGATCAAGAAGGTGGCGTGTGTTACGAAAGCAAGGAGGTCAGCAGGAATCTGCCAAAAGACTGATGGATTAGAGAAAGAAAAAAATAATCGCAGGCGAGTTTTCCTCATCAGGTACAAATTACTCGTACAAATGGGGCTACTCCTACCAGGCTGAGCATTTACATGTACCTGTATTATCTTGATAAACAGTGTATTCGTAGAGATTCCGCCATCATGGTAATGTAGTGGGGTCCACAGGTGTATACACTTGAATGCGTGAGGTAAAATATTTTCCTGAAAGCACTCTTCATTGTTTCATCCGTCACATTACAATCGATTTCAGGCAGACAAATTCCATTCATCTGATAGTGGAATTACATATTCCGAAACCAGCGATATTCTTCAGGTGAGATGCTACAGGTATTTAGAAAATAGTTTTTGTGTAAACAAGTTCGTTTACGCTTAGTAAACTATGAGATGGGAAATGAAAATTTCTCTAAGAGCAAATTGAACGATGAAGAATCAATAAAAGTAAATGAAAAAAAAAAGAAAAACAGGGACCAATAAGGACTGAATACATACTCTATGAGACTAGTCTCAATCGCAAAGTGGATTAACCACGAAAAGATGGACGTGGCTACTTCGTCGTAATTGAGTGTGAGACCTTCTGCACCTTACTTTGGACTGACTCTCAGGTGATACTGCCATATCTAAATATTGTTTAACTTTTACCTTAGGGTAGGATACTATAACCGTAAGATTACCGACAATTTCGTTTCGGACCAATGTAATGTATTTGTAACATTGTTTATAGCTTTTCTCAATAATGGAAAATAACTGTACTTGCTGCCTGTATCCTTCATGTCTTATTATGATATGAGCTTTCTGAGGTACTTACGTAATATTTAAGGGGCTCCGGAAAGGCTTAAAATCATGAAAAGTTCAATTTTTACTTTTTTGCGTTTTCTGAATCTGCAGACTATTACCTTTTAATAGATATATAATTTATTCAATACCGAAGACTACAACTATTTTTAAATATTTTTTGAAATGTGTTCTATATGGGCGTGACCCACTGTGGTGCTGTTAAACTGCTGTCAAATGGTGTTATTATTAACTGGTGAAGTGTACACTCATAAGCATAGTCTGCCTCATCCAATAATGGAGGTGATAAAATCTATTTTCAGAGACTTAGCAGCACCTGAACTGTTGAAAAAGTGTATTCATGGAAAAACTCAAAACCCCAATGAAAGTGTAAATAGTGTTATATGGTCGAGAATCCCCAAGACTGTATTTGGTGGAATAGAAACACTTCACTTTGGTGTGTATGATGCTGTTGCGACTTTCAATGATGGCAACATTGTAAGGTGCAAGGTATTTAGAAATATGGGAATGAAGATAGGTTCTAACATGGTACGAGCGATGCTTGCTTTAGACAAGGAACGCCTTCGGGCTGCAGACAGGGCTGTAAAGAGTCTAGAAATACAAGCAAGAGTAAACAGGAGGAGGAACAAGAGGAAGCTGGAGGAGGAGTTTGCAGAGGATGAAGATAATCCATCCTATGGACCTGGAATGCACTAAAAAGTTAATCCAATCTTTGTCGCTCGATTCCCAAAACTTTTATTTTCTCATACTAATTAAATGTTTTCTATCTTCCAAACATATTTGTTTCAAACTTTCAGTAAATGTTACACAGTACCTTCTGCATAATTTAACACAGCCTTTTTCCAAAAAACTGTATATTTTTGAATATATTAATAAAAAATTGCAAAAAAATGTTGTGAATTTTCATTACAATTGAAAAAAAATCATCTTTAATAACTGAACTAAAATTTTGTAAAATCCCTGTGTTAAGTTGTAGCCCATATTCCAATAAATAATCTGTAAAAAGTTCAACTTCCTACCTCAAATACTTTGTGAGGAAAGATGTAATTTATAAGTGTTATTTTAACATTGCAAGTATAGGGCATTCCGGAGCCCCTTAATTATTGGATGTGCAAAATATGTAATAAGTATGGGTTAAATAGTATGTACCAAAAACTACAATAAAAATATGAAAATAAATGAACTGTTATTTCAGCGGGGTTGTTTCGTGTACTTCTCCTATTACTGGTGTCGACAAACATCGCATCAGCCTCGAAGATACTGGTGATGGCTCCAACTGCGTCCATTAGCCACCAAAAGGCGTTCCACGTTGTGACAAAGGCGCTACTAGAAAGAGGTCACGAAGTTACGTTGTTCACATCGGATCCACTCAAGGTGAGCTTTCCCAAAATTTCTTCAGTAACTTTACATCACATATAAAAGACCCAAAATAAATATCCGGCATGATTTCTGAATGCATAGATTCAAAACTGAATTATCTCTATCGATTATACCACACAAAGCAACTTTATTCTCAAACGATGGCAAATATTGAATTTTTTTTCTTCAGATTCCGAAAGTAGTTCCAAACTATAATCTGAAGTACAGACCGGATGTAATCATAACCATATTTATGTTTCTATGGCGAGATTTTCGTATCGGAGCTTACTGTGTATGAATTGTTATAGCGACTGATTTTGATGCTACAATAATATCATTTGCTTACAAGGAATTGTTTATAACATTGATGACCCTTCAGTTCGCTCTGCAGATACTGGTTGCTTGAACAGAGCAATAATGCTGCAAACAGTTTAAAACAATCATTTTCTCCAAAACCACTGTTCATTTTCTGAATGACAATTTCTTAACTGCAGCACGTAAGATACCGTGCCGTTGCCAACCATATTTGCACTTGACACTTTTTAGGATTCCGTACCTCAAAATGGGTCTATATAAAGAAGACAGTGTTTACTTACGAAGCTCCGTCCCAAGTTTAGACATTTGCTCACAGAGATTACATGTGTATTGCCTCTACTCAGACACGCAATTGGAAGCTATGCTCTGAAATGAAAGTAATATCCAATAAAAATTCTCGCGTTTCGAACGATGTCAAGTAATTAAAATTACGCAAGCTTTCGTCCAAGCACTCCGTGGCAATTGCCAATTGGTATGACTGCCTGTGGGCTGCTGGTACGCCCCTTATATACACTAACTGCCGTAAGTGACGTCACTGATGCCTGCGGCATCATTGTATATTGGGGTATACTGAGTCAGCGTTCGATGCACCCGCTTCATCGACGCGATCTCTGGATCGCACGCCGTACCATGCTGCAGGACACGGTCTCTATTTAGGGTGTTATTGGTGACTTTTGTTTCAATGACTCCTTTAGTTAGTCAATCCCAGAAGCCGTTTGTACGAGCCACGACGGATGCTTCGCCAAATTTTATCCGATGTCCGCGTTCTAAAGCATACTCAGCTGAAGCAGATTTCTCGGGGTAGCGTAGGTGATAAAACCTCTCATGCTGCTTGCTGTGTTGTTTCACAGTTCGTACTGCTTGATCGACATAAGACTGACCAGATTCGCAGGGTATCTCGTAGACCGTAGCTGTTCTGACGTCTGCCGCGTGTTTAACTGGTCCCAGCAAGGTACGGATTTTCGTCGGAGGCCTGAAGATCGATTTCATCTTTTGTCGTTCTAGCAGGCGGCTTATCTTGCCCGACACGCAGCCACAGAATGGCAAGAAAGCAAGCTTCTTTTGCTGCTGCTCATCGGTGATCTTGTTGTGAGTCTTTCTTTAAATCACTTCAATTATTTGATGGACGTTGCGGCCGTTGATCGTGAAGATTTCGCGCAGGTGGCTCAGCTCATGATTCAGGTTATCAGCGTCTGATATCATTCTTGCACGATCCACCAATGTTTATGAAACAGTGCCGGGAGATGATTACTGATGGTTTCCAAGTACAGATCGGTGGGTTTTGTATAGGCGCTGTGGCCAAGGCGTCCATTTCGTTTACGGCAGACGAGAACGTCGAGGAAGGGCAGTCCATTGTCTTTTCCAACCTCCATGGTAAACTGGATGTTAGTGTTAATGTCCTTGAGGTCTCACGTCCTTGGAGCCAAATGACGAACGTGTCGTCAATATGTTGAAAGAAACAACTAGGCTTTCATGCCCCGTGTCTAAAGCAATGCCCTCAAAATTCTCCATGTGCAGGTTTGAAACAGCTGGAGATAAAGGGCTACTTATTGCAATTCCATCCCTCTGATCGTAAAACTCACCGTTGGATGCGAAGTAAATCGACCACTTCATTTACAAAGCACTTGGATACTACGTCGAAACAACCTTTGACAGGCACATTCGTAAACGGTATCACAACATCAAAACTGACCATAATGTCTTCTTCATTGTCTAAGACGTTAACCGTTGACATAATATGCTGATTTTCTGGTATGATGTTCGCACTGTCTAACATGTGGAGCGAAGAGATTGGCCGCGTATTTCACCAACTTGTATGTTGGTAAACCAATGGTGGATCCGACGAGATGAAATGGGGTCTCATCCTTGTGGGTCTACGGTAAAGCATAAGCACCAAGTTGAGTAGGTGCCTGTGGGAGAAATTCTTGACCACAGTGTCTTCCAGCTAGGAGCATTTCAGAAGTTCACATGTCTTTCTTATTATGCTCGATGTTGGGTAGCGTGGGAATTTCGGATAAATATCTTCGTACAGTGGGGCTCAGCTCTTCCAAATCCTCGTATTCGATAGTTACATCTCCCTGTACATATCTACTAAAGCTGTAAAACAACAGTCTTTCCATTGAAAACTGTTGTCGCTTTGTTCTCGGCTAAAACTGGCAGGCACTCAACCTCGCTTTACATGACAGAATCCAAAACAGTAACATGCCGAATGAGATGCAACTGTCTGCTTGTCGCAATGCTTTTACTAGACCAATGGTCGAGCTACCAGAACAAGTAACTCTGCTGTTTTAGGCAATGATAGAACATAAAAGTGGTGATCATAATATACATATTAACAATAATGGACAAATTGAAGCTGCTAGAAGGAGGATTATCATAATTAATAATTTTAGACAAAATGTCTATAGAACTACAGCGATTACTACGCCTTGATTGTAACAACACTTCCAGTCGCGCTTATTTCATGTAACTGTTTTCAGCGCATTAGGTCAGTAGACTACCATCAGACTACAGTACAGGCAGCAAGACGTGTGCATCGCGTGAGTATGGAGTGGTATCAATCAATGATGAGTCGAGAAAGACGCCTGATCAACAGGTGCCTGCCAGTATCCAGTATTGCCTCGATGCCCACATCCCCACTGCCTTACATATTGTCTGGTGTATCCTATTTAGCGAAAACACTGACGACATGAACATAAAAAAGCACGATTGAAACTTTTTATACAAGCAAGATCCTAATTAAAACATTCAAATCAGCTATAGGGGAAGCAAGATCGTAGGCGTAACAATGATCACAGTAATGCAACTCGAAACAGTTATGGACAAAGTTTGGTTGGTAAGAAGAATAAAGATCAGTCAAGTAATTACAACAATTGCAGACAGGTTGTAGCTGGTAGAAGTCACAACAATCAAGGAACGTTATCGTGATGAAGGAGCCAACCATTTGATAGTCACATAGCATTTTTTTTTCAGCAACGTCTCACTCAAACGTTTTAATATTTGAAGGCAGAAACCCTGGTTAATTGCAGAACCTCGGTGAAAAACAGCTTCGTGAACTATCCATTAATGGCGGTAAAAAATCAAGCCTAAAGTTTTTCGCCATAGTTATCATTGTAATTTCTTCGGCCTTGAATATGAAGCAGTGCACCGGACCAAATGGTTTTTAAAAAGTGAAGCAAGGTTATAAGTTAACTGCCCTCCTACGGTGTGGCCATTCGAGATGGAGCAGGAGCTCTGATGGGAAAGAATGGGAGAAGACATCGTCCATGTCTTTTGCAAACGAACCATCGCAGCATTTATCTTAAGCGGTTTGGAAAAATGACATAGAACCAAAATTCGGGTGTTCAAACGGTGTAAAATGTCTTCTCGCTTATTAGTATATATCACGGTCCTCTCTAAAACCAGCTGTACTGATGTAACTGCTGTGATCGGACTAATGTTTATGAAGCACAGCATAGAGTGGGCACCTTGCTCCCAAGGAACATGCACCTGAAGACTAAAAATGGGACCATGTGCCTACTGGTAAATGCCCCATCATAATCACCAAACTTGCCATTAAAAATCTTTACATTCCGTTCTAATAGATGTGGTTCAAAAATGGTTCAAATGGCTCTGAGCACTATGGGACTTAACTTTTGAGGTCATCAGTCCCCTACAACTTAGAACTACTTAAACCTAACTAACCTAAGGACATCACACACATCCATGCCCGAGGCAGGATTCGAACCTGCGACCGTAGCGGTCACGCGGTTCCAGACTGTAGCGCCTGCAACCGCTCGGCCACCCCGGCCGGCTAATAGGTACGAAAAGTATTTGAAAGGAGGCACTGATTTCATAGAAATGAAAGTTTGAACACGATCCTAACGTTTCTACCCATATGTACTAACGTTCACTCTTATTTTACCTTGATGTTAATTTTGTGAGGTAATAATAGCTTCTACCGATCTTTGCTAACGACTCGTTTCTAATATTGATGAGTTTTCATTCCCGTGCACGAAAACTGTAACATTCATCGTTCTGGTTCAAATGGTTCAAATGGCTCTGAGCACTATGGGACTTAACACCTGAGGTCATCAGTCCCCTAGAACTTAGAACTACTTAAACCTAACTAACCTAAGGACATCACAAACATCCATGCCCGAGGCAGGATTCGAACCCGCGACCGTAGCAGTCACGCGGTCCCGGACTGAAGTGCCTAGAACCGCACGGCCACCGCGGCCGGCCATTCATTGCTTTACTGAACTTCTTACGGCACGTGGGTATGTATCCTGCATATATGTCTGGCTTCCACCCACGACTCCCCAATACACTCACTTCCGCACCATCCGAAAATCCTAGCTAAAAACCGAGCTTTTCGATCTCTGGCGATTCCCCTGGCGACAATGCTACTGCCATAGGCCGCTGCATGTAAGATACAGATATCGATACTCAAAGAGTAAACTACTCATATATCTGGAACTTTACAACGGGGATTTGGCAGACTTCATCTGTAATGTAAGTTCTGGGCCTTATACACTGCACCGCCTCGCTCCGTTCAGTTGCTTCTTGTTTTGTGTGTCACAGCCACAAAATCGCCTCGCATCAGTGTTTTCTTCTCCAAAAGTTTATTTTTAGGTAATTGTGCCGGTTTGTCTGCAACGGTAAAATTTCTGACCACATGAACAATGTTTATGAAAACAATCACTCACATGTATACTTGACTGAAACTTCCTCGTTGATGACAACTGATGAGCTGACTCAGGAGGGACGCCTAGCAGTGGAGCCCTTCGAGGAATTCTAACACGTTCTCGGCCCCTGCACCCTTCTCCCTTCCCACTCTGGGCCATAAACAGTTTGTACACACACAAAAAATGGTTCAAATGGCTCTGAGCACTATGGGACTCAACTGCTGTGGTCATCAGTCCCCTAGAACTTAGAACTACTTAAACCTAACTAACCTAAGGACATCACACACACCCATGCCCGAGGCAGGATTCGAACCTGCGACCGTAGCAGTAACGCGGCTCCGGACTGGAGCGCCTAGAACTGCACGGCCACCGCGGCCGGCTTTGTACACACAGTTTGACATAAATACACAGAGATGTCAAGAAGGAAAGGGTTCAGCAACCAGTCGCAAATAGTGTTTATTGTGTATCCAGATTTGAGTCACTTTGTGGCCTTCTTCAGTGCTAAAAGGCATTCAGAACCAGTTACAATAAGGTAATACGTATGCCTTATTAAATTTACAGTTTTACATGTTAGTCAATCATCAAATACATACCAATACATGTAACCATTAAAACCCCATACATGCACATAGGCTCAACTGGACTATTCACGTCGTAGGTTGAGTTTCCAAAGAGGCCACTGTTTACGATTTGAAAACAACTGTTTTCAGTGTACGCTGTGCCAATCTACGGTGCCCTAACTAAACGTGCGATGCGTTGACAACCTGGATTAACTTTATTTTACAATTAGTATATACACTCCTGGAAATGGAAAAAAGAACACATTGACACCGGTGTGTCAGACCCACCATACTTGCTCCGGACACTGCGAGAGGGCTGTACAAGCAATGATCACACGCACGGCACAGCGGACACACCAAAAACCGCGGTGTTGGCCGTCGAATGGCGCTAGCTGCGCAGCATTTGTGCACCGCCGCCGTCAGTGTCAGCCAGTTTGCCGTGGCATACGGAGCTCCATCGCAGTCTTTAACACTGGTAGCATGCCGCGACAGCGTGGACGTGAACCGTATGTGCAGTTGACGGACTTTGAGCGACGGCGTATAGTGGGCATGCGGGAGGCCGGGTGGACGTACCGCCGAATTGCTCAACACGTGGGGCGTGAGGTCTCCACAGTACATCGATGTTGTCGCCAGTGGTCGGCGGAAGGTGCACGTGCCCGTCGACCTGGGACCGGACCGCAGCGACGCACGGATGCACGCCAAGACCGTAGGATCCTACGCAGTGCCGTAGGGGACCGCACCGCCACTTCCCAGCAAATTAGGGACACTGTTGCTTCTGGGGTATCGGCGAGGACCATTCGCAACCGTCTCCATAAAGCTGGGCTACGGTCCCGCACACCGTTAGGCCGTCTTCCGCTCACGCCCCATCATCGTGCAGCCCGCCTCCAGTGGTGTTGCGACAGGAGTGAATGGAGGGACGAATGGAGACGTGTCGTCTTCAGCGATGAGAGTCGCTTCTGCCTTGGTGCCAATGATGGTCGTATGCGTGTTTGGCGCCGTGCAGGTGAGCGCCACAATCAGGACTGCATACGACCGAGGCACACAGGGCCAACACCCGGCATCATGGTGTGGGGAGCGATCTCCTACACTGGCCGTACACCACTGGTGATCGTCGAGGGGACACTGAATAGTGCATGGTACATCCAAACCGTCATCGAACCCATCGTTCTACCATTCCTAGACCGGCAAGGGAACTTGCTGTTCCAACAGGACAATGCACGTCCGCATGTATCCCATGCGACACAACGTGCTCTAGAAGGTGTAAGTCAACTACCCTGGCCAGCAAGATCTCCGGATCTGTCCCCCATTGAGCATGTTTGGGACTGGATGAAGCGTCGTCTCACGCGGTCTGCACGCCCAGCACGAACGCTGGTCCAACTGAGGCGCCAGGTGGAAATGGCATGGCAAGCCGTTCCACAGGACTATATCCAGCATCTCTACGATCGTCTCCATGGGAGAATAGCAGCCTGCATTGCTGCGAAAGGTGGGTATACACTGTACTAGTGCCGCCATTGTGCATGCTCTGTTGCCTGTGTCTATGTGCCTGTGGTTCTGTCAGTGTGATTATGTGATGTATCTGACCCCAGGAATGTGTCAATAAAGTTTCCCCTTCCTGGGACAATGAATTCACGGTGTTCTTATTTAAATTTCCAGCAGTGTATTTTTGACCACTTGTATGAATATCAAGAGCTCAGATAGAAACCCAGTTCTAAGCAAAGAAGCGAAGGCAGAAAGGTGGAAGGAGTATATAGAGGGTTTATACAAGGGTGATGTACTTGAGGACTATATTATGGAAATGGAAGAGGATGTAGATAAAGACTAAATGGGAGATAAGATACTGCGTGAAGAGTTTGACAGAGCACTGAAAGACCTGAGTCGAAACAAGGCCCCGGGAGTAGACAACATTCCATTAGAACTATTGATGGCCTCGGGAGAGCCAGTCATGACAAAATTCTACCATCTGGTGAGCACGATGTATGAGACAGGCGAAATACCCTCAGACTTCAAGAAGAATATAATAATTCCAATCCCAAAGAAAGCAGGTGTTGACAGATGTGAAAATTACCGAACTATCAGTTTAATAAGTCACAGCTGCAAAATACTAAAGCGAATTCGTTACAGACGAATGGAAAAACTGGTAGAAGCCGACCTCGGGGAAGATCAGTTTGGATTCCGTAGAAATGTTGGAACACGTGAGGCAATACTGACCTTACGACTTATCTTAGAAGAAAGATTAAGAAAAGGCAAACCTACGTTTCTAGCATTTGTAGACTTAGTGAAAGCTTTTGACAATGTTGACTGGAATACTCTGTTTCAAATTCTGAAGGTGGCATGGGTAAAATACAGGGAGCGAAAGGCTATTTACAATTTGTACAGAAAGCAGATAGCAGTTATAAGAGACGAGGGGTATGAAAGGGAAGCAGTGGTTGGGAAGGGGGTGAGACAGGGTTGTAGCCTCTCCCCGATGTTATTCAATCTGTATATTGAGCAAGCAATAAAGGAAACAAAAGAAAAGTATGGAGTAGGTATTAAAATCCACGGAGAAGAAATATAAAATTTGAGGTTCGCCGATGACATTGTAATTCTCTCAGAGACAGCATAGGACTTGGAAGAGCAGTTGAACGGAATGGACAGTGTCTTGAAAGGAGGATATAAGACGAACATCAACAACAGCAAAACGAGGATAATGGAATGTAGTCGAATTAAGTCGGGTGATGTTCAGGGAATTAGATTAGGAAATGAGACACTTAAAGTAGTAAAGGAGTTTTGCTATTTGGGGAGCAAAATAACTGATGATGGTCGAAGTAGAGAAGATATAAAATGTAGACTGGCAATGGTAAGGAAAGTGTATTTCAAGAAGAGAAATTTGTTAACATCGAGTATAGATTTAAGCGTCAGAAAGTCTTTTCTGGAAGTATTTGTATGCGGTATAGCCATGAATGGAAGTGAAACTTGGACGATAAATAGTTTAGACAAGAAGAGAATAGAAGTTTTCGAAATGTGATGCTGTAGAAGAATGCTGAACATTAGATTGGTAGATCACATAACTAAAGAGGAGGTATTGAATTGAATTGGGGTGAAGAGAAATTTGTGGCAAAACTTGACTAGATAAAAGGAGCGATGGTAGGACATATTCTGAGGCATCAAGGGATCACAAATTTAGCATTGGAGGGCAGCATGGAGGGTAAAAATCGTAGAGGGAGACCAAGAGATGAATACACTAAGCAGATTCAGAAGGATGTAGGTTGCAGTAGGTACTGGGAGATGAAGAAGCTTGCACAGGATAGAGTAGCATGGAGAGCTGCATCAAACCAGTCTCAGGACTGAAGACCACAACAACAACAACATATTTTTGATTAGTTTTTCTTTTTAAAATTTAAATACGCAAAACAAAACTGCTGGTTGTAACTACGCGTAACAAGAGTGGCTTATGTTTCACGGTTATCCATGGTGGTAGTTGTGTGAATTAGTGGCATCCGTTATTGCTGCACACTTTACAACTGAACATAGCTTTAAAAAATACAAAACATCTTCTTCAAAATACCTAAGTTACAATATTTATTAAAATTGTGTGACATACTAAGCACAGCTGAAGGAACTGGAACAGTCAAGATGGGTGTTGTAAGTTATCGTACCAACTGCGATAAGTCAAAACGACCAGAAATCTTTTTGCTTAAATATTACCTCGTAAATTACATATAAAATACATTGTAATTTACACATCTTCGTGTTACAACTAGTAAACTTTCAACTACATCATGCAATAATGTGGACAATACATCGTGTTTGTCTCCAGAAGCAGTGTACTCCTAAGTTACCTGAAGGAGTATAATCATTTCTAGATTGTTATTATCATTTCAGTGCGTCGGTTAGGACCCGACCGATGTGGGCGAATCCCGTAACTGGGAGTTTCTCGTGGCCTGTTCATTAAGCAGTGTTCTGCGTGAAGATGGCTCTTGACAAAAGATTTCCAGTTCCTCCAAGAGATCCATACGACCCGTGGCTCTACCCTTCATTCGATCCCTGTGAAACCCTACATTTCAGCAGAATAATGCACGACCGCATATTGCAGGTCCTGTACGGGCCTTTCTGGATACAGAAAATGTTCGACTGCTGCCCTGATCAGCCCATGTTCCAGATCTCTCACCAATTGAAAACGTCTGGTCAATGATGGCCGAGAAACTGGCTCGTCACAATACTCCAGTCACTACTCTTGATGAACTGTGGTATCGTGTTGAAGCTGCATGGAGAGCTGTACCTCTACACGCCACCCAAGCTCTGTTCGACTCAATGCTCAGGCGTATCAAGGCCGTTATTACGGCCAGAGGTGGTTGTTGTTGGTACTGATTTCTCAGGATCTATGCATCCAAATTGCATGAAAATGTAATCACATGTCAGTTCTAGTATAATATATTTGTCCAATGAGATACCTGTTCATCGTCTGCATTTCTTCTTGATGTAGCAATTTTAATGGCCAGTAATATAAATTTGTCTGGAGCACGGAAAAGTCAATATTTTAATTACAAGTTTCTGTTGTAAATAAATTTGATTTTTGAAGTATTCATGTATTCTCTTCACAGATAAATCACCAGAATCTAACTGAGATCGACCTGTCTTCTTCATATAAACTGATAAGGGAGATAGACATTATAGGCCTGGCTAGCAAGACACCCCTGGACTCTCTCTCTATCATGGTAACCATGCCATCGCCGGTTAAGGCCCAACTGAAAGAGCCAGCAGTACAGGATTTCATCAGGTGAGTCTATTTCTGCGGTTAAGTTATGTATTTCGGTAAACAGCTTTTAATTACTGACCGTTAGTTTGCATTAAATGTAATATCTTACGTGACTGCTACGGTCGCAGGTTCGAATCCTGCCTAGGGCATGGAAGTGTGTGACGTCCTTAGGTTAGTTAGGTTTAAGTAGTTCTAAGTTCTAGGGGACTGATGACCCCAGATGTTTAGTCCCATTGTGCTAAAAGCCACTTGAATCATTTTTGTAATATCTTGCGCTCGCGATATCGATTCGGTGGAGATGGCAGAGATACTATTACGTCAAAGAATTTCCGACTGTCTCGTGAAGGGCGGGCAGAACGAGCGCAAAATCAACGCCGTTGATGCTCCGGACGCAGTAGCGGTTGCCTCAGGGTTGCAACTGTCTCTGCATTGTTTCTGTGCAAAGTCGTTGCTAAGCCCCATCCAGATGCGTGGCATACTGTGTCTTAGCTTTCGTTTCAGGGTCTTCTACC
This sequence comes from Schistocerca piceifrons, assembly GCF_021461385.2. Lineage (NCBI taxonomy): Eukaryota > Metazoa > Arthropoda > Insecta > Orthoptera > Acrididae > Schistocerca > Schistocerca piceifrons. The sequence continues at coordinate 12,659,982 of NC_060139.1, read as the reverse complement.
GACGTTTGTTTAGTCATTATTTCTGACGTTTCGCCAGCATGCGTGGCTGGACTTCTCAAAGACAAACTCTCCATTGCTGGTGGCAACTTGAGTTGAGCCCGCGAGGACCTGCCCAAAATTTGCCAGAATATTGCCGCAAATATCAGAAATCATACCTCACACTCTATTTTTCAAAGCCACTTTCAAAATAGTCCCCTCTCGTTTGTACACAACCAGCGATTTTTTCATTGTGGCAATCAATGAGTCATGTTCAAAATTAGTTGGGACTCTGTTTTAATCTCTTCTATAGAGTGAAAACGCGTACCTGTTGAATTCAGTTTCATTAGGACTAACATTTTATTACGTTCCTTTAATTATATGGTAGTATATCTTTTTTATGGATAATTCCATGGATGTCAGAAATGAAATCATTAGCACTGACTTTACACTGGTGCCAACTTGTAGTATTGGCGCTGTTTACAGCCACATGGACGATGGTGTCTTCTACTGCTATGAATGTTCTTTCCCTTTTCTTTCAATATCATAACCGTGCACCACGAATTCTTTGGCACTTAAGACAATGAACGGGAATCTAGTATCAAATGGTTCAAATGGCTCTGAGCACTATGGGACTCAACATCTTAGGTCATAAGTCACCTAGAACTTAGAACTACTTAAACCTAACTAACCTAAGGACATCACACACACCCATGCCCGAGGCAGGATTCGAACCTGCGACCGTAGCAGTCCCGCGGTTCCGGACTGCAGCGCCAGAACCGCTAGACCACCGCGGCCGGCGATCTAGTATCATCTCCAATTGTTGTTTGTAGTCCAAAGCACATCTCAACTCAACGATATTATTGTTTGACGAACATCGTTGTAATTCGGCTCATGTTCAATTTATCAGCTGCATTACTGGCCATTAAAATTGCTACACCACGAAGATGATGTGCAACAGACGCGAAATTTAACCGACAGGAAGAAGATGCTGTGATATGCAAATGATTAGCTTTTCAGAGCATTCACACAAGGTTGGCGCCGGTGGCGACACCTACAACGTGCTGACGCGAGGAAAGTCTCCAACCGATTTCTCATACACGAATAGCAGTTGTCCGGCGTTGCCTGGTGAAACGTTGTTGTGATGCCTCGTGTAAGGAGGAGAAATGCGTACCGTCACGTTTCCGACTTTGATAAAGGTCGGATTGTAGCCTATCGCGATTGCGGTTTATCGTATCGCGACATTTCTGCTCGCGTTGGTAGAGATCCAATGACTGTTAGGAGAATATGGAATCGGTGGGTTCAGGAGGGTAATACGGATCGCCGTGCTGGATCCCAACGGCCTCGGATCACTAGCAGTCGAGATGACAGACATCTTATCCGCATGGTTGTAACGGATCGTGCAGCCACGTCTCGATCCCTGAGTCAACAGATGGCGACGTTTGCAAGACAACAACCATCTGCACGAACAGTTCGACGACGTTTGCAGCAGCATGGACTATCAGCTCGGAGACCGTGGCTGCGGTTACCCCTAACGCTGCATCACAGACAGGAGCGCCTGCGATGGTGTACTCAACGACGAACCTGGGTGCACGAATGGCAAAACGTCATTTCTCGGATGAATCCAGGTTGTATTTACAGCATCCTGATGGTCGCATCCGTGTTTGGCGACATCGCGGTGAACCCACATTGGAAGGGTGTATTCGTCATCGCCATACTCGCTTATCACCCGGCGTGATGGTATGGGGTGGCATTGGTTACACGTCTAGGTCACCTCTTGTTCGCACTGACGGCACTTTGAACAGTGGACGTTACATTTCTGATGTGCTACGACCGGTGGCTGTAGCCTTCGTTCGATCCCTGTGAAACCCTACATTACAGCAGGATAATGCACGACCGCATGTTGCAGCACATTCTCCAGATCCCTAACCACTTGGAAACGTCTGGTCAATGGTGGCCGAGCAACTGGCTCGTCACAATACGCCAGTCACTACTCTTGATGAACTGTGGTATCGTGTTGAAGCTGCATGGGCAGCTGTACCTGTACATGCCATCCAAGTTCTGTTTGATTTGATACCCAGGCGTACCAAGACCGTTATTACGGCCAGAGGTGTTTGTTCTGGGTACTGATTTCTCAGGATCTATCCACCCAAACTGCGTGAAAATGTAATCACATGTCAGTTCTAGTGTAATATATTTGTCCAACGAGTACCCGTTTATCATCTGTATTTCCTCTTGGTGTAGCAATTTCAATGGCCAGTAGTGTAGTCCCCTCGCGTTTGTATACAACCAGCGAATTTCCCATTGTTGCAATCAATGAGTCATGTTCAAAATTAATTGGGACTTTAGTCTCTTCTATAGTGTGAAAACGCGTACCTGTTAAATTCAATTTCATTAGAACTAACATTTTATTACGTTCCTTTAATTACATGGTAGTAAATCTTCCCTGTGACTGGCCATATGGAAGAAATTTTTTATGGATAATTCCAAGTATGTCAGAAATGAAATCATTAGCATTGGCTTTACACTGCTGCGAATTTGGAGAATTGGCGCTGTTTAGGGCCACATGGACGATGTTGTCTCCTGCTGCGATGATTGCTCTTTTTTTTCTTGTCGAAATCATAACCGTGCACCACCGATTCTTCGGCACCTAAGACAATGAACGGGAAACTGGTATCATCTCGAATTGTTGTTTGCAGTCCAAAGCACGTCAATGATCTAATTGGTTGACGAACATCATTGTAATTCGGCTCATGTTCAATTTATCTACTAGAATACGCCAGCACGTCCTTTATGATATTACACTCCTGGAATTGGAAAAAAGAACAGATTGACACCGGTGTGTCAGACCCACCATACTTGCTCCGGACACTGCGAGAGGGCTGTACAAGCAATGATCACACGCACGGCACAGCGGACACACCAGGAACCGCGGTGTTGGCCGTCGAATGGCGCTAGCTGCGCAGCATTTGTGCACCGCCACCGTCAGTGTCAGCCAGTTTGCCGTGGCATACGGAGCTCCATCGCAGTCTTTAACACTGGTAGCATGCCGCGACAGCGTGGACGTGAACCGTATGTGCAGTTGACGGACTTTGAGCGAGGGCGTATAGTGGGCATGCTGGAGGCCGGGTGGACGTACCGCCGAATTGCTCAACACGTGGGGCGTGAGGTCTCCACAGTACATCGATGTTGTCGCCAGTGGTCGGCGGAAGGTGCACGTGCCCGTCGACCTGGGACCGGACCGCAGCGACGCACGGATGCACGCCAAGACCGTAGGATCCTACGCAGTGCCGTAAGGGACCGCACCGCCACTTCCCAGCAAATTAGGGACACTGTTGCTCCTGGGGTACCGGCGAGGACCATTCGCAACCGTCTCCATGAAGCTGGGCTACGGTCCCGCACACCGTTAGGCCGTCTTCCGCTCACGCCCCAACATCGTGCAGCCCGCCTCCAGTGGTGTCGCGACAGGCGTGAATGGAGGGACGAATGGAGACGTTTCGTCTTCAGCGATGAGAGTCGCTTCTGCCTTGGTGCCAATGATGGTCGTATGCGTGTTTGGCGCCGTGCAGGTGAGCGCCACAATCAGGACTGCATACGACCGAGGCACACAGGGCCAACACCCGGCATCATGGTGTGGGGAGCGATCTCCTACACTGGCCGTACACCACTGGTGATCGTCGAGGGGACACTGAATAGTGCACGGTACATCCAAACCGTCATCGAACCCATCGTTCTACCATTCCTAGACCGGCAAGGGAACTTGCTGTTCCAACAGGACAATGCACGTCCGCATGTATCCCGTGCCACCCAACGTGCTCTAGAAGGTGTAAGTCAACTACCCTGGCCAGCAAGATCTCCGGATCTGTCCCCCATTGAGCATGTTTGGGACAGGATGAAGCGTCGTCTCACGCGGTCTGCACGTCCAGCACGACTGCTGGTCCAACTGAGGCGCCAGGTGGAAATGGCATGGCAAGCCGTTCCACAGGACTACATCCAGCATCTCTACGATCGTCTCCATGGGAGAATAGCAGCCTGCATTGCTGCGAAAGGTGGATATACACTGTACTAGTGCCGACATTGTGCATGCTCTGTTGCCTGTGTCTATGTGCCTGTGGTTCTGTCAGTGTGATCATGTGATGTATCTGACCCCAGGAATGTGTCAATAAAGTTTCCCCTTCCTGGGACAGTGAATTCAAGGTGTTCTTATTTCAATTTCCAGGAGTGTATATCGATGTCACAGATAACATGTATTGTCAGCCTTGCCGCAGTGGTAACACTGGTTCCCGTCAGGTGACCGAAGTTAACTGTTGCCAGGCTGGGCTATCACTCGGATGGATGACCATACAGTCTGGAGAGCGCTGTTGGAAAGCGGGGTGCACTCAACCCTTGTGAGGCAAACTGAGGAGCTACTTGACTGGGAAGTAGCAGCTCTGGTCTCGGAAACTGACATACGGCTGGGAGAGCGCTGTGCTGACCACATGCCCCTCCATATCCACATCCAGCGACGCCTTTTGACTGAGGATGACACGGCGGCCGGTCGGTACCGTTGGGACTTCATGTTCTGTTCGGGTGGAGTTTAGTTTCAGTTTCTGTCAGTGGGAATCACTTCATGCACTTTCGTGAGCGTTCCAGAGCTGTGCATGATGAAGGTCAACCTGAGTATTGGTCATCATCCACACACTCCATCCAGTCAATGTTAAACCGCCTAGACCACTCAAGTGTTTTGGCTTGGCTCAAATCCTGCTCAGTTAAAGCCAGGCTTACTATGCAGTGAGTTTCAGCTGAAGTTTCTTGGAGGTTAAAACAAAACTTAATGCAGATCGTATATTTCTTCAAAGCAGCCAGTTCGAAATTCTGAGACACAGTAGAACACGGTGCACAGAAAATAAGCAAAAACGTTCACACTAACATGCTTAACATATAACATATAACAAGATAGCAATATCGACTAACCAGCGGAACAGCCAACTTCCAGTTCTCTATCGAACGAGGCCATTGAGAGACTTAAACAACATAGATCAAAGCTTCATAATCTGCGTAGGCTGCCTAAGATCCGTAAAGAAGGTGTGTATCCGTGACTATTGGGAGTAATGATGAGACAGCTACCTATAATGTAGCTAAGTACTTGGTTCCTTTAGTCATTCACACCGTAGGAAGTGTCCATGTCATATCATATCTGTAGCTATGGGTTTTTTGCAACCAGCATCGCCATCAAAAACCACTCGCGACATATTCATATTCTGTCGTTCACTGTGTGTTAACTATTAGCCCAGCAGAAAAATGTTATGGGATCATTTTGTAGGAAAATTAATGTAGTTAAATTTTGTACTGGGAAACATTTTCGGTGGAGGCCACAGCTTTGGACTTATCCAAGAAAATCTTGTTAGAAGGTTACTTTTGTACGTTTTTCTTCAATAATTCCAAAGCTAATTTCCAGTGTAAACGTATCGCAATACACAATTTAGTTACATTAAATTTCAAACATAAAGGTCCTGTTCATTTTTACTGTGGCTCTAATAGTTATCATGTAGCTAGTGAGGGAATATGAAAATCAAGCGCGTATTTGAAGACGTTGCGGGTTGTATAAAACCTATTGCTAGGGGTAGCTGAGTCATCCTGTGTAATTATTGAGCTCTGTCGTTTCGATAGAGATGTTTGTTACGTTCACGCAGGAGAAACCACACCTCAACTGGCGCTCTGAATCATCCGACAGAATTCCATGGAAAATGACTAGGACCATTTGAAACAGAGTGTGAAACGTAGCAGTGAACATTCCCCAAACTCTCATGGATCTACAACGCAAAACAATCAACTAGGGCTTAGGATGGACCTGGCATACCTGAAGACATTTATCGTCTCTTTTCCTCGTCGAACTTCCATAATCTGTGATAGGGGCGGAGTTACACAGTATTAGTGCGATGGCTCCTGTTAGTTAAATTTTTCTCCGGTGTGGTTTGCCGTATCTGACAGTTACTTCCGAGCGATGAGTGGCTACTTTCGATCAATAGTAATTATGACTTTGTATAATGTTTAAGCTCTATCATTTCAATTGAGACATGTGTTATGTTTACGCAGGAGAAACCAAACCTTTGACTTGATGATCATCGAGCGTCTGTCTTACCAAGGTTACTATGGACTGCACCACAAGGTTGGTTCCCCACCGCTCGTCGGCTTCGTGACGTTGTCTGCATACTCGCCTGTGTATTACGCCTTGGGGAATCCCATGAATCCAGCCTACATCCCAGAAATCTTGGTGGGCTTTTCTGATCACATGAACTTTTGGCAGCGCATGTACAACACGTTCTTTGCACTACGTTTCCACTATATGTGGTTCTACGAACTACTTCCGCTACAAGAAACGATTATGAGGGAACATTTCGGAGCGGAACCACCTTCTGTTTACGAAACGGAGCGCAACTACAGCCTACTCATAGTCAACAACCACTTTACCACGGAGTATCCACGGCCACATCTACCGAGCGTCATAGAAGTCACTGGACTCCACGTATCGACCAAGGTTGAACGATTACCAGAGGTGAGTATCGAAATCATCAAGGCTGCTTATTCACCACAAAAAATACTGTCGCACTGACGTGCTGTTTCAGGTATGTACTTTTGCCCGTATAACTAGAGCTATCATTTAGATCAACACTGGTTCCCCATACCAGCGTCAGCAAAATTATCTGCCACTGGAGCTTCTGGAGACGTCATTTTACAATATAGCCAAGTACACCATTCCTGTCACATATCGCAGTCCTCATCAAAAGATGCGTTTTTCAAAGTATGACTAGAAGTCTAAAATCCAGGTTGTATTGAGAAACGAAGAGAACATAGAAAGAAGAAGTCACAGTATGTTTGGTAGGTGCGAAAGTTTCATGGAGAAGCCTTTACAGCTCCAATGGCAGATGCTACACTAAAGGCGTAATCCATCACCGACCGGCTTACTGAAATTCCAAGTACGTAACTCCCTAGAAAATCTTCCTTCTTGCTACGTATATTTGTTGAAAAGGCCGTGAAGGTAAAATTAGATTTTAACTCAACTCATGCAGAGGCTTACGGACAATAGTTGGTTTCTCGCACCGTTCGCCACTGAAGTAGCAAAGGCGTGAAATAACAGTGACAACAAAGTACCCACTGCCGTCCAAAATCGTGAAATAACAGTGAAATACAAAGTACCCACTGCCGTCCTCGCACAGCAATGATGTAGATTTATCTCAAGAACGCGTTCGTTCTTCCTCAATAAAGTGTTAACAATGACATACGCAGACATTAATATTTGTAGTGAAATTCCTTCACTAAATTTCCTCCACTTTTCGCATATGAATCTTTGCAGTTAATAGATCATACTAATAAGCCCATGAATCTATGTTGTTTCTACATTAGGTATTTTTTTGACATACTTGCAATTAAAGCGTCATTTACAATTGCACACAATGACATTTATTAAATCACTCCATCTTCAGGCCACAAGTGGCCCATCGAGACCATCCGACCGCCATGTCACCCTCAGTTGAGGATGTGGATAGGAGGGGCGTGTCATCAGCACAGCGTTCTCCCTGTCGTTATAATGGTTTTCTTTGACCTGATCCGCTGCTATTCGGTAGAGTAGCTCCTCAATTGGCATCACGAGGCTGAATGCACCTCGAAAAATGGCAACAGCCCATGGAGGCTCGATGGTCACCCATCCAAGTGCCGCCCACGCCCGACAGCGCTTAACTTCGGTGACCTCACGGGAACCGGTGTATCCACTGCGGCAAGGCCGTTGCCTCCAATGACATTTATTAAGAAAGGTTCTTAACGAAAACCAATCTATAGGGACTGTGTCATATTCTACATTTGGGTTGTACAGGGGCTGAGTGAAAATTTGCATGCATCAACACAAATGCAGGCCTGCAGTGTGCGTCTTTGAGCAGACAACCTTGTAGGTGGGGCAATCGCAGCTATAAGTATTCATCTTGGGTATTAATAACCGCTTCAGCTGTATTTAGCCCTTTATCACTGAGTCACTACCGGTTTCGTGGCACTAAAAGCCACATCTTCAGGTGAACGTATGACTGAAACATTAGACCGCGAAAGCTCAGAATCTTTGTATCCAACAAACGTTGTCCGCCGAAACAAAACACCGTTAAAAGACGGTACGTCATAGATTAAAAACTGCCAGATTCCAGTATAGTGGATGGGATTAAAACAAATCGTTCCGTAGTGATCACTTTTCCGATCCATACGGAACTGTATTTGTGTGGGCTTCCTAAATAACATAAGCAATGCGTACTCATTCATCCACTTGTATCGCCATTCGCTAGTTAAAAGCAAGGCTAAACTCAAATCAAAATATGGTGTTTAAAACTCAGTGATGCGCATAAATAATACAAAAATTTCTCTCCCTCGGAAGAGCTAACTTAGTATCCTCTGACGTCTGCAGTTTGTTTTTCAATATCAGTAGCGAAATGTCTTAATATTCTGACAGAGCTGATGTACAGGTATAATGTAAGCTCTGTATGGTTGAATGACTTAAGACTGGCCACTCAGACATGCTTAACACAGAACTATTTCCCGTTCCAAGGAGCTATGTATAAATAGTTCGATGGCTTAGCTACTGAGTCTCCTTTAGTCCACTTTTGGCTGAAATATTGATGGAGACGAAGGGTGACAAAAATTTAATAGTCATGGGTGACTGGAATTCAAGCGTAGGAAAAGGGAGAGAAGGAAACATAGTAGGTGAATATGGATTGGGGCTAAGAAATGAAAGAGGAAGCCGCCTGGTAGAATTTTGCGCAGAGCATAACTTAATCATAGCTAACATTTGGTTTAAGAATCATGAAAGAAGGTTGTACACATGGAAGAACCCTGGAGATACTAAAAGGTATCAGATAGATTATATAATGATAAGACAGAGATTTAGGAACCAGGTTTTAAATTGTAAGACATTTCCAGGGGCAGATGTGGACTCTGACCACAATCTATTGGTCATGAACTGTAGATTAAAACTGAAGAAACTGCAAAAAGGTGGGAATTTAAGGAGATGGGACCTGGATAAACTGACTAAACCAGAGGTTGTACAGAGTTTCAGGGACAGCATAAGGGAACAGTTGACAAGAATGGAGGAAAGAAATACAGTAGAAGAAGAATGGGTAGCTCTGAGGGATGAAGTAGTGAAGGCAGCAGAGGAACAAGTAGGTAAAAAGACGAGGGCTAGTAGAAATCCCTGGGTAACAGAAGATATATTGAATTAAATTGATGAAAGGAGGAAATACAAAAATGCAGTAAATGAAGCAAGCAAAAAGGAATACAAACGTCTCAAAAATTTGATTCACAGGAAGTGCAAATTGGCTAAGCAGTTATGGCTAGAGGACAAATGTAAGGATGTAGAGGCTTATCTCACTAGGGGTAAGATAGATAATGCGTATAGGAAAATTAAAGAGACCTTTGGAGAAAAGAGAACGACTTGTATGAATATCAAGAGCTCAGATGGAAACCCAGTTCTAAGCAAAGAAGGGAAAGCAGAAAGGTGGAAGGAGTATATAGAGGGTCTATACAAGGGCGAGGTACTTGAGGACAATATTATGGAAGTGGAAGAGGATGTAGATGAAGATGAAATGGGAGACACGATACTGCGCGAAGAGTTTGACAGAGCACTGAAAGACCTGAGTCGAAACAAGGCCCCCGGAGTAGACAACATTCCATTAGAACTACTGACAGCCTTGGGAGAGCCAGTCATGACAAAACTCTACCATCTGGTGAGCAAGATGTATGAGACAGGCGAAATACCCTCACACTTCAAGAAGAATATAATAATTCCAATCCCAAAGAAAGCAGGTGTTGACAGATGTGAAAATTACCGAACTATCAGTTTAATAAGTCACAGCTGCAAAATACTAAGGCGAAATCTTTACAGACGAATGGAAAAACTGATAGAAGCCGACCTCGGGGAAGATCAGTTTGGATTCCGTAGAAATGTTGGGACACGTGAGGCAATACTGAGTCTACGACTTATCTTAGAAGGAAGATTAAGGAAAGGCAAACCTACGTTTCTAGCATTTGTGGACTTAGTGAAAGCTTTTGTCAATGTTGACTGGAATACACTGTTTCAAATTCTGAAGGTGGCATGGGTAAAATACAGGGAGCGAAAGGCTATTTACAATTTGTACAGAAAGCAGATGGCAGTTATAAGAGACGAGGGGTATGAAAGGGAAGCAGTGGTTGGGAAGGGAGTGAGACAGGGTTGTAGCCTCTCCCCGATGTTATTCAATCTGTATATTGAGCAAGCAATAAAGGAAACAAAAGAAAAGTATGGAGTCGGAATTAAAATCCATGGAGAAGAAATAAAAACTTTGAGGTTCGCCGATGACATTGTAATTCTGTCAGAGACAGCGAAGGATTTGGAAGAGCAGTTGAACGGAATGGACAGTGTCTTGCAAGGAGGATATAAGATGAACATCAACAACAGCAAAACGAGGATAATGGAATGTAGTCTAATTAAGTCGGCTGATGCTGAGGGAATTAGATTAGGGAATGAGACACTTAAAGTAGTAAAGGAGTTTTGCTATTTGGGGAGCAAAATAACTGATGATGGTCGAAGTAGAGAGGATATAAAACATTGACTGGCAGTGGCAAGGAAAGCGTTTCTGAAGAAGAGAAATTTGTTAACATAGAGTATAGATTTAAGTGTCAGGAAGTCGTTTCTGAAAGTATTTGTATGGAGTGTAGCCATGCGTGGAAGTGAAACGTGGACGATAAATAGTTTAGACAAGAAGAGAATAGTAGCTTTCGAAATGTGATGCTACAGAAGAATGCTGAAGATTAGGTGGATAGATCACATAACTAATAATGAGGTATTGAATAGAATTGGGGAGAAGAGGAGCTTGTGGCACAACTTGACTAGAAGAAGGGATCGGTTTGTAGGACATGTTCTGAGACATCGAGGGATCACCAATTTAGTATTGGAGGGCAGCGTGGAGGGTAAAAATCGTAGAGGGAGACCAAGAGATGAATACACTAAGCAGATTCAGAGGGATGTAGGCTGCAGTAGTTACTGGGAGATGAAGAAGCTTGCACAGGATAGAGTAGCATGGAGAGCTGCATCAAACCAGTCACAGGACTGAAGACCACAACAACAACAACATTGATGGACCACTTCGGACAAATTTAAGTGAAACAGTTTCGAGTGCAAATATTACATACTTATTCAGATACGTAGACGATGAAATGTACGCGTGGACAGTCACCACAAAACAGCTCAACTAATTTTTTCGTAACTGAAACAGTCAATACAAAAATACTTAGTGCAAAACGAAAATTGGTAATAAAAACATAAACGTCCTAGATCCAACCATTGACATCAGTACAGAAACCCATTGTTTCACAATTTATAGAAAACGACATTTACAGACACAGATACCAACACCCAGTTACTCAAAATGTAGCTTACCAATCAGTGGTGCGCGGTCTCACATCTCTCCACATGTTCGTAGAAGATTTCAAAGCAGAGTTTGACGCTATACATTTTTTTTTTTTTTTTGCCTCAACCAGTGGTTACAGTCCTTTCCTGATTTTCCACATCTTGCATAGGAAACAAACATTGAAAAATATGCCCTTCGTCTATGCTGCTTCTTCTGCTCCCTTCACTGTCTACAGGAAGTGGTGTACAATATCATACCTAGAATAAGTATCAGAGCGTATAGCAAAAGCGCAGAAATCCAGCAACTATAGCAATTCCTACTACGTGAGGAACATCAAAGCCCAGCGTCTTTTCAATAGTAAAGATAAGGCCCAGTTACTATCCAACAGTGGGGAATACAAAATTACTTGTCCTGATAGTGATAAGTTTTATACTGGTCAGTGAGACAGAGACATAATATCTACACTGCGTGAACATAAATGTAGCTAGATTCCACACTGTCTGAGCGCTTACTGATCGTCAGCCACAGCTACAGCCCATTTCCTTCACTTAGGAAACAAAGGCCAAAAACAAAACCCGCTGGAAGTCCTGGAAATCGAAAAACATCTGGCTCACAATCCCGATTTATTATTAAATGACCAAAAGCAGTGCAATACTTACTCTTCTGAACTTCGCTCAATTCTCTCAGGTTTCCATTATTTCTCACTCTCTTTGATACTTTTCTTCCATTTTCCAGAATTTATTTATTATACTATTATTGCCTATTGTGCCGTATTTGGCACTGTGTCATAGGTTGGAAGCACCTGAACTGTTTTTCTATGTTGGCCATGCTCCCGCTCCACCCTGCTTGTGACCTCTCTGACAAAAGGAAGGATTTATCTACATGAGCGCAGTGCAGAAAGAGCGGGAAGGGGGTGGGGGAGGGGGTAGGACACCGATGGCGGGTTGGAATGAATACTGAGAGTAAACCGAAAGTTGTCGCTGACTGTGGAGGAATGCTTGACTGTGCCTAAGCAAAAGTTACTGTGGTCTGTCATTGTGTGCGTTTGGCATGAATGCAGTATGCACTTACGGAATGTAAGCAAGCGTGATGCATAGAAATTGTGTGTCGCCACTGTATCAGACATCAGTTCCTCAGACATTCAGTTCCTTGAGGTACTTTCTACTGATAGCTGTGCCTCTATTTCATGATTTGCCATTCTTATGTCATTTCATTTACAAAACCGTTTCTCTATATTTCACATGCGACGGGAGCTATAGAGATAAAACAGTTTGTAAACACACTTTAAAACAGAAGTATTTGCCTGATTTAAACTACTCATTGGTATATGTGCCTTCCGTGTATGATATTGGGTACAGATATTTCAGTACGAGGTGCAAGGTATATGAGTTCTCATTTCTTGGTTCATGACAATCTTGTGAGGAGTGCATGCAACAGCTAAACCTTGTAGTATTTATTTCTAACACTGGCCTATTTCAAGTACACTACGAGATTTTGTACTCTATCTGTAATATGAAGGAACTCGAAGATGGATGATATAAATACTGGATATAATGACACAACGCTTCAAATCCAAACAAGCTACTCAAAAAGGGAAGGAATCATTTCAAATATTACTTTTGTGTTGACTAGTGGATGATATACCAAGCCTTTTCGAATGTTTATTTGTAAGTAAAGCATAAAGTGCTCGGTACAACGTATTGTTATTATTGTTGTGATTTTCCTGAGAGTACACAGTGGTGGAAACCTGCTGGTCACATAACCTAGAGGTCTATTGATTGAAACCACACTCTGCTACCACTAGTCCAGAATTTTCCAGAGCCACTGGCAAAGAAAGTATGCAAACAATTGATTGTGCTACATTTACATTCCCACATGTATTAACATCCCCACAGTTTTAACAAATTTACGACCTGTACTCTATTCAATAAGTTCTCCTAAACTTTATATAGGATCCAAACAATTGGCAAATTAATGGAGCTGAGCCATGACAATTATTCTGTACAGGAATTCAGAAGTATGAAAACTCTCAAGATTGGTCAAGTAAGTTGTACACAGCTCTTCAGACCTTACTTAACTCGCAAATAAACAATGTAAATGGCTTGGTACAGCATCCTCTAGTGTACATAAAAGTAATATTTTGAGTGAGTCCTTCCCGTTTTGAGCAGCTTGTTTGGATTTGAAGCGTTGTGTCATTATATCCACTATTTATATCATCAACTTTCGAGTTCCTTCATATTAAAGATAGAGTACAATATTTCATAGTGTACCTGAAACAAACCTTGTTAGAAACAAGCACTAAAAGGTTTTTCTGTTGCATGCACCCTGCACAAGGGTGTAATGAACTATGAAATGAGAAAGCATACACTGTGCACCTTTTAATGAAATGTCTATATCCAATCTCACACACAGAAGGCAGATATACCACTGAGTAGTTTAAATCAGGCAAATACTTCTGTTTTAAAGTGTGTTTACGAAATTTTTGTATCTCTGGAACTTCTGTAGCGTACTAAATATATACAAACGGTTTTGTGATCAAGTAAATGATTAACTAATGACACAGCTATCAGCACACAGTACCTCAAGGAACTGAATGTTTCAATCAGTGGCGACACACAATTTCTACGCATTCGGCTTGTTTACATTCGATAAGTGCACAGTACATTCATGCCAAGCATAAACATTGACAGTCCACGGTGCGGCCAGCCAGAGTGGCCGAGCGGTTCTAGGCGCTTCAGTCTGGAACCGTGCGACCGCTACGGTCGCAGGTTCGAATCCTCCCTCGGGCATGGATGTGTGTGATGTCCTTAGGTTAGTTGGGTTTAAGTAGTTCTAAGTTCTAGAGGACTGATGACCTCAGATGTTAAGTCCCATACTGCTCAGAGCCATTTAAACCATCCTCCGTGCGGCAGACCAGCCACTTCTGCTTAGCACAGTCAAGTAAACACACCGTCGATCCATGTCGCGTTTTCCTTCACAGTCAGCTTACTCGCAGTATTCATTCTAACTCGCCATCATTGTCACCCCATTTCCACCCTGCACTCGTGCAGATGAACCCTTCTCTCAGTCAGACAGAAGCACAATCGATAGGGAGCATGGCCAACGTAGAATAATAGTTCAGATGTTGGCAGCGTAGTCAATAGTTCTGGACACGGCACACCGTGTACTCCATATATTCTGTTGTCAGAATTGTCAGTTTCAGCTTTTAGTGTGTTTCGTAGCACTTTCCATGTGTAGCACCTCTTCAGACTTTTCTTTAGTAGTGTTGTTGATTACTAATTTATTGTACTGGTATTGGTAACTTAACGTAAAATGTTATATAGGCACTTCGTTTCGTGTGTTAGTGTGAATGCTTTTCCTGGTTTGCTCCCTTTTATATTTATTTACTTTACAGCTTTTTTCGTTTGTAACTGCTCATGGTGATCTGGTCTTAATCCAGTAGAACATACACAGTATTGTGTTTTTCATTTATTGTTCTTCTGTTCTACCAAGAGGAGACGAAAGGATCAGTTGAGATGAAATTTTATTTGATGTGTGTATACAGTATACTAGGAAACAAACGTAAATTGTATGTGTTTTGGAGAACTCAGAGTGCGAAAAGAAGTACACACAGCTGCTACTTCTTGGCAGCAGCAAAGGCTTCAACCCTTCTGGCACTGAGTTGACCTTAGCTTGTTTGAGCCTCTGATTCAGACCCTCCACTCGGCTCTGTACCAGGGGTCCGCAGTCGGACTATGCTACAAATGCTGTGGACTATGCTACAAATGGTCAGCTCTGCTTTCATCTTGCAAGAAAGACTGGCAGCCCATACCACTTCTGTTAGCCGCTCGAAACCAGGGAGAATTTCTTCTGATCCAAAGTGACACACATCATTGGTACCGACGTGTGCAACCACCTGCAGTTGGCTGCACCCTATGCTCTCCATGTCATCCTGGAGGATCCTTTACACATCTGGAACGACTCCACCCGGTATGGACACGGAGTGCTCATTGGTTTTCTTACCCTTCTTGTCAGCCAAGTCCCTAAGAGGCCCCATAACGCGCTTAAAGTTGGAGCTCCCAACTACCAACAATCCCATCCACTGCGATTGCCCGGATCTTGCAGGCTGATTGGTTTCCTCTGAAACAGGACAGGCGTCAGCATCTGGCTCAGCGACAGTGTCAGCCACAGCACCTGGAACTTGTTTGTCAGACAACTGCGGAGGCCCGCCTGGGAAGTCTTTCGCCACCTGTTTCACCTCGGGGGCGACCTCCCGCTTGACCACAGGTGAGGGGGCAGCCCCAGTGCGAGCAGTAACTGGGTTGGCCACCGGTGAGGACCGATCGGAGGACTCTGACGGGCTAGACGTCCGTTGGATCCCTACGGCTGGCCCACAACAGTGGTGCCCATCCACTGCAGCCTCAAGCTGTGTAACAGAAGCCATCACAGCCTGAAGCTGAGAGCGAAGTGTCGCCAACTCGGATTGCATCCGTAAACAACAATCGCAGTCCCTTTCCATACTAAAGACCGTGGAAAACTAAACTATGCGGATAAAAGGACTATCGGCAGGTGCTGGGCAACTCTACTGCAGTCCCTGACAAAAACGCACGAACTACCGAAGCACTCAGGTGAGACTAAATAATTTTTCTCTGATTAGAAACGTGTAATATGTCACAAAATCGGTTTACTTTCCGACTCAAATTAAAACGCGAGAACTGTGGCTATTAGATGTTAAATTTACACTCAAGAAAGCGTCTGTCTCGGTCGGCTGCTACTGAGTGATAATGGCCACACGACGGAAATCAGCATATTAACTACGCACTGTGCAAGCCGGTGGTAGCTCCAGCACGATGTGGCTGTGTTTACATGGTTCGGAATGGGTCCTCTGGCCCAAAGGAACCGATCATTGACTGTAAATGTTTGTGTTCGACTACTTGGAGACCAATTTCACCCATACGTGTTCATATTTCCTAACACCTATGTAATGTCAACGGGCCACTATAGTTCACCATTAGTTCTAAGAATACTCTGGGTAATTTGAGTGAATGATTTGACCGCCCAGATCGCCAGACAAGAATCTAATTGAAAATTTATGGAACATAAGCGTGAGGTCAGTTCGTAAGAAAAATCCTGCACTTTCTCAGTTGTACACCACGGCTCTAGAGGCAGCGTGGCTCGATATTTCTGCAGGGGACTTGCAAGTACTTGTTGAGTCGATGTCACATCGGGTTTCTGCCCTGCGCTGGGCAAAAAGGCGGTCTGACACAATATTAGGAGGTACCCCATGATTTTTGCGCAACGGCCATGCCGCAGTGGATACACCGGTTCCCGTGAGATCACCGAAGTTAAGCGCTGTCGGGCGTTGTCGGCAGTTGGATGGGTCACCATCCAGGCCGCCATGCCCTGTTGCCATTTTTCGGGGTGCACTCAGCCTCGTGATGCCAATTGAGGAGCTACTCGACCGATTAGTAGCGGCTTCGGTCAAGAATACCATCATGACCATTGGGAGAGCGGTGTGCTGACCCCACGCCCCTCCTATCCGCATCCACCCCTGAGGATGACACGGCGGTCGGATGGTCCCGGTAGGCCACTCGTGGCCTGAAGGCGGAGTACCTCATGACTTTCGTCACCTCAGCGTGTCTGTCCTATTGGGCGGTAGTCGCCAGGTTTGCTGAGGCTCATCATGGTGTTGAGTACAGCTCCCTTGAAATCATAGTTTCCCTCTTCCCTTGACGGTAATGGAATCCAGACCACACTAAACACGAATATTGTGGAACGATAAACCAAAACATTCCTGCCGTTGCCGAGTTTCGAGCTGCTGCCAGAAGACATTTATCGCTCTTACGCTTGCCATAACACACAATTATCTCCCACTGAAATGCTAGAGGGTGAATGTTGATAGCTACATGAGTTATAGCACAAATGTCAGATATGAAGTAGAATCAAAAAAAAAAAAAATTTTGTTGCAAGCAGTTGTTGCAAGCAGTTGCCCGTTTTATACCAAATTAATCTTCTATATTGTAGAACATACAGAAATTCATAGACGGAGCCGAACACGGCGTCATCTACGTCAGTCTTGGATCCAACGTCCGGAGCAACGCACTGCCCCAGGAGAAGTTCCAGGCTTTTCTGGAGGCGTTCAGACAGCTGCCGCAACGCGTCCTCTGGAAGTGGGAGAACGACACACTGACTTCACAGCCGCAGAACGTGATGGTCAGCAAGTGGATGCCGCAACAATCCGTGCTGGGTGAGATTTCATCCTGCTAGATACATCAAAATTTAAAGATAGTTACCAGTCGAAGAGGGTTAGTGTTTTACATTCCTTTGGCGAAAAGGTCATTACACATGGAATACAACATTGGACAGAATAAGGATGGGAAGTTAATGGATTGTGTCCTTCTGTAGGGAGTCATTCCCGTTTTCAAGTGAACTGTGTTTGCAAAATCAGCGAACTCCTTTATCTCGATGTCCGAACGGGATCTGAAACTCACGTCTCTCAAATGCCAATTCACTGGTTGAAGACCGCTCTAGTTCACACGGCCTTCTTCCTTTTCTAGCTAGAAGTATTGATAAAGAAACAGCTGTCGATCTGTCTAGCGGAAATCTTTTCGAAGAAACCATCCCGAAACTAGTCTTGAAAAATTTAGGTAACACTTTCATGACACAGCCCTCCTATTCGGTTCTAGGATAGTCTTGATTTTGCTGACTCATCTATACTGAATCGTTAACTGTCGTTTGTATGACAGCTGCAGATAAACGATTGTTAAAGCTGTACGAGTTTATCACATAGATAATAGAAGACACAGATTAAACACTTCTTAAACGAAAATATATTTTAGGATAAGTAACTTCATTTTATAAAAATGAAGACCTCATTTGTAAATGTCAGTGGAAATCGCACTTGGTCTACTGTATTAAGATCCTGATAAAACTTGTAACATTTATTTCTCAATGTTTTCAATACGTCTGGGGAGCTCAAAGATAGTCCCTTCCGATAGAACAAAGGTGATTTCCCTCCTTTCCACAGGAGGGAAAATGTTCCACCCAGCGTAACACTGTAGTGCAGTAAACACATATGTGCCTACACAATCAGAGTTAAGCGAGGTATGGATTACGATGGAATATTTTCGGGAAGGACTATGATGGCAAGCCGTTGTTATGCAATGCGAAAGATACTGCATTACGAGGGCGCAGCAAAATCTTCCCGTACGATTATGTGCTTACATCCTTTTCACATCGAAGTGAAGCTAATTCAACGAAAACGCAGGTCTATATCTAAATGTATGATTGGGTTCGAAATTTAGTCGGCTCTAAAACAGTTTAAAATGTATCATTTATCCTCGTATAGTAGTTGAAGTTCTTTGTATGCACGTGGAGTTCCACACCATGTCACAGTCCAGCATGGCGTTCTTTGCCCACAGCTCATCCAAACGTCCGCCTCTTCATTACGCAAGGAGGTCTTCAGAGCATGAACGAGGCGACGTACCACGCTGTTCCCCTTGTGGTCATACCTTTCTTCGCCGACCAGCCGTTCAACGCCGCCAAGATTTCGCAGGCGGAGATTGGAGTCAGGCTGGACTACCCTGACCTCACTAAGGACAACCTGCTGGCCGCCGTACGAACCGTTTTGGAGGAATCAAAGTAAGTTACTCACGGCTCCAAGGCAATATACTGTCACATACGTTATTTCAACGATGTGACACACGTTTCATCACATCTAAACTCGTGAATAATAATGCTTAAGGTTCTAGGCGCTACAGTCTGGAGCCGAGCGAACGCTACAGACACAGGTTCTAACACTCCCTCGGGCATGGATGTGTGTGATGTCCTTAGGTTTAAGCCGTCGGCACACGGACCGTGCTGTCGAACGTTAACGTTGAGCGTGCCAAGTTCAACGTGCTGCTGAACGCTCAGGAACGATGCAGCTTGTGCATACGGTACGTGGGCCCGAACGTGGTATACGCGATCGCAACGCACTCCAGCGGCACTTGAGGGATGTTTCCAGTTCGTAAATCACACTATTTATTCAACGGGCGCGCGTAAAATTCTCACGTTAGCTCTATTAAAACGCACATTTCCTTCATCGTCCACGAAAAGGAAAGTACCATGTCCAATCAGTAAGGACAGAGACATATAAAAGTTTCATTACAAACAGTGCGGTACAGATTTGGAATACTTCTCCGCATGAGATAAACATTATTCATCATTCCCACATTTCAGTAAAACCCCAAGGTCAGTGTTACTTAATCACTGTTCCTACCCAGTAGCAGAATCTTTGCAACATGTGAATTACAAAGCGTAAAAGAAAAAGGAGCAAAATATCTTTATACAAGTAGCGCAAGCTCTCCTGTAGATTAAGCCAATCTAACAAAGTCACCCCTCAAAAAAAGGTGAACTTATATTAACATAACATCAAATATTATGGTATAAACTTATATTAAACTAATAATAAAGAGTCAGAACCTAATAAAAACGCGAATGTTAGGAAATAAAATTTGAGTGTCAAGACGCGAACCTCTGCCTCAACTTTCAAATCAATACAAGACAATGACGCTAATCATTACGCTAAAACAACAACACACACGTTACGAGTAATCAATGTGTGTTACCCGTTGCAGTAAACCTTATCGTAGATATGTTACTAATTGAAATTTAATTATAACAAATTGTACCAAGAACAATGCGTTTTCGGTGGATCTTCCGTGTGTCGCTGCCTTCAAATAGCCTACTCTTATAATACGTAAGTTACAATAATTCTTTTGCCACGAATATGATGTTTCTCGTTACTTTATTGGAACGAATGACACAGTTAACAACGAGTTTGCCAGTGATTCTGAATTTGCTGGTGCTCAGAAACGGCACATATACATATAAGCTTGAAATGAATGCCAATATGGCGCCTCACAACTCTGTACTGAAGGGAGACGGCGTGCGTGTGACGTAGGTGGCGTTGTGCCATCTCATTGGATAACGCTCAGACGCACGCTCAGAATATCTGGCATGCCAGATATTGCTCTGCACGTTCGGTAAGACTCTTGAACGTGCTATTCCACGCTATGAAATCAGAAACTCGGCTCGCTCAACGTTCGGATGCACGGTCCGTGTGCCGACGGCTTTAACTAGCTCTAAGTATAAGGGACTGATGGCCTCAGATGTTCAGTCCCATAGTGCGCAGAGCCTTTTGAACCATTTGTAAGTGCTACTCGTCGATGAGCAGACTGGCGCAGAAGAGTAAGTCATTGCGGACCGCATCGAACCAGTCTGGAAGTTCTCGGTGGAAAACTACTGCACTGGTCAATGATCGTATGTTCTTCTATTTTCCAACTACTGTTTGGCGTAGTTAGCAATTTAGGATCATGTTGTTTTTGTGCGGGTATTTTCTTTAAATCAGCCATTGTGTATTATCTCCACAGATACAAAGATAATATGAAGACGCTGTCGGCTGTGTTCCGCGAGCACAAGGCGGACTCTCTGGAGCGTGCCGTGTGGTGGATCGAGTACGTGATCCGCCATAAGGGAGCCCCTCACCTGCGGAGCGCAGCCCTCGACCTGCACTGGTGGCAGCTGCTGCTGCTGGACGTGGTCGCTTTCGTTCTGGCGGTCGCCACTCTCACACTCTACGTCGTCTACTTCGTCACGCGGCGGGTAGTTTCCTTCTTCAAAGGCAGCAAACCGAACCAGAAACAGAAGAAACACTGATGTTCTCAAGACAACGTTTAAAGAGTCACTGAAGATTAGCCAACCTTACCACATTTCTGACCATTTCAAGACGTTTGGAGAGTGGAATCGTTACATGCGTCATATGATAGGCATGTTGTTGTTGTGGTCTTCAGTCCTGAGACTGGGTTGATGCAGCTCTCCTGTGCAAGCTTCATCTCCCACTACCTACTGCAACCTACATCCTTCTAAATCTGCTTAGCGTATTCATCTCTTGGTCTCCCTCTACGGTTTTTACCCTCCACGCTGCCCTCCAGTACTAAATTGGTGATCCCTTGATGCCTCAGAAAATGCCCTACCAACCCATCCCTTATTCTAGTCAATTTGTGCCACAAACTTCTTTTCTCTCCAATTCTATTCAATACCTCCTCTTTAGTTATGTGATCTACCCATCTAATCTTCAGCATTCCTCTGTAGCACCACATTTCGAAAGCTTCTATTCTCTTCTTGTCTAAACTATTTATCGTCCACGTTTCACTTCCATACATCGCTACACTCCATACAAATACTTTCAGAAGCGACTTCCTGACATTTAAATCTATACTCGATGTTAACAAATTTCTCTTCTTCAGAAACGCTTTCCTTGCCATTGCCAATCTACGTTTTATATCCTCTTTTCTTCGACCATCATCAGTTATTTTGCTCCCCAAATAGCAAAACTCATTTACTACTTTAAGCGTCTTATTTCCTTATCTAATTCCCGCAGCATCACCCGATTTAATTCGACTACATTCCTTTATCCTCGTTTTGCTTTTGTTGATGTTCATCTTATATCCTCCTTTCAACACACTGTTCATTCCGTTCAGCTATTTCAGGTCCTTTGCTGTCGCTGACAGGCATAGGCCTACTGATAAAGGACTATGAAATTTATGTAGCATTAAATTAAGACAGCGGTGGTGCAAAAATCAGACGCCAGTCGCAACTGGTAAAACAGTCTAGTCTTCAGTGTTTTTAGTAGCTCTCAAATCTGTACAATGTTGTAATATTCTTCACTTACTTCTATTTATTTATTTTTCTCTGGTAGAGTGTAAGTTGCTTCACTAGTCATCCAGTTCAGATAACAAAGGAAGTTGCTAAAAAGATCTCTGGTACAATTAACAGTTACTTTGTTACCAAACTGTACACGTTTTATAAACACACAACCTGTAAGACTCTGCATTAGAAGAAATTTCAGATCTTCACACAGTTAAGGTTCTGTTACAGCAATAATACAATACTTCTGAAAAATGATTGAATTACTTATACAACAGGAAGCTTTTTTTATAAAATAAATAAATTGAATACAGCCATTTTGTCAGATCTTTGCCTTACTTTCAGGTACCTATATGGAAAGAGATATATACACTTCTTGTCTATAGAATGGTACAATTTCTCTTTTTGTCTCTAACGAGACCTATATTCACCTTTATGAAGTAGTTTTTTTCTAATCTATGTGATCAGTTCATAGGGAAAACAAAATATTTTATAAAATGAAGTTTTCACTCTACACCGGAGTGTGCGCTGATATGAAACTTCCTGGCAAGGTAGGAGACGAGGTACTAGCGGAATTACAGCTGTGAGGACGGGGTGTGAGTCGTCCTAGGGTAGCTCATTTGGTAGAGCACTTGCCCGTGAAAGGCAAAGATCTCGAGTTCGAGTCTCGGTCCGGCACACAGTTTTAATCTGCCAGGAAGTTTCAAAAAAAGTTATATTTCAGTCCCTCAGTGAACTATTGTCATACTCGTGTAAACTGAATTTCTTTATTCTCTCGTGAAGACAGACATTTTGATTTGAGGGATGATATTACCTCTCAATAGACCTTTCATAAAAATTAATCGTTACAGCGCTTCCACCCTGTACAAATATGTCTGACAATGTCCCGCACGTTATCGCGCTTTGGCGGCAAGGGGGCAGGCACCTGATGCTCGATTCTTACATGAGCTAGAAAAATGGGGTAAGGTTTTTGGTTTAGCCTGAACCAGAGGGCGTTTACACATCGAATCGAACACCTTTACTATAGCAGTGTTACAGTATATTAAGCAAGATTCGAGAGGCGAACTGGAGCTGGCGCCCAAACAAACTGTGCTAATAGATTAATTTCTTTTACAAAAGACCTCAACTGGGCTGAAATCAATGCTCAGCTAATGGCTCCATTTGTATGTTCACTGTTCGGATTTTATGTGCAAATGCGTGCAAAAAAACTCATTTTTGT
Organism: Schistocerca piceifrons; assembly: GCF_021461385.2. Taxonomy (NCBI): domain Eukaryota; kingdom Metazoa; phylum Arthropoda; class Insecta; order Orthoptera; family Acrididae; genus Schistocerca; species Schistocerca piceifrons. Next base: position 12,636,720 of record NC_060139.1, on the reverse strand, counting down.
GGAAGGTTTATGAAGTGCGCCGCTTCTGTACTTTGAAGTCATACGGTTCGGTTTTTCGCCGGCTCTCTGCTTTGTTATTGCTCCGTAACAACTAATATATGAGATAAAATATGTTGCTACGAAAAGAGCCCTGAATTAATGTTTAGGGATGCTGTACTGAGACCTTCTTTGGATCATTAATTTTCAACAAAACAGAATATATTATGTTCTTATTACTCTGGATCTGGCTTTCTATTGAAGGAACATTGTCTCGTTACTCTAACTCGCTATAAAGTTCAACATATCTTCCTTACTTTACAGTTATTGAAAAGGTGCATGAAAGGGAAGCAGTGGTAGGGAAGGGAGTGAGACAGGGTTGTAGACTACCTCCGATGTTATTCAATCTGTATATTGAGCAAGCAGTAAAGGAAACAAAAGAAAAATTTGTGGTAGGAATTAAAATTTATGGAGAAGAAAAGAAAACTTTGTAGTTTGCCGATGACATTGTAATTCTGATAGGGATAGCAAACGACTTGGAAGACAAGTTGAAGGGAATGGACAAAGTCTTAAAACGACGTTATAAGATGAACATCAACAAGGGTAAACCGAGGGTAATGGAATGTAGTCGAATTAAATCAGGTGATGATGAGGGAATTGGATTAGGAAATGAGACACTTAAAATAGTAAAATGTTTTGCTATTTAGGGAGCAAAATAACTGATGATGGTTGAAGTAGAGAGGATTTAAAATGTAGTCCAACCCCTCGTCCAAGTCGTGGGAGATGGGCAACGGCACAAAGTAGGGGATTGCCTTTAGGGGCGATGTACAGCGGGGACTTCGTGTGCCCCAGGACCGCTACGGTAGCTGAGAAGGCCCTATGGGAACCCTGAAACGTGACGGCTAACGGGGCTCTGGTGAAGCTGCGATAGGCCTAGCAAGCCAGTAGTGGATAAATCAACTGCTTTCAAAAAGGGAACATGCCTCGGATCACGGAACGGATTTAAAGGAAACGGACCAAGCAATGGAAAAGGATTACGAGATGGTTTACGGCTGGGCACCTTAAACGTAAGGACTCTAACTGGGAAGTTAGAAGAAATTGTAGAAATGATGGAAAGGAGGAAATTGGACATCTTGGGACTTGCTGAGACTAGGTGGAGAGGAGTTGGTGAAAAACCACTAAGTAAAGGATGTAAACTGTACTGGATAGGGAATGAGAGGGGAAGAAATGGAGTGGCAATAGTGGTCAGAGAGGGTCTGCAGGAGGAGGTGGAAGGTATCAATGATCGAATGATAAAAGCCAGAGTACGGGTGAAAGGAAAAAGCATTGAAATCATCCAAGCATATGCCCCACAGGTGGGGTGTACAAAAAAGGAGAAGGAGGAATTTGAAGATGACATGCAAAAGCAGCTAAATGGAGGAAATCAGATTATAATAGGGGACCTCAATGCACATGTTGGCACAGACAGGAAAGGATTCGAGGAGATAATGGGACCAGAGGGCTGGGGGAACCGAAATAGAGAAGGAAAATTGTTGCTGGAATTCTGCAAGAGGAATGGGCTGGCGATCGCAAATTCGTGGTACAAGAAGAGGAGTAGTCACAAAATAACTTGGTACAGTGGGGACTGGTCCCAAACTTCAGTAGTAGACTATGTACTAGTGGATAGGCAGATGATGAGCAGCCTCACAGATGTTAAGGTCATACCATCTGAGGCCTTAGACAGCGACCATCGGCTGTTGGTAGCCACCCTAAGAGAGAAAAAAGATAGGAGGGCAACAGATATACAGGAGAAAAGGTTGAAGACATGGATGCTGAAAGAGGATGAACGGAGGACCCAGTACCAGACACTGATCAGGAAGAAGCTGCCAAAGGAAGATCAGAGAACAGTGGAAGAAGAATGGGGCGATTTTAAGAGGGCTCTAGTTGAGGCAGCTGAGACTGTGTGCGGAAGAACTAGCACAAAGAGGAGAAGTAGGGAAACCCCATGGTGGAACAACATATGTAAAGAGGCAGTACTTCGAAAGAACAAAGCCTTCAGAGAATGGTTCCAGACCCGAACAGAGGAAGCTAGGGTAAAATATAAGGAAAGCAAGAAAGCGGCACAGACCATAGTAAGGGCGGAGAAGAAGAAGTGGATGGAAAAATGGACAAGAATGTTAGAAGAGGACAGTGAAGGGAACAAAAAAGTACTTTACACCATGGTAAGAAATAAGAGGAATGACAGAAGCGAGTGCCTGAGGATCATGGATAATAATGGAAGAGTTGTGGAGGAAATGCATGAGCTCAAAAAGATTTGGAAGGAGTACTTTGAAGATCTGTTGAATGCTGCCAAGCAGGTAAGTAACAGCGATGGAGAGCCTAAGGCAGCAGACGATTATAATAGTGGGGAAATTGATGATCTAACTTGGAATGAAGTGGAAGAAGCCATAAAGAGGATGAAAGGGGGCAAGGCACCAGGTTGGGACGAAGTAACAGTGGATATGATACGAGCAGCAGGAGAAGTAGGAACCCAGTGGCTATACAGAGTGCTGAGGGTGGTGTGGAAGGAGAACAGAATTCCTGAGGATTGGAAGAAAGGAATTATAGTCCCGATCTTCAAGAAAGGGGATAAAAGGAGATGTGAGAACTACAGAGGAATCACCCTGCTATGCCACTGTGGAAAAATCTATGAAAAGATGCTGGAGAAGAGAATAAGAAGCAGTATTGAAAGTAGACTGCAAGAGGAGCAGTACGGTTTCAGACCGGGAAGATCAACAACGGACCTCATATTTGCGGTAAGGCAACTGCAGGAAAGGCACTATGAGTACGGGAAGGACTTAATCATGGCCTTTTTGGATATTGAGAAGGCGTATGACAGTATCTGTAGGGACAAGCTCTGGGATGTGCTGAACGCAAAAGGGATAGATGAAGAGATTACACGAAAAGTCAGAAAAATGTATGAGGGAAGTGAGAGTTGTGTGAAAGTGGGGAGGGAACGTACTGCATGGTTCAAGCTGGAAAATGGGCTGCGACAGGGAAGTGCACTTTCGCCTTTATTGTTTATTATTGTTATGGATGAAATCCTACAGCAAGTATCAGATGCAATTGGAGATCATAAAATGAAAGCAGTGCTTTTTGCCGATGACCTGATGTTATGGGGAAATTGCGTGAAGGAGGTGCAAGAGCAGTTAGATGCATGGGAGGCAACGGCAGCACAATATGGAATGCATTTCTCTGCAAAGAAAAGTGAAATAATCGTCACAACAAGGAAGAAGAATAGGCCAAATGTGGATATAACTTGTGGAGGGGAAAAACTACAAGTGGTAGAGAACTTCAAGTACCTGGGAAGCGTGATTGAAAGTAAGGGGGGAAACGCAATGGAAATAAATGAAAGATGCAGAAAAGCAGGGCAGTTCTACAAATGCATTAGGGGGCTTATTTGGAGCAAGGAGGTGCCACAGAAATCCAAGGGAATTATATACCGAACCTACTTTGTCCCCATATTGACATACGGAAGTGAGACATGGGTAATGCACAAAAGCGACAAAAGTAGAATACAGGCTAGTGAAATGAAGTTCCAGAGGAGCAGGTTGGGTGTAACAAGACGAGACAGATTGCGAAATTTGTATGTGAGGGAAAGACTAAAGGAGGAACCAGTACAGGACAGGATAGAAAAATCAAGACTGCAGTGGTATGGACACATGAAGAGAATGGATGAGGGAAGAATTCCAAAGAGGATGTTTGATCTGCAACTGGAGGGGAAGAGGCCCAGAGGAAGACCAAGAGATAGATGGGTGAAGGGAGTGAAGGAATGTGTGATGAGAAGAGGAGAGAACTGGACGAAGGTGGAAGAGGGGGAATGGTGGAAAGACAGAACACGGTGGAGAGGCTTGTGTTCCCGACAGACCCAGCCAGTGGCTGGAAACTGTCCAAGATGATGATGATGACTGGCAATGTCGAGGAAAGCTTTTCTGAAGAAGAGACATTTCTTAACATCGAGTATAGATTTAAGTGTCAGGAAGTCCTTTCTGAAAGTATTTGTATGGAAGTGAAACATGGGCGATAAATGGTTTAAGCAAGAAGAGAATAGAAGCTTTCTAAATATTGTGTTACAGAAGCATGCTGAAGATTAGATGGGTAGATCACGCAACTAATGAGGAGGTGCTGAATAGAAATAGGGAGAAGAGGAATTTGTGGCTCAACTTGACTAGAAGAAGGGACCCGTTGGTAGGACGCGATCTGAAGCATCGATGTATCACCAATTTAGTATTGGCGGGCAGCGTGGAGGGTATAAATCGCAGAGGGAGACGAATACACTAAGCAGATTCAGTAGGGTGTAGGTTGACGTAGTTATTCGAAGCTTGTCCTGTTACAGAGGTTGCCCCTCAGTCAGCAAGATCCGGGCGGTCGCAGAGGGTGAGCTCCAACGTCAGACGCGTAATGGAGACCCTTAGGGATATGGCTGCAAGGGATGGGAACAAAACCAATGTGCACTCCGGGGGGAGTCATTCCAGATGTGGAAAGGGTCCTTCCGGATACCATGAAGGGTACAGGGTGCACCCATCTGCAGGTGGTCGCTCATGTCGGCACCAATGATGTGTGTCGCTATGGATCGGAGGAAATCCTCTCTGGCTTCCGGCGGCTATCTGATTTGGTGAAGACTGCCAGTCTCGGTAGCGGGATGAAAGCAGAGCTCACCGTCTGCAGCATCGTCGACAGGACTGACTGCGGACCTTTGGTACAGAGCCGAGTGGAGGGTCTGAATCAGAGGCTGAAACAGTTCTGCGACCGTGTGGGCTGCAGATTCCTCGACTTGCGCCATAGGGTGGTGGGGTTTCGGGTTCCGCTGGATAGGTCAGGAGTCCACTACACGCAACAAGCGGCTACACGGGTAGCAGGGGTTGTGTGGCGTGGGCTGGGCGGTTTTTTAGGTTAGATGGCCTTGGGCAAGTACAGAAAGGGCAACAGCCTCAACGGGTGCGGGGCAAAGTCAGGACATGCGGGGACCAAGCAGCAATCGGTATTGTAATTGTCAACTGTCGAAGCTGCGTTGGTAAAGTACCAGAACTTCAAGCGCTGATAGAAAGCACCGAAGCTGAAATCGTTATAGGTACGGAAAGCTGGCTGAAGCCAGAGATAAATTCCGCCGAAATTCTTACAAAGGCACAGACGGTGTTTAGATAGATTGCATGGAACTGGTGGTGGCGTGTTTGTCGCTGTTAGTAGTAGTTTATCCTGTAGTGAAGTAGAAGTGGATAGTTCCTGTGAATTATTATGGGTGGAGGTTATACTCAACAACCGAGCTAGGTTAATAATTGGCTCCCTTTACCGACCTCCCGACTCAGTAGCATTAGTGGCAGAACAACTGAGAGAAAATCTGGAATACATTTCACATAAATTTCCTCAGCAAGTTACAGTCTTAGATGGAGATTTCAAGTTACCAGATATAGACTGGGATACTCAGATGTTTAGGACGGTGGTAGGAACAAAGCATCGAGTGACATTATGCTGAGTGCACTATCCGAAAATGACCTCGAGTAATTAAACAGACAACCGACTCGTGGAGATAACATCTTGGATCTACTGATAACAAACAGACCCGAACTTTTCGACTCACTAAGCGCAGAACTGGGAATCAGTGATCATAAGGCCGTTGCAGCATCCCTGAATATGGAAGTAAATAGGAATATAACAAAAGGGAGGAAGGTTTATCTGTTTAGCAAGAGTAATAGAAGACAGATTTCAGACTATCTAACAGATCAAAATGAAAATTTCTGTTCCGACACTGACAATGTTGAGTGTTTATGGAAAAAGTTCAAGGCAATCGTAAAATGCGTTTTAGACAGGTACGTGCCGAGTAAAACTGTGAGAGACGGGGAAAACTCACCGCGTTTCAACAACAAAGTTAGGAAACTACTGCGAAAGCAAACAGAGCTTCACTGCAAATCTAAACGCAGCCAAAACCTCTCAGAGAAACAGAAGCTAAACGATGTCAAAGTTAGCGTAAGGAGGGTTATGCGTGAAGCGTTCAGTGAATTCAAAAGTAAAATTCTATGTACCGACTCGCCAGAAAATCGAAGGAAGTTCTGGTCTTACGTTAATCAGTAAGTGGATCGAAACAGCATATCCAGACACTCCGGGATGATGATGGCATTGAAACAGAGGATGACACGCATAAAGCACAAATACTAAACACCTTTTTCCAAAGCTGCTTCACAGAGGAAGACCGCACTGCAGTTCCTTCTATAAATCCTCGCAGAAACGAAAAAATGGCTGACATCGAAATAAGTGTCCAAGGAATAGAAAAGCAACTGAAATCACTCAACTGACGGGATACCAATTCGATTCTACACAGAGTACGCCAAAGAACTTGCCCCCCTTCTAACAGCCGTGTACCGCAAGTCTCTAGAGGAGCGGAAGGTTCCAAATGATTGGAAAAGAGCACAAGTAGTCCCAGTCTTCAAGAAGTGTCGTCTAGCAGATGCGCAAAACTATAGGCCTATATTCTGACATCGATCTGATGTAGAATTTTAGAACATGTTTTTTGCTCGTGTGTCATGTCATTTGTGGAAACCCAGAATCTACTCTGTAGGGATCAACATGGATTCCGGAAACAGCGATCGTGTGAGACCCAACTCGCTTTATTTGATCATGAGACAGAAAATATTAGATACAGGCTCCCAGGTAGATGCTATTTTCCTTGACTTCCGGAAGGAATTCGATACAGTTCCACACTGTCGCCTGATAAACAAAGTAAGAGCCTACGGAATATCAGACCAGCTGTGTGGCTGGATTGAAGAGTTTTTAGCCAACAGAACACAGCATGTTGTTATCAATGGAGAGACGTCTACAGACGTTAAAGCAACCTCTGGCGTGCCACAGGGGAGTGTTATGGTTCCATTGCGTTTCACAATATATATAAATGACCTAGTAGATAGTGTCGGAAGTTCCATGCGGCTTTTCGCGAATGACGCTGTAGTATGCAGTGAAGTTGCAGCATTAGAAAATTGCAGCGAAATGCAGGAAGATCTGCAGCGGATAGGCACTTGGTGCAGGGAGTGGCAACTGACCCTTATCATAGACAGATGGAATGTATTGCGAATACATAGAAAGAAGGATCCTTTTTTGTATGATTATATGATAGCGGAACAAACACTGGTAGCAGTTACTTCTGTAAAATATCTAGTAGTATGCGTACGGAACGATTTGAAGTGGAATGATCATATAAAATTAATTGCTGGTAAGGCGGGTGCCAGGTTGAGATTCATTGGGAGAGTCCTTAGAAAATGTAGTCCATCAAGAAAGGATGTGGCTTACAAAACACTCGTTCGACCTATATTTGAGTATTGCTCATCAGTGTGGGATCCGTACCAGGTCGGATTGACAGAGAAGACAGAGAAGGTCCAAAGAAGAGAGGCGCGTTTCGTCACTGGGTTATTTGGTAACCGTGATAGCGTTACGGAGATGTTTAGCAAACTCTAGTGGCAGACTCTGCAAAAGAGGAGCTCTGCATCGCGCTGTAGCTTGCTGTCCATGTTTCGAGAGGGTACGTTTCTGGATGAGGTATACAGTATATTGCTCCCCCCTACTTATACCTCCCGAGGAGATCACGAATGTAAAATTAGAGAGATTCGAGCGCGCACGGAGTCTTTCCGGCAGTCGTTCTTCCCGCGAACCATACTCGACTGGAACAGGAAAGGGAGGTAATGACAGTGGCACGTAAAGTGCCCTCCGCCACACACCGTTGGCTCGCTTGCGGAGTATAAATGTAGATGTAAAAAGCCTTTTCTGCGCGATAGCAATTGAGATGTTACCGAAGACAGTGCCGCCAAAGCAGAGTTGCTAAACGCAGCCTTACGAAATGCCTTTACAAAAGAAGTCGAACTAAATGTTCCAGAGTTCGAATCGAGAACAGTTGCCAACATGAGTAACATGTCCGAAAGAACAGATACCATCTTAGTATATATATCCTTACCTTATCGGCCGAGCTAATTTTCAACATTCGGCTGTAGCATCACATCTCAAATGCTTCGATTCTCTTCTATTCCGGTTTTCCTATAGCCTACGTTGCACTACCATACAATGCTCTACTCCAGAGGTATATTCTCAGAAATTTCTTCCTCAAATTAAGACATATGTTCGTTGCTAGAAGATCTCTCTTGGACAGGAATTCATTTTTTTTTTCCAGTGCCAATCTTCTTTGATGTCTTCTTGCTCCGTCCGTCATTGGTTATTTTGCTGCCTAGGTAGCGGTATTCTTTAACTTCACGTGTAACCTCCCCCCTCACTTATCGACCTTAAAGACAGTGAAAAATTAAACCGCGTGTACCTAATGGAAATTTGGGAAAAGCAATCGTCACCGAAGTTAATCTATCGGTAAAGAGGGAGGAAAGGGTTACATCTAAATGAAAGGAAAAATGCAAATGAAACTGGTGGAAATTAATTTTGAAAAGGGGTAAAGTTAATAAAGAAAGTGTTACGTTTCTCTCTGTTCACGTTTTTGCAACTTAGTTTCGTCTTCTGCGATTTACTCAGTCCGTATTCATTAGCCATTAGATTGTTCATTCTATTCAGCAGATCATGTAATTCTCCTTCACTTTCTCTCAGGATAGCAATGTCATCAGCGAATCGCATCGTTGATATCTATCATCTTCAATTTTAATTTCACTCCTGAACCTTTCTTTTATTTCCATCAGTGCTTCTTCGATGCACAGATTGAACAGTAGGGGGGAAGTACTACATCCCTGTCTTACTTCCTTTTTTATCCGAACGCTTCGTTCTTGGTCGTCCATTCTTAGTATTCCCCCTTGGCTCTTAAGCAAGTTGTATATTACCCGTGGCCGGCCGGTGTGGCCAGGCGGTTCTAGGCGCTTCAGTCTGCAACCGCGTGACCGCTAAGGTCGCAGGTTCGAATCCTGCCTCGGGCATGGATGTGTGTGATGTCCTTAGGTTAGTTAGGTTTAAGTAGTTCTATGTTCTAGGGGACTGATGACCACAGATGTTAAGTCCCATAGTGCTCAGAGCCATTATATTACCCGTCTCTCCCTACAGTTTACCCTATTTTTCTCAGAATTTTCAACATCTTGTACCATTTTACATTGTCAGCGCTTTTACAGGTCAACAAATCCTTTTGACGTGTCTATATATTTCTTCCGTCTTGCTTTCATTATCAGCCACAACTTCAGAATTACCTCTCTAGTGCCTTTTCCGATTATAAAGCCACACTGATCGTTATTAGCACATTCTCAATTTTCTTTTTCTTTTCGCTTTTTCTGTGTGTTATTCTAGTCAGCAAGTTGGATGAATGAGCTCTTGAGCTGATTGCGCGATAATTCTCGCACTTGTCAGCTCGTGTAGTCTTGGGAATTGTGCAGATGATATTTTTCCGAAAGTGAGATGGTATGTCGCCAGACTCATACATTCTACAAATAAACGTGAATAGTCGTTTCGTTGCCACTTTCCCCAATGATTTTAAAAATTCTGAAGGAATGTTATCTATTAATTGTGCCTAATTCGATATTTAGTTGTAACGCCGGAAATGCATATCCTCCTATTTCCATCTATTGTACTATTATTTTTTTCCTTGTTTTGTTACCTCAAGATATGACATTTCTGTCTCTTTATATATTGTAATTGTTTTACTATTTGTATATATATATTTATGCATTTATGTCGATGTATAATTGGTTTGTTTCGTAAATATTATTTGTATTTTTACGCTGGGTCTTGCCTAGGGAAAACTGCTATCGAACGATTACGTCGATAGGTCGTGTGAAGAATCAAAGTGTGTAGGATCTTTGGTAGTGTTAACTCTGCCGCGTGGAGCGCGGGCAGTGAGAGTCTGGCTGGAGTAGTGAGTGGAGCAGGTGTGTTGTGTGACGCTCCCGCGAGTTGCCGCGCTTTCGGGGTTTGGCAGCATGTAATTGCGCTCGACTCGCGATGATAGTTTCTGACATGGTGTCGCGGACGGGAAGCATTAGCTGGCGCACATCAAGAGCCCGTTTCGCCTGGTGACCGTGTCGAGAAGAAGGCGCGCCAACATCCAGCTTCTGCAACAGCGACGGCCGACAATGAGTGACTGTCGCCACCTCCTCGATCGACGGCTTCAAACCTTCAATCAACCAACAAGGAAGACTAAAAGCACGTAAAGTTTCAGAACTGTATGGCAGACCTCAGCTTTTCAAATTGTTCCATTTGCCTCGCAAAATTACAGCAACTTAGCATGAACCTTTGTTGCTCATTGTCCCAATTGCATTGCCAAGCAGGGTCCCTTCCTTTTCCGAAATGAACCCGAGTGTCGTTGAAATTCAAACGCCAGCATTAAAATAATATAATTAGATTTCACTGCTTTAATTTCAAAGTTCAGTAGCTGGCTACAATATTTAGGTTACACGAGCACAAATTTAGAGTGCGAGTTTTGTTAGCATATTTTAGCTTACCTGTGACTGCAGCTCAGCTTGGTACGTACTAAATTTTACTATTGTTAATAGTTCAGAATCATTTAATTCAAGTTCAAAGTTAAATCTCTTGTTTCTAAATTGCGTAGAGTCAAGTTGCTTTTGAAATGATTGTTGAGGTAGTCCAAGACTAACCGAATTTTACTGGATTTCGATGTGCTTCAGAAAGAAAGCTCACTATTAACTTCAGTCACTAAATTAACTTTCGATTTTCCGGTTTTATTAATTCTTTTGCTAAATTAAGTCAGAGTGTAGCGAAATTTATTACTTCTGACAAACTTTCAGATTTCACACTACACGTGTCAACCTTCAGTTGCCACGCTTCTAGTGTTAATTATATGTGTAATAACCTTTCTTTTTCAGTTACTATAGTAATTGTCCTTAGGACTGGCGACCGTGATTTCCCCCAAATCTCAAATATCTAATTACCGCTAGTTAATTGTTAACGTAACGGCCGCACATTTACTTTCTTTATTAACTTTACCCCTTTTCAAAATTAATTTCCACCAGTTTCATTTGCATTTTTCCTTTCATTTAGATGTAACCCTTTCCTACCTCTTTACCGATAGATTAACTTCGGTGACGATTGCTTTTCCCAAATTTCCATTAGGTACACGTGGTTTAATTTTTCACTGTCTTTAAGGTCGATAAGTGAGGGGGGAGGTTACACGTGGCGACCGTGACAGGACAATCTTCGGATTTGAGGATGTTCTGGACACGAATTTTGTATGTTGCAAATCTCGTAACAAAGTACTGGTTACGTACAGGCCGTTACGTCAGCGAGAATATGTAGTGGAAGTAATCCTAATTATATTTGAGATTTGGCAGTTATATTGAAAATTATTAAAATGAGTGAAGGCAACAATTGCCAAAATTTGGTAGACTTGGTTACGGAACAATCGGTCGAACAGTGGGAAACGCGCGCCGCGGTACCCATTGTTCAGGGGCAGGCGGCTAGCTTGAAAGACGCGACCGCCGAAACGCAACAAAGAGCAGAAATGGAATTCCAAAGTTTAGAAAATGTTTCGGAATCAGAAGTGAAAATCAAATCTGAATCCCTTGATGGCGAATACGGGGGGACAATTAAAGAGGAAGCCGCTACGGAAGTAAAACCGGTAGTTTCCGGGAATTTAACTGATTTATTGAATGTTTTGATTAACGGAATCAAGAGTCAATCGGCCAAGCAAGAAGATCAGGCTGCCAAACAAGAAGCTCAGGCTGCCAAGCAAGAAGCTCAGTCTGAAAAATTTGAACGGATGCTAGACAATCAGAACAAAGCTATTAACGTTGTTATCAACAATGTTGGAGTTGTTAACACAAAAGTTGATAAAATCAAAGAAGATATTGTTGTAATTAATACCGAAATCGGTAATCTTAAACAGGAAATGATAGGCGTTCAGGCGGAAATTGCGAGCATGAATACTCGTTTTGATTCCGAAATTAGCAGAATCGAGAAAAGTGTAGGAGACGCAGTTGCTCCGATCATCGAGAATAAGGTGACGGAACAAATTCAATTAGTGAGAAAAGAGGATCATCAGAAGGTGGAAACTTTAAAGGCTTTAGTATCCGAAGTAGATACCAAAGTGACGAAGCAGGCTAATACCTGCGAAGAGAAAAAGAGGGAAGTGGAAACGCTTGCGACAACCACTTGCCAAGTGATTACGAGGGTGTCGGAATTAGAAAGGAAACTTGACGAAAAACAGAGCTATGTGCCAATCTGTGCACATAGTTCGGAGTTGTTGACGAAAGAGGAGCGGTTCGACCCCTTGAAAAAAGGCGGTATACACCCGACGGATTTCATTAAAAATTGTGAAAGAGTTTTACCCAGATCATGGACTAATGAGAGAAAAATTAATGCGGTTATTGATGTGTTGGCTGGTGATGCCAAGCGTTGGGGCTTAAACCTCAACATTACGAACCTGACTTTTGACGAGTTTAAAAATTTGTTTCTGGCTGAATACTGGTCAGAGCAGAAACAGCAAGGTGTCTGGCGCGAATTTGTCGTATCGAGGCCTTTCGATGCGAATTCGCGCGTTTCGATGAAGGAGTTTTGTGAGGACTGGATCCGCAAGTTGGAATATTTGCGTGATCGCCGCTCGGAATCCGAAATAGTCTGGGAACTCTACAAGAAGCTTCCAGATGATACAAAACGCTACATAGGAAGCAGTTACAAGACAATCAATGATTTCCTAGAAAGAGTTGAGGACGAGGACAATTGGCGCAATAATCGCAACAGTGGTAGAGGCCGTGGTAACAACAACGGGAACCACAACAACGATAACCATGGGAATAATGCATACCGCAATCTTGGCAGCAATAACAATAATGGTTCGGGCCGTAATGACAATCGGTACAATGCAAATAATAACCGGAATGACGGAAACCAGTATCATAGTAGCGTGATACGGGCTGCGCAGAATAGTAATAACGCCAGAGGGTGTGACCAGCCGCCTCAGCAGTATCCGGGGAGCGTATCTGCTGGGACGAGACAGGGAAACCATTAGCCGCGCCGGTGAGGGGCCGACCGGGCGTGGAGAAATTTTGGCGGCCCAATAACAGGAGAAAACCCAGGTGTCGTCGTTATGAAAATTCCGTATGGAATAATCAACGGCGGGAGAGTGTGCCAGTGTTAAGAGAAAGGAGTGCGTCCACAAGTAGTAGATCAGCTGTATACACGGCAGTAGAAGGTACATTCACTGTCGGTGAGAACAATTTAAGTAGTGTTCCGGAAATCGATTATAAGGTGCCAGCTGTAATACCCACAGCGGAACTGGAGATTGAGTTTAAGAATGATTCGCAATTGTTGAGAGAAGGTCAGATGTCGGATAACACGTCCGTCATTGAGCGAGGGGATGCAGAGAGGGATGAGGTCTGGTTAAGGCAGTTCGGTCGCTTATACGACGAACTAAGAGATTATAGGGGCCTGTACGGGAGAAGCATTTATGGAGAGCGCGGGCAGAATTTGCCGCGTCTCGTCCCACAGGAAGATAGTATTTGTGAAGTGATGGAAAGTTCTGGCCCTAACCGGCAGACTTTACCAGAAATAGCTGATGTTAATGGGGAGCACGAGCAAGATTCGTCGTGTTTCGTCCTGCAGGAGTTAGATGTTGAAGTAGTAACGGAAAGTTCTGGCCCTAACCGGCAGACTTTACCGAAAGTTATAGAAGTAGCCGACCCATCCGACGCAAACCCCCAGTTTAAACGTTGCGAGAGTATTAAGGAGAAAGATTATGAAAATTTTAGTGATAGCCGGACACGATTGGTACAAAAGCACGCAGATTACAGAGTGTATGAGGTTAGAGCTGACGTTATACGGTCAGACGGTAGCAGTGTGGGTTGCGCAGATCTAGAGGAAGTAATTGCAGATACTACTGGGCACATTCCTCCAGGTAGATTGGCAGATGAGATCAATCTGACTAAAGAGGAATCAACGAAGGTGACAATTAGTGAATTGATAGCAATGCAACACTCACTAGTTGACAAGTTACAGGAAAAGGTTTCGGTATTGGAGGCGAAGCTACAGACTAAGCCTCAGGACAGACGTGTTGAAATTAAAACTGTATGTGAACAGAGGCTGAAAAAGCCGCCAGATAAACCGGATTTAGGATCAAAGCCGGATGGTTTTCTGGAATGACCTGGATATAGACGAGGATTTACTGTAGGAAAATAAAGAAACAGTCGAGGACAATTGTAGACAGATAGTAGTGTCTGTTAATATGCACGACCTACAACTAAACGTGTTGATTGGCACCGGTGCAGAATTGAGTGCTGTATCTGGGAAAATATTTGAGTTACTGAAAGACAGACCCGGCGTCGTAGATATGCCAGTAACAGGAGTGAAAATTGTCGGTGCTACTGGGAAGGCCAGTAAACCGGTCACAAAACAGATTTTTGTCAACTTCGAGATATGTGGGGCACGATTTGAACAAGAGTTTGTCATCGTGCCAGACTTAACTACGGAAGTAATTATTGGGTTAGATTGGCTATTAAAGTACCGTGCAGTAATTAATTGCGAAAGCAAAACTTTGACATGTACGTCACAAGATAAAACAATGGTAGTTGGTTTTGACGAGGCAGGAGACGGTGTGCATAGGCGATACCAGCCTATACACATTGTTAACTGGCTGGATGACATTGACGTAGGAATGAGTTTGAACTGCCGTAACATGAGGAATTTCGGCATTGACAAAAGTGTAGAAAGTTTAGTGGAAGAGATAATCAAATTCCCTCCACGGATTGACATTAGTATTGGTGTGAAAAAAGATCGTTTGCGAGAAGTAATGAAGCTTAAAGCCGATGCTCGCATACGTCGTCATGACGCTAAAGCGCGTTTTGCTAAGTTTGCGATCGGAGACTTAGTATTTGTAAAAGCTCATGAGAAATCGAGCGAGATCGACAATGAAATCTCTAAATTTCAGTTTGCTTATAATGGACCATATAAAGTCATTGGTATACCTCACACAAATGCTTATTGCTTAGAGTATCCAAGCTCTGGAAAGCTATTAGGTATACGAAACATTGTAGACCTGAAAATGTACCAACCAAGGATTGATTAGTACCACAGATAGGGTAATTTGTGCAGTATGTAGATATAGAGTGTAAGATTTAAGGATGTGCCATGTGGCGATGCTTTTGCCTGACCTAGAGGTCATTAAAGAAGTTGTAATTAATAAGTAATTTATGTTGATTAAATGATTTAAGAGTTACTGAATATTAATCAATTTAAAAATCCAAGCTGCTAGTTTAAGTTTTCAGCTGAGTCACAGTAGATTAAGCAATGTAAATATGATTTTGTAACTAGCTGTGAGATCCCATGAATATGTGTTTTACTAGTCATTGCCGATGTACTTAGACGCTGTTTTAAGTTTCAGGCTTGTACATGTGTGATGATGGACAGTGTTGAGTTATCCACTGTGATAGTGTTTATGGACTCCTTGAGATTACTCGGGAGTGAGTTTTTCCGAAAGAATTCAGTGAAACGGACGTTCTGGAAATGCCGTTACACAGGCGAGTGAGATCAAGCGTGCCGCACAGGCGGGCGCAACAATACTGGCGAGGCGGTGCCGCTGTCGGCTCTTGGGCCGCTGTCGGCATTCTTTGTACTTGCGAGTACGGAAGGCGGAATTGTTTTTCTTCCTGGACAGCTGAAAGAATTCTACTGTCAATATTTATGTTTTTTTCGATCTGATGTGTGTTATTTTCTTGTTTAGCGTTTAATGGACTCCCATGACGAGAATATTAATTATGAAAAGGTTATGTAAAAATGTGTATTCTATGTAATTAATTATTAATTTGCGTATTTTGATCTACCTGTTTTTATGACCATGTACTCTGATTAATTTTGTAAATAGTATTCCATTTCTTGATACTGTTAGGAATTTTGACGATTTTGTAATAGCTAAACCATTTTCTATATCTTCTATGAATTTTAATATGTTGTCAACCTGTTTTATTTTGTGCAAGATGACAGAGTGGAATAAGATTAGGAGTGTCTCCACTCAGTTATTATGGTCTAAAAATTGATTTATGATTAATTAGACGAACGCTAAATTTGTTGATGTTTTGAGCATATGCATTTCCGCTGTTTCTTTTTTGGTACATTTTCTGAGTCTGTTTACGTTACACGAACATTCTCGGACAATGTGGGGCACGTGTAACGCCGGAAATGCATATCCTCCTATTTCCATCTATTGTACTATTATTTTTTTCCTTGTTTTGTTACCTCAAGATATGACATTTCTGTCTCTTTATATATTGTAATTGTTTTACTATTTGTATATATATATTTATGCATTTATGTCGATGTATAATTGGTTTGTTTTGTAAATATTATTTGTATTTTTACGCTGGGTCTTGCCTAGGGAAAACTGCTATCGAACGATTACGTCGATAGGTCGTGTGAAGAATCAAAGTGTGTAGGATCTTTGGTAGTGTTAACTCTGCCGCGTGGAGCGCGGGCAGTGAGAGTCTGGCTGGAGTAGTGAGTGGAGCAGGTGTGTTGTGTGACGCTCCCGCGAGTTGCCGCGCTTTCGGGGTTTGGCAGCATGTAATTGCGCTCGACTCGCGATGATAGTTTCTGACATGGTGTCGCGGACGGGAAGCATTAGCTGGCGCACATCAAGAGCCCGTTTCGCCTGGTGACCGTGTCGAGAAGAAGGCGCGCCAACATCCAGCTTCTGCAACAGCGACGGCCGACAATGAGTGACTGTCGCCACCTCCTCGATCGACGGCTTCAAACCTTCAATCAACCAACAAGGAAGACTAAAAGCACGTAAAGTTTCAGAACTGTATGGCAGACCTCAGCTTTTCAAATTGTTCCATTTGCCTCGCAAAATTATAGCAACTTAGCATGAACCTTTGTTGCTCATTGTCCCAATTGCATTGCCAAGCAGGGTCCCTTCCTTTTCCGAAATGAACCCGAGTGTCGTTGAAATTCAAACGCCAGCATTAAAATAATATAATTAGATTTCACTGCTTTAATTTCAAAGTTCAGTAGCTGGCTACAATATTTAGGTTACACGAGCACAAATTTAGAGTGCGAGTTTTGTTAGCATATTTTAGCTTACCTGTGACTGCAGCTCAGCTTGGTACGTACTAAATTTTACTATTGTTAATAGTTCAGAATCATTTAATTCAAGTTCAAAGTTAAATCTCTTGTTTCTAAATTGCGTAGAGTCAAGTTGCTTTTGAAATGATTGTTGAGGTAGTCCAAGACTAACCGAATTTTACTGGATTTCGATGTGCTTCAGAAAGAAAGCTCACTATTAACTTCAGTCACTAAATTAACTTTCGATTTTCCGGTTTTATTAATTCTTTTGCTAAATTAAGTCAGAGTGTAGCGAAATTTATTACTTCTGACAAACTTTCAGATTTCACACTACACGTGTCAACCTTCAGTTGCCACGCTTCTAGTGTTAATTATATGTGTAATAACCTTTCTTTTTCAGTTACTATAGTAATTGTCCTTAGGACTGGCGACCGTGATTTCCCCCAAATCTCAAATATCTAATTACCGCTAGTTAATTGTTAACGTAACGGCCGCACATTTACTTTCTTTATTAACTTTACCCCTTTTCAAAATTAATTTCCACCAGTTTCATTTGCATTTTTCCTTTCATTTAGATGTAACCCTTTCCTCCCTCTTTACCGATAGATTAACTTCGGTGACGATTGCTTTTCCCAAATTTCCATTAGGTACACGCGGTTTAATTTTTCACTGTCTTTAAGGTCGATAAGTGAGGGGGGAGGTTACATAGTCCCCCAAAGCACCCTTAAATTCTGATTCTAATACCCTGGATCCACTGTCTCTTCTAAATCGACCCCTGTTTCTTCCTCTATAACATCATACAAATCTTCCTCCTCATAGAGACCTTAAATGTACTCTTTCCACCTGTCGGCTCTTTCCTCTGCATTTAACAGAGGAATCCCGTTGCACTGTTAATGTTACCGCCCTTGCTTTGACTTTCCCATATGCCATGTCAGTCTTTCCGACAATCATGTCTTATTAGATTTTTTCACATTTTTCATGTAGGCATTTCGTCTCAGCTGCCGAGGACTTCCTATTTATTTCACTTGAAGTATTTCTTCTGTAACCAGTGGTTTCTTCTTATTTACCTTCTTTGTACCCATGTTTTTCTTTCCAGCTTCTGTGATTACCCTTTTTAGAGATGTGTATTCCTCTCCAACTGTACTGCCAACTGAGCTATACCTTATTGCTGTATCTATAGCCTTAGAGAACATCAAGTTTGTCTCGTCATCCCTTAGTACCTCTGTATCCAACTTCTTTGCGTATTGGTAATTCCTGAGTAATCTCTTGAACTTCAGCCTTCTCTACATCATTATTACGTTTTGACCTGAGCCTGTACCTACTCCTGTTTACGCCTTACTGTCCAGTATCTGATTTCGGAATTTCTGTCCGACCATGATGTAATCTAACTGATATTTTACCGTATCCCTTGGTCTATTACGTTTTGACCTGAGTCTGTACCTACTCCTGTTTACGCCTTACTGTCCAGTATCTGATTTCGGAATCTCTGTCTGACCATGATGTAATCTAACTGATATTTTACCGTATCGCTTGGTCTATTACGTTTTGGCCTGAGTCTGTACCTACTCCTGTTTACGCCTTACTGTCCAGTATCTGATTTCGGAATCTCTGTCTGACCATGATGTAATCTAACTGATATTTTACCGTATCGCTTGGTCTGTTACGTTTTGACCTAAGTCTGTACCTACTCCTGTTTACGCCTTACTGTCCAGTTTCTGATTTCGGAATCACTGTCTCACCATGAAGTAATCTAATTGAAATTTTGCCGTATCGCTTGGTCTTTCCCAAGTATATCTCCTTCTCTTCTGACTCTCAGTATTCGCTATCACTAGCTGAAATTTATTACAGAAGGCAATTAGTCTTTCTCCTCTAGCATTCCTTGTGCCAAGACCATATTTTTCTGTAATCTGTTATTCTACTCCTTCTCCTACAACTGCATTCCAGGCCCCCATAACTATTAGATATCCTCACATACTTTGTCTCTTATCGTCAGCTTGCGACGTCGCATGTATATCTGAACCATCGTTGTCCTATTTGTTTTGTCGCCGATTCTGACAAGAACAACCCTATCACTCAACTGTAACATTCTCTATGCCCTACCTTCCTATTCTTAACGAATCCTATTCCCGTTATATCAGTATCTGCTGCTGTTGGTATTACCCTGATCAGAAATCCTTGCCTTCTTTCTGTTTCACTTCACTGACCCCTCCTACATCCAGATTGACCCTTTGCATTTCCTTTTCCAGATTTTCCCTACGACATTCAAGCTCCTGACATTCAACGTCCCGACTCGTAGAACGTTATCCTTTCGTTGGCTATTCAATCTTCTTCTCAGGGTCACCTCCCCTTTGGCAGTCACCTTCCGGAAATGCGAATGTGGGACTATTCCGGGCTCTTTTGCCAATGGAGAGATCATCATCACACTTTTTCAAATACAGGCCACCTGTCCTGTCGATACACGTTATGTCCCTCTAATGCAGTAGTTTCCGTTTCCTTCTGCATCCTCATGCCACTGCTCATTGTCAAGTCTTCCGCTTTTAGGGGCAGTTTCCCACCCCAGGACAAAGGAGCTCTCTCAACCTCTGTCCGCTCCTACTCGCCCTCTTTGACAAGGCCATGACTTCTTACGTCGGAAGTCTTCGGCCGGGAACGCTGATTATTAATCAGAATTTAAGGGTGGAGCGTTTCGAACTCGGGCCCAAGGGCGTTTTGATTGTAATAGGAAATCGCTACCCCTAGACCATGAAATATCCAGGCGTACATTATCAGTTTTATTCCTTTACCCCAGGAAAGATAAGTAATACTGATATTAATGCCAGTCTGATGCAGGTATGTAGTGCCTGTTCCTTCTGACGTGTCCAAAAGAACAGGCACGACAATGCATGTCTATGTCAAAAAGTTGACGGTCACCAAAGGTCAATTCTCTCAGTGCGGATACACACCAAGCCCGAATTCTTGTGGGAATAACCTAACCTAACCTAACCAAGGCTAGGAATTGAGGTCATCTGTCAAAAGGTGGGTTGAAGAATAGACCGATAGAAACAGTCCACAAGAAGGCTATGAGAAGTGATCTACAAAATATTGATGTCGGCCCGTTGCTGAACGTCATAGCATTTTATGAACTGAAACATAGTGAGACAGCTGAACAGAATTATCTCCATGCGCCAACCTACACCGATTCAGAACTCGCGTATTTCTCCGATGACGGCAAGGAAAGCAGGACGCTGTAGTATTTGTACACTTTCAAAAAGCGCTTCGCTCGGTCCCTCGCAGACGCCTATTAACGATACTAAGACTACATCTGGTTTCCAATGAAATTTGTGTCTGTGCTGAGGATATGTCGATAAGGAGCACGCAGCATGGTATATTGCATGGGGAGTCCTTACAAGATGTGAAAATAACTTCAATGAGTAAGTGTTTTTGTAACATTACTGTTCATGTCGCCTGTTAAAGACATGGAAAACAATATTAATAGTAACCACCGACTTTCTACGCATTACATAGATGTTTCTAATGAAGTTATTCCGGAAAAAGGCTGTCCAATTATTCAGTCAGATCTTGGTAGCATTTCAGTGTTGTGCAAAGATTGATCACTTTCTTTAAATGTCCATAAATGTAAAGCTACTCCTTCCACAAAATGAAAAAAACCTTCGTAACCTATTACTTCAATATTGACAAGTGACACCTGGAATTAGATAACTCATACCGGAATGTGATAATTTGTGTTGATGTGAAATTGAAAGATGACGAAGCCTCAGTCGTAGATAATGCATATGCCGGCTTCGGTTGTTTACTATGATACTAGGAAAATGCAGTTAGTTTGCAGTGAGGACTACTTACAAATATTCGTGTGATCTGTTGTAGAATATAACTCAAGTGTGCGGAATCTATACCAGATAATGATGTCAGGGCATGCAGAGCGTATACAGAGTAGCACGAAGGGTCACAGATATATTCGACCTGTCTCTGAGATGCTGAAACCCGAACTGGATGTCGCTGGAATACCGACGGCAACTATCTAGCAAAAACGTACTCAAACAATTTCAAAAACCAGTATAGACCGTATAACGTATTGCTCCAATAGGAACCACGAAGTACAGTCTGAAGTCATTTTCAAAATCTTTCTTCTTGCGCATCTTACGCGAATAGGATACAACTGAACCGTAATGCGTATACATGGTGGTCCAGTGATCGTGACCGGGCCAAATTTCTCATGAAAAAAGCGTCAAACGAAAAAAGTACAAAGAATGTAACTTGTCTAGCTTGAAGGGGGAAACCAGATGGCGCTATGGTTGGCCTGCTAGATGGCGCTGCCATAGATCAAACGGATATCAACTGCCTTTTTTAAAAATAGGAACCCCCATTTCTATTACATATTCGTGTAGTACGTAAAGAAATATGAATGTTTTAGTTGGACAACTTTTTTCGCTTTGTGGTAGATGGCGCTGTAATACTCAGACATATGGCTCACAATTTTAGACGAACAGTTGGTAACAGGTAGGTTTTTTAAATTAAAATATAGAACGTAGGTACGTTTGAACATTTTATTTCGGTTGTTCAAATGTGATAAATGTACCGTTGTGAACTTATCATTTCTGAGAACGCATGCTGTTACAGTGTGATTACCTGTAAATACCACATTAATGCAATAAATGCATAAAATGATGTCCGTCAACCTCAATGCATTTGGCAATACGTGTAACGACATTCCTCTCAACAGCGAGTAGTTCGCCTTCCTTAATGTTCGCACATGCACTGACAATGTGCTGACGCATGTTGTTAGCGGTGGATCACGATGGCAAAATATCCTTCAACTTTCCCCAGAGAAAGAACTCCGGGGACGTCAGATCCGGTGAACGTGCGGGCCATGGTATTGGTGCTTCGACGACCAATCCACTTGTCATGAAATATGCTATTCAATACCGCTTCAACCGCACGTGAGCTATGTGCAGGACATCCATCATGTTGGAAGTACATCGCCATTCTGTCATGCAGTGAAACATCTTCTAGTAACATTGGTAGAACATTACGTAGGAAATCAGCATACATTGCACCATTTAGATTGCCATCGATAAAATGGGGGCCAATTATCCTTCCTCCCATAATGTATCCTTCCTCCCATAATGCCGCACCATACACTAACCCGCCAAGGACGCTGATGTTCCACTTGTCGCAGCCGTCGTGGATTTTCCGTTGCCCGATAGTGCGTATGCCGGTTTACGTTACCGCTGTTGGTGAATGACACTTCGTCGGTAAATCGAACGTGTGCAAAAATCTGTCATCGTCCCGTAATTTCTCTTGTGCCCAGTGGCAGAGCTGTACACGAGGTTCAAAGTCGTCGCCATGCAATTCCTGGTGCATAGAAATATGGTACGGGTGCAATCGATGTTGATGTATTATTCACAACACCGGCGTTTTTGAGATTCCAGGTCCTCGCGCAATTTGTCTGCTTCTGGGGTGCGGATCAGCCGCGACAGCAGCTAAAATACCTACTTGGGGATCATCATTTTTTGCAGGTCGTGGTGGACTTTCACATGTGGCTGAACACGTAACTATCCGGCGAACGGTCGGGACACTTGGATCATGTCGTCCAATAGCCACACATCAACACGATGTCGACCTTTTTCCGCAATTGGTAAACGGACCTTTTTAACACGGGCAATGTATTACGAAGCAAATACCGTCCCCACTGGCGGAATGTTACGTGATACCACGTACTTAACCGTTTGTGACTATTACAGCGCCATGTATCACAAAGCGAAAAAGTGGTTCAACTAAAACATTCATATTTCTTTTCGTACTATACGAATATGTAATAAAAATGGGGGTTCCTATTTAAAAAACGCAGTTCATGTCCGTTTGACCTATGGCAGCACCATCTAGCGGGCCAACCATAGTCCCATCTGGTTTCCCCCTTCAAGCTAGACGAGATTCGTTCTTTGTAGTTTTTTCGTTTGATGCTTATTTCGTGAGATATTTGGCTCGGTCGCTATCAATTGACCACCCTGTGTAATGGAAGCACTCGCTGCCTTTCATTTCACATTAGTTTGCAGAGTACGGGTGTGGATGAAATTATACAATGAAGAGATGTTACCATCTAGAAACAACCAGCAAGTTACGTATTACGCAGTTCGGAGGTGTAATCACAGAGGTGACAGGCGTTGATGCATGGTCATCCATGATAACTGTTCATTCGGGAACAGATACTACCGTCATATATAGTTAAAATATCGCTTCCCGGCCATTGACCTTCTTGTGCGAACGCACACGCTATGCCCGAACTCGTACGGGACTTGGTAGATTAATCTGCCACGAGTAATGAGTATGATGGGCAAACATCTATTAGGCGCACTACGAATATAGTGATGTGGACATGTTGGGAATGTGGATCTCACGGGGAGCGTGCAAGGGAAGAGTCCCTACAGATGCACTATTCTCTCTGCCTGCGGTGGCTCAGATGGATAGAGCGTCTGCCATTTAAGCGGGAGATCCCGGGTTCGAGTCCCGGTCGGGGCACACATTTTCAACATGTCCCCAATGAAGTACATCAACGCCTGTTTGCAGCTAGAGTGTCCATTTAATTATCATTTCATTTCTAGCAAAGCTGCATGGTCATTCACGGTAACTGTTCTTTCGGGAACAGATACTACCGTCACATAATGTTGCAATGTTTACTAACACTGCTGTACTCTCTGGCCGACTTTGGATTTTCATCTTAATTTTAAGTACTCAAGAAAGCACATGCCTGTGATTACGTAGAAACAATTTAACGGGCAATGTAGTGTTGGACTATGTACTGCAAGTAGACACGATCATTTTCAGGCTTGCTGAGTACGTAAGTACTTCAAATGTCTGTCTGTTTTTGAAAAAGAAGTCGTTTTATCTGAACTATTATTTTTTTTGTAACCATACAAGCTTCCCAGAACTCTAATTGGCACTGTAAATTACCCCAAATTATCCGTTGTAGGTATCTGAGGAGGAAAACAAATGTCATGTCACGTTCGAAGGAATCTGCAGAGCCAGGATGACTCGCGCAGTCCTATCAGTTAAGTGTTAGCTGTCGCGGATTAAGATGAAGAGGGAAGCCGTTAAGTAATCGTAGATAACATGTTCCAATAAAATACTCCGCTCCTCTGTATCACACAGACAATTCCGCTGCCGTAGGTTGTGGATGTACTATTGTGACTTGAGGCTGTCATACAATACGACATGCGTTCACTTTACCGCCGAAGCCTGACTACAATGAACGGTAAGTCACAATTGCTCTCCAGCTTGGGTCTGGTTTGATGTCTTTCATATATGTTCCTAATCATTTCTGCGTAACTACTACACGCAACAGCTAATTTAATATGTTTATTATATTCTAGTCTGTTTCCTCTACTATATTCGCCGTTTACAACTACTTTTAGCGGATATCGTAGCAGAAATCACAGTAACTTGCCCCTTCCTTTAGTAATACTTTATCTCAGACTTTACTCCTTCCTTAATTTGTTTAGTACCTTTTCATTTTACACCCTATTTGGTCACTCGTTTTTTTTTTTTTTCTCTTTTTACAGAAGCACAACGTTTCAAACACTTCTTCTTGTTCTCCAGATTTGAAATTTTCGTCATTACAATACCATACCATGTTACTCCAGACGGTCGTTTCGGGTACTTTTTCCTTCTGTCTCTATTTATGGTGCCATCATTGTGTTATAGCAGCTATAACTCACTAATTCTTCTTCTTCGCGGATGGATCACTTAGGACCACGCGTAATCAACATTTGTTGGCCTTCCTTTTCGCCCAGTATTCCTTCATAAACAACGAATGGGCTAGCTTTCGTTGCGTAGACCATGTATGTCGGTTAGTTTTTCTCTCTTCTTCCTCAAAACCCCGTGTGTTTGTGATTTTTCTGATTTCATTTCTGTCATGTAGATTTGGAGACCCTAATTCTCTTAGGTCTTTTTCCGTCTGTTTGTACCAGTTCGGTCTTGTAGTTTTGTTCTTTAAAAATGTATGGATTTTGTGCGTTAACCTGTTTGAGTCCATTCTTTCTAAGTGCCCCATGAATCGGATTCTTCTCATGCGCATTGTGTCTGTTATTTTGAAGATACTTTTATATATTTCTGCATTGGGTTTTGGATAATGTACCCCATCTTTAGTTCTTAGTCCTAGGATTTTCTCATTATCTTACGTTCTTTCACTTCTAATTCCTCTTTTAGTGTTCTGTGTTGAAGGTTTAGTGTCTCAGATGCGTAGAGAGCTTCGGTTCTAATTACTGTTGTATAGTGTCGTATTTTGCGGTTCCACGAGAGACTCTTTTTGTTGTAAATGTTTTTTGTTAACTGAAACGCCGTCTCCATTTTCTGGACTCTTGATCTGACAGATTTCTTTTCATTACAGTTTTCTGCAATCCATTCACCTAAATATTTAAATTCTTTTACTCGAGAGATGTAGTTATTACCAATTTTGAGATCAGAAGGTGCATCTTTGATGTCAGTCATAAATTTTGTTTTTTCAAATGAAATTTGTAATCCTATTTCAGCTGCCTGTTCTTGTAATAATTCTAGCTGTTTCTGTGCATCGGTAATGTCTTGTGCGATCAGTGCCATGTCGTCAGCAAATGCTAAACAGTCTAATTCTACGCCCTTACGTTTTGGTCCCAGTCTGTGTGCTGGTGCACCTGCTTTTCTCCATTCTCTAACAACTTTTTCAACAGCACAATTGAAGAGCACTGGGGACAGTACATCCCCTTGTCGTACTCCTGTGTCTATTTCAAATTCTTTGCTCAAGTCTCCCATAAATTTTACTTTGGATTTGGTCTCCGTGAGAGTTTCTTTTATGATGTTTGTTGTCTTTTGATCTAATCCAAATTCTGCTAACACTTCAAAAAGGGATTCTCGGTCTATACTGCCATATGGTTTTTTAAAGTCGACAAGCGTGATGACATAACTTTTGTTTGAAGTACTATGTAAATATTTCATTGAGTTTTTCAAGTTAAGGATTTGTTCTACGCATGATCGACCTTTTCTGAACCCACCTTGGTATTCGCCTAGTTTTGAATCCAGCTGAGGTTCTGCGCGGTTTAGTAGGGCTTTAGACAGAGTTTTGTATGTTATTGACAATAAAGAGATTCCACGATAGTTGTTGGGGTCTGTTTTACTTCCTTTTTTGTACAAAGCATGTATGATTGCAGTCTTCCTGGAGGAGAGTACTTTGTTAATTTTTGATTGAATACTCTGTAGAAATTTCGGGAATTGTTTTTCTTGAAGTCATTTTCTATGTCTTATGATATTTTGTTTTCTTGTTGTTTACGGACTGTTCGTATTTCTTTTGTGACTGTTTTCCTGGTATCTTTGATATCTTCCAGGGTCTTTTGATTTTTGTTGCACAACCAATTTTGCCACGCCTGTTGTCTAAAATTTATCAGTTGGTCACACTCATCTGTCCACCATGGGTGTTTACGTGTTCTTGTTTGCGGTGCTACAGTTTCAGCTGGATTTAAAAGTACTGCTTGCAGTTGTTGCCAATTTTGTGGTTTTACATTTTGCGTTTCTTTTGTAAATTGTTCATTGCCATTTATCTTTTGTACATCATATTTACGGTGTGGGGATTTCTTAGTGAATTTTCTTTTTTCTGGAATGACATCTAGGAAGAATTTGGTTGGGTAATGGTCGGAATCTAGGTCTAGTCCATTAAGGACTTTAAGTTCCATGATTTCTACTGTATTTACGCGGGAGATCATTACATGATCCAACTGATATTCACCTAGTAATGGATTAGGTGAGATCCAAGTTTTCGTTTTCGAGGCTCTTTTCTTGAAAAATGTTGATTTGAAAAATAGGTCATGGTTTTTGCAGATTTCAATGAGTCGCATGCCATTCCGGTTGGTCTGTGTATGCCCTGACCATTTACCTACCCAATATCGATATTTCTTTTCTTTACCGATTTGTGCATTGAAATCGCCCATAAGGATTTTGACATGGTTATTTGGGATTTTTTGGAGAATATTATCTAATTGGTTCCAGAATTCTTCTACTTGTTCTATTTTGTTTTTGTTAGTGATGTTAGTTGGTGCATGTCCGTTGATTAGGGTGTATATATTATTAGCTGATGTTATTGTCATCGTGGAGAGCCGACCCGAGTAAGATTTGAATGTTGCGACTGAATCAAGTATTGATGTATCTACTATAAATCCAGTTCCAAATTGTGGACAATTTGCCATGGCTCGTTTTCCAGGTTTTCCTTTGCATATCCTGTATCCTTCCGAATCAAAAGGATTTTCATCTGTAAATCGTGATTCCTGAAATGCAATAATTTTGATTTTGGGTTCTCTGGATTTGTCCAGGATGATTTTTAGTTTTCCCATTTTTAAGAGAGAATTTACATTAAATGTCATTAGACAAATTCTAGATTTTGGTTTGATTTTGTTATTACGGGGTTTTGAGGTACTCCGATTTACCTCCGTGCACACTTCTGTGGTCTCCCCAGAATCCGAATAGACCACTTGCGGTTTTTCAGCCGTGGGATTTGGCCCCCTGGGGTAATTTGTCTCTGAAGGTGCTGTATCCATGTTGATTTAATTGGACTGGGTTTGTGACTGAAATGAGATTTCAGTCCGGTTAAGCTCAGAGTTCCACTTCTGAGTTTTATAGATCAGCCGCCACTAACATGTGGAACAGACGCTGTAGAGTTACCGCCACTAACCTGTGGAACCGTCGTGCCCTTTGTCCAAATAACCTTGGACGATAGCTTTTACAGTATCCCAAAAAGCAAGGTTGCCTCTTCCGCCAGTTCCGCCTTGCCGACGATCTTCATCTCCGCCCTCAATGTCGTTGAGGTCTTCACCGTATCCCTGGCAACGAGGTACTATCACCCAGGCCAGGTGAACCAAGGTTTTTTTATGAGGTGTTACTCCTCCGCCTCCACTTTTTCAACCGGGCTTGGGACCGGCTATGGCGGATATATTATTAGAAAAGTGAAGAAAACCTGTCAGTATTTAGGTGATTCGGTGTTTTACACAGGTTAAGATAATAATTTATAATATATTCATCTTTTCTCATGTCAATCAAGGCGAATTTTGCGATCTGCCCCACTGATAAGCCATAATGGACAACATCCGGATTTGGTTTACCATTATGGGGCAATAAAATGAAGAAAACGGAGGTTCTATGCAGACTGCAGTGTATGCAGAGATAATTATACGATTAGTTATGTAAGGTAAATTAGCTTGAAGAGCTACATAAATCTTATCTTTGGATATCAAATTACAGAAAGATCCTGTTCTTTATTATTATATTTATTTTTCTATTGTCTCTATTTTGAAATCTCACAGTTAAACAAATTATTATTATTCTGAATTTCCTTTTTTTTAAAATGCTTTGAGTGTCTTGTGTCCTTTGTATAAACTTATGTGACTGAAACAGAAGCTGGCTGGAATGAAAATTGACACATAATAAAGGAGAATTGGAACAACGTACGTGTAAGGTTAGTGTAAAATACGGTAAGTTATAAGGAAGATCTGACAACGGTTGTTGCAGCTTGCGAATCAACATTTTTATAGCAACACGATAAAAAGTTCCTGCTGCTCCCCCTAGGAATGGATGTCAACGATGGCAGCAGTTAACTGCCTAGCATTAGACGTAGAAATCAACCATAGAATGTAACTTTGACATATTAGCTTCAAAACGATGACAGGGACCGCACAACGATGTCCGCATAATTTTCAACACCTATTATAGTACCAAATCTCAAAGGCTTCGATTCTTTTCATTCCTGATTTCCCCACAATCCATGATTCACTGTGCTCCGAACATACATTCTCAGAAATTTCTTCTTCAAATTAAGGCCAATGTTAAATACCGGGAGAGTTATTTCGGCCAGAAATTGCCTCTTTTCCTGTGCTAATTGCTTTTTGTGTCGTCTTTGGTAACTGCATCGTGCGTACTTCTGTTTTCAAGGAAGAAAAAATCCTTCACTTCATTTACTTCGTGGTGCCCAATATTGACGCTAAGTGTATCACTAATTTCATTTACGCTGCTACTTTCATCACTCTTCCATTTAGTCTCAGCCCAAATTCTGCACTCATTAAACTATTCATTACATTCGACAGACCCTGTGATTATTCTTCACGTCCCTGAGGACAGCGATGCGATCTGTGAATCTTATCACAGATATCCTTTCACCCACAATTTTAATCCCACTCTTGAACATTTGTTTCATTTCCGTCTCTGCTTCTTCTAAGTATGGACCGAACAATAGGAGCTAAGTTCTGCATCCTATTTTAGTCCGAGAACTTCGCTCTTGGTCCTATTGTTTTATGGCTGTTTCTTGGTTCTTGTACGTATTGTGTGTTACCCGTCTTTATCTATAACTTACTCCTATCTTTCTCACAATTTCGAGCACCTTGCATCATTTTACATTGTGAACGATTTTTCCAGGTCGACGAATCCTATGTTCTTGTCTTGATTTTCCTTCGGTCTTGCTTCTACTGCCTTTACCTTTCCTAAAGCCAAACTAATCGTCATCTAGTAGATTCTCAGTTTCCTTTTCCATTGTTGTGTGTATTATCTATGTCAGGAGATTGGGTGCAAGACCTGTTCATATGATTGTCGCGGTTGTTCTCACACTTATTTGCTCCTGCAATCTTCGAAAATGTGTGGATTATATTTTTCCGAAAGTCTACTACTATGTTGCCAGTCTTATAGATTCTACACATCAGCTGAAATAGTCGTTTGGCTTGCACTTACCCAAATTTTATTAGAAACGATGGAATGTTTTCTATCCCTTCTGAATTATTTGATCCCAAGTTTTCCGAAGCTCTTTTAAATTCTAATTTCCGGTCTTTTCCAGAACAATATAAAGAAGAATAGAAAGAAAATTTCAAGACATATTAGACAACAAGTAGTTAAGTTTCACGAAGGGCGAAAGAACAATAGATCCATTTCAGACAAAGCTCTTAGTAGTGGTAGGCAGAGTGAAGAAAATTCGACACCATACCAGCATTTGTCGACATGTAATCCGCCTCCGGTAATGTGAAATGGAATTCACAGTCTTTGGAAGATTTTTGCTGAATTACAGAGACAGACTAGTAATTTGCAGCATAATCTACCCAACATTCCAGTAAGATCACCGAAGTTAAGCACTGACGGGCAGGGCTAGTACTTGGATGGGTGACCATTCGGTCTGCCGAGCGCTGCTGGCAAGCGGGGCGCACTCAGCCCTTGTGAGGCAAACCGAGGAGCTACTTGATTGAGAAGTAGCGACTCCAGTCTCGTAAACTGACATACGAGCGGAAGAGTGGTTTGCTAACTACATGCAACTCTATATCCTAAACCAGCGACGCCTGTGGACTGAAGATGACACGACGGCAGTGTTCATTTTGTTTTTCTAACCCAAGAGGAGTAACAAAAACAGAAGTCAAAAAAGGCAAATAAGATTAAAGAAGGTGTAAACATAGTTGCAGCTTATCATTAACGTTGTTCAGCTTCGGCGTCAAAGAAGCAATGAAGGAATTTTAAAAAAATTCCGAAAGAGGAATAATAGTGCAAGGCGAGCGCATACCAACGACGTGTTTCGCTGGTGATGCGGACCTACTCGCCGGAAATAAAGCAGCCACATTAGTGGTATGAGTGAATGCTTTCTCCTGTCAAGGAAACAAAGTTAGACAGGATGGCCTAAGCGAAGAAGACATTCAGTTGCAACAGTGAAGAACTATTTCTTGAAAGAGAGTCCTACGAGTACCAAATGTCGAGGTGGAAACGTGAAATGTGGCGTTTCTTAAATCAGAAGGAGAAACTCGAAGTTTTTGAAATTAGCTACTAGGACAGCGTGTTAAAAATTAAGTGAACTGATAAGGTACGAAATAAAGAAGGTGAGGAAATAAGAACATTCACCGGTATACTTGGGAAGGCAGGGGAACCAGATCTGTCATTGACTATATCATAAGATATCAGGAATTCAGGAAGGCTGTGAGGGACACACGTGTATTCAGGGGATTCTTTGATGACACTGATCACTATTTAATCTGCGGTGAAATTGGTATTGTGAGGCCGAAAGTGCAGGAGGTCAAGTCCATGTGTAGGAGGATAAGAGTGGAGAAACTTCAGGATGAGGAAATCAGATACAAATACATAACAGTGATCTCAGAAAGGTACCAGTTAGTTGAATGTAGTCAATTGCAGTCACTGGAAAAGGAATGGACAAGGTACAGGGACACAGTACTAGAAGTGGCCAAAGAATGTCTTGGAACAGTAGTGTGTAAAGGTAGGATGAAGCAAACAGCTTGGTGGAATGATACAGTAAAGGCAGCCTGTCAAAGGAAAAAGAAGGCATATCAAAAATGGCTACATACTAGAACTCAGGTAGACAGAGAAAGTTATCTTGAAGGAAGAAACAAAGCCAAACAGATAATTACAGCATCCAAGAAGAAATCATGGGAAGACTTTGGAAACAGGTTGGAGACCTTGGGTCAAGCTGCAGGAAAACCATTCTGGAGTGTAATTAGCAGTCTTCGAAAGAGGGGTAAGAAGGAAATGACAAGTATTTTGGACAGGTCAGGAAAACTGCTGATGAATCCTATTGATGCCTTAGGCAGATGGAGGGAATATTTTGAAGAGTTGCTCAATGTAGGTGACAATACGATCAGTAATGTTTCAGATTTCGATGTACAATGGGACAGGAATAATGATGGAAATAGGATCACATTTGAGGAAGTGGAGAAAATGGTCAATAGATTGCAGTGCAATAAAGTGGCTGGGGTGGATGAAATTAAGTCGGAACTCATCAAATACAGTGGAATGTCAGGTCTTAAATGGCTACAAAGGATAATTGAAATGGTCTGGGAGTCGGGACAGGTTCCAACAGACTGGACGAAAGCAGTAATCACACCAATCTTTAAACATGGAAACAGAAAAGATTGTAACAACTACAGAGGTATCTCTTTGATCAGCGCTGTGGGTAAAATCTTCTCAGGTATTGTTGAAAGGAAAGTGCGAGTATTAGTTGAGGACGAATTGGATGAAATTCAGTGTGGGTTTAGACCTCTTAGAGGTTGTCAGGACCAGATCTTTAGCATACGGCAAATAATGGAGAAGTGTTACGAGTGGAACAGGGAATTGTATCTGTGTTTTATAGATCTAGAAAAGACATATGACAGGGTTCCTAGGAGAAAGTCTACGTGATTATGGAATAGGAGGCGAACTTTTGCAAGCAGTTTACATAGATAGTCAGGCAGCAGTTAGAGCTGACGGTAAATTGAGTCCATGGTTCAGAGTAGTTTCAGGGGTAAGACAAGGCTGCAACCTGTCTCCACTGTTGTTCATATTATTTATGGATCATATGTTGAAAACAATAGACTGGCTGGGTGAGATTAAGATAGGTGAACATAAAATAAGCAGTCTCGCATATGCGGATGACTTAGTTGTGATGGCAGATTCTATTGAAAGCTTGCAACGTAATATGTCAGTGCTAGATCAGAAATGTAAGGACTATGGTATGAAGATTAGCATCTCCAAAACAAAAGTAATGTCAGTGGGAAAGAGATATAAACGGATTGAGTGCCAAATAGGAGGAACAAAGTTAGAACAGGTGGACGGTTTCAAGTACTTAGGATGCGTACTCTCACAGGATGGCAACATAGTGAAAGAACTGGAAGCGAGGTGTAGCAAAGCTAATGCAGTGAGCGCTCAGCTACGATCTACTCTCTTCTGCAAGAAGGAAGTCAGTACCAAGACTAAGTTATCTGTGCACCGTTCAATCTTTCGACCAACTTTGTTGTTGGGAGCGAAAGCTGGGTGGATTCAGGTTACCTTATCAATAACGTTGAGGTTACGGATATGAAAGTAGCTAGGATGATTGCAGGTACTAGTAGATGGGAACAATGGCAGGAGGGTGTGCACAATGAGGAAATCAAAGAA
Source organism: Schistocerca piceifrons (assembly GCF_021461385.2). NCBI lineage: Eukaryota > Metazoa > Arthropoda > Insecta > Orthoptera > Acrididae > Schistocerca > Schistocerca piceifrons. The sequence continues at coordinate 12,603,864 of NC_060139.1, read as the reverse complement.
AAACTGGGAATGAACTCTATAGATGTAGCAGTCAGGTCGAACTGGCTTAGATGGTGGGGTCATGTTACACGCATGGGAGAAGCAAGCTTACCCAAGAGACTCATGGGTTCAGCAGTAGAGGGTAGGAGGAGTCGGGGCAGACCAAGGAGAAGGTACCTGGATTCGGTTAAGAATGATTTTGAAGTAATAGGCTTAACATCAGAAGAGGAACCAATGTATGCATTGAATAGGGGTTCATGGAGGAATTTTATAAGGGGGACTATGCTCCAGACTGAATGCTGAAAGGCATAATCAGTCTTAAATGATGATGATGATGAGGAGGAAATAAGTCTATGGAAGATCCTTATTAGAAGAAGTGGGCATCTGCCGAGGCACTTTGATATTGTAAATTTGGTGCTGCAAAGCTTAATAGAAGGAAAAATAATAGGGCTAGACGAAAGCTAGAATATGTAATACAGATTGTGGACAGTGTTGTGTGTTGTAGTTACCTACAGATCAATAAGGTGTGGAGGGTTACGAAAGCAAGGAGGTCAGTAGTAAATCTACTGAAAGACATGAAATAGAGAAAAAAAAAATTAATCGCAGGCGAGTTTTCCTCATCAGGTATAAATTACTCGTACAAATGGCGTGACTCCTACCAGGCTCAGCATTTAGATGTGCTTATCTTGATAAATAGTGTATTCGTAGAGACTCCGTCATCATGGTAATATAGTGGGGATCCGCAGGTGTATACACTTGAATGTGTGAGGTAAAATATTTTCCTGAAAGCAGTCTTCATTGTTCCATCCGTTACATTACCATCGATTTCAGACAGACAAGTTCCATTCATCTGATAGTGGAACGAAACCAGCGATATTCTTCAGGTGAGATGCTACAGGTATTTAGAAAATAGTTTTTTGTATAACCAAGTTCGTTTACACTTAGTAAACTATGTGATGAGAAATGAAATTTTCTGTAAGAGCAAATTCAACGATTAAGAATCAATAAAAAATAAATGAAAAAAAAGAAAGACAGGGACCAATAACGACTGAATACATACTCTATGAGACTAGTCTCAATCGCAAAGTGGCTTAATCACCAAAAGATGGACGTGGCTACTTCGTCGTAATTGAGTGTAAGACCTTCTGTACCTTACTTTGGACTGACTCTCAGGTGATACTGCCATATCTAAAAATTGTTTAACTTTTACCTTCCGGTAGGATAGTATAAGCGTTATGATTAGCGACAATTTCGTTTCGGACCAATATAGTGTATTTGTAACATCATTTATAGCTTTTCTCAATAATGGAAAATAACTGTACTTGCTGCCTGTATCCTTCATGTGTTATTATGATGCGTTATGAGCTTTTGTGAGGTAAGTACATAATATTTAATCATTAGATGTGCAAAATATGTAATAAGCGTGGGTTGCATAGTATGTACCAAAAACTACAATAAAAAATATGAAAATAAATGAACTGTTATTCCAGCGGGGTTGTTTCGTGTACTTCTCCTACTACTGGTGTCGACAAACATCGCATCAGCCTCGAAGATACTGGTGATGGCTCCAACAGCGTCCATTAGCCACCAAAAGGCGTTCCACGTTGTGACAAAGGCACTACTAGAAAGGGGTCATGAAGTCACCTTATTCACATCGGATCCACTCAAGGTGAGCTTTCCCGAAAGTTTCTTCAGTAACCTTACATTACATATAAAGAGACCCAAAATGAACATCCGGCATGATTTCCGAATGCATAAATTCAAAACGGAATTATTTATTTCGATTAAGCCACGCAAAGCAACTTTTTTCTCAAAGGATGGCAAATATTGAATTTTTTTCTTCACATTCCGAAAGTAGTTCCAAACTATAATCTGAAGTACAGATCGGATGTCATCATATTTATGCTTGTAAGGCAAGATTTTCGTATCGGAGCATACTGTGTATGAATTGTTATAGCGACTGATTTTGATGGCATAATAACATCATATTGTTTATAACATTAAGGAATCTTCAGTACGCTCTGCAGATACTGGTTGCTTGAAGAGAGCAATAATGCTACAGACAGTTTAAAACAATCATTTTCTCCAAAACCACTGTTCATTTTCTGAATGACAGTTTCTCAACCGCAGCACGTAAGATACCTTGCAGTTGCCAACCATATTTGCACCTCACACGTTTTTAACATTCCTTACCTCAAAATAAGTCTATGTAAAAGAGACAGTGTTTACTAACGAAGCTCGCTCCCAAGTTTAGGCATTTGGTCACAGAGAGTACATGTGTATTGCCTTTACTCAGACACGAAATTGGAAGGTATGCTCTGAAATGGAAGTATTATCGAATAAATATTCTCGTGTTTCCAACGACGTCAAGTAATTAAAATTACGCAAGCTTTCGTCCAAGCACTCCTTGGCAATTGCCAATTGGTATGACTGCCTGTGGGCTGCTGGTACGCCCCTTATATATACTAGCTGCCGTAAGTGACGTCATTGGTGCCCGCGGAATCATCGTATATTGGCGTATACCGACTCGGCGTTCGATGCACCCGCTTCATCGGCGCAGATCTCTGTATCGCACGGCGTACCGTGCTGAAGGCCACCGTCTCTATTTAGGTTGTTATTGGTGATTTTTATTTCAATGACTCCTTTAGTCAGTCAATCCCAGAAGCCGTTTGTACGAGCCACGACGGATGCTTCGTCAAATTTTATCCGATGTCCGCGTTCTAAAGCATGCTCAACTGAAGCAGATTTCTCGGGGTAGCGTGGGCGATAAAACCTCTCATGGTTCTTCCTGTGTTGTTCCACAGTTCGTACTGTTCGATCGACGTAAGACTGACCACACTCGCAGGGTATCTTTTAGACGGTAGGTGTTCTGACGTCTGCTGCGTCTTCAACTGGTCTCAGTAATGGACGGATTTTCGTCGGAGGGCTGAAGATCGATTTCACCTTGTGTCGTTTCAGCAGGCGGCTTATCTTGACCGACACGGAGCCACAAAATGGCAAGAAAGCAAGTTTTTTTTTTCCTGCTGCTAATCGGTGATCTTGTTCTGAGTCTTTCTTTAAATCACTTCATTTATTTGATGGACGTTACAGCCGTTGATCCTGAAGATTTCGCGTAGGTGGCTCAGCTCAAGAGTCAGGTTATCACCGTCTGATATCATTATTGCATGATGCACCAATGTTAGTGGAACAGTGGTGGGAGATGATGACTAATGGTGTCCAAGTACAGGTCGGTGGGTTTTGTATAGGTGCTGTGGCCAAGGCGTCCATTTAGTTTACGTCGAGGAAGGAAAATCCATTGTCTTTTCCTACCTCCGTGGTAGACTGGATGTTACTGTTAATGTCCTTGAGGTCTCACGTCCTTGGAGCCAAATGACGAACGTGTCGTCAATATGTCGAAAGAAATGTCTAAAGCAATATCCTCAAAATTCTTCATGAACAGGTTTGCTACAGCTGGAGCTAAAGGGCTACCAATATCAATGCCGTCCCTCTGATCGTAATACTCATCATTGTACAGAAAGTAAGAAGACGTAATGCACTCCGTCGTCAGGCCACAAGTGGCCCATTGGGACCATCCGACCGCCGTGTCATCCACAGCTGAGGATGTGGATAGGAGGGGCGTGTGGTCAGCACACCGCTCTCCCAGTCGTTATGATTGTTTTCTTTGACCGGAGCCGCTACTATTGGATTCACGAGGCTGAGTGCAACCCTAAAAATGGCAACACCGCATGGCGGCCCGGATGGTCACCCATCCAAGGTCCGGCCACGCCCGACAGCGCTTAAGCCCCCAGGGGCTCAGCATTCGTTTGCTGGGTACGGGCTTGGCGACCCCGGGGTTCCTGAGCTGGGGACTGGTAAGCGCCGCCAGTCACCTGTCACCGTAACCTCTAAGCATACTTCAACGACCACCGTGCGGCGCGGCGGTGGAATGTTGTGTGTCTCAGGGAATGGGGATCTTGGCTTGACCGCCCGGATCGCGAGGATGGAATAAACCTCTATAAAAAAACCCTCAATCTCAAGGTGTGCTGCGAGCTGATGAGATGCATGGCTGTTGAGGTGGAACAGTCGATAGCGGGCAACCTCTGGGGAACCTGCCGCACCTCAGTTGTATAAGGCTTACCTAGGCACGCGGGGCTCTGTCTAGGTGGACTTCTAGTTCCCTAGCTGGTCATGGGACCGAGATGGATCCTTCGAAATTTTCTATTCTTCCTCCCAGCGGAAAGGGTGGGCCGCTGGAAGGTTCTAACACCCAGTCTCTTAAGAGGGCCCGTGCAGTCAGTCCCCCTGACTCCGGCGCTTCTTTGAAAAGTCCTGTCTTAGGTAACAGAATGCATTCTGGTAATCCGAATGTGTTTCTCATTGTGAAACGGAAGGAGGGTAGTTTCGAGAAGGTTTCGCCCTTCTATATACAAAAGGGATTGGAGGGAATCTGTGGCTCCTTAAAATCGGTGAAGCGCTTACGTAATGGGACCTTGCTAGTGGAAACTTCCACTTCCCAGCAAGCAACTAACCTCCAATCTGCTAAATGCCTTGGAGAGTATGCCATAGACACCGAACTGCACAGCACCTTGAACTATAGCAAAGGTGTTGTGACATGCCGGGATCTAGCTGATATTCCCAAGGAAGAACTGCAACGTGAGTGGGCTCCGGAAGGTATCGTTGATGTCCAACACATCATGAAGAGGGTTGATGGCACTCTTGTCAAATCCGACTCCTTTATTCTGACCTTCAGTAGCACAACACTTCCTGAACATGTTAAAGCTGGCTTCCTTCGCCTTAGTGTGAGGCCTTATTTCCCGGCCCCAATGCGCTGTTTCAAATGCCAGCGTTTTGGGCATACCACCTTAGGCTGTAAAGGCGATGCGACTTGTGGAAACTGTGGTCAGGCTGCTCATGAAGGAGTTGGTTGCTCGTCTCCGGCTAAATGTCTTAATTGCTCTGGGAACCACCCTGTTTGGAGTACGGACTGCCGCATATTTTTAGAGGAACGCAAGGTCCAGGAAATAAAAACAACCAAGCGTATCCCCTATGGTGAGGCCAAGAAGATTTATAAGTCGATGCAACCTCCCACATTTGCTACATCTTTTGCATCCCTGGTACAGAAGCCTACTCCAAAAGTCGATGCCTCAACGCAGACTGAGGTGGTGAGTGTTGGCACTAACACCTGTAGCTGTCAGTGCACTTGCAACGCAGCCAGTGTTCCAGAGCCAGTAGCCCCTACTCGAACGGCAGACAAAAGTACAGTGGCGGACTTGGTCCAGCCCCTCGCACCTTCAACAGCTGAGGTTGTCCCCAAGCCCAGTGCGCCACTTACCACTCCCACATCCGCTCCCCCAAAGTCCATCAAGCCACAGAAAGCTACTGTGCAGCAGCAACAGCGGGTCAAATCCCGTGGTAAACCATCTGACCATGCGGATGTTGTTTTACGCGAGGCTTCATCTGACTCTTCCCCAGAGTTGATGGAGTACGATATATGTGTGGGGCAATCATCTCGTCCCACGCCTGCCCCTCCACTTGCTGCGGTCTCCCCACCCCGTCGGAGAGACAGGATGAAGGTGCTACCCCCAACATAGATGGCTCCCATACTCCAGTGGAACTTGCAAGGGTTCAGGACGCATGTGGAGGAACTTCGTCTACTTTCTCAGGGTAGACCACTGTGTCTCTGTCTCCAGGAGACGTATTTCCATCCATCATACTCCCCTGAGATACGAGGCTATACACTCCACAAAAAGGACGACCTGCGTGGCGAGAGAGCTAGAGGAGGCGTAGGTATTTTCGTCAGGACGGACTACCATTCCTCGCCTCTCTCACTTACGACGACTCTACAGGCCGTCGCTGTGTCCGTGCACGTCCGTCATCCATTGACTGTATGTTCACTTTACTTGCCCTCACCGACCTTCTTACACAGCTCCCTGAGCCATTCATTATTTGTGGTGATTTTAATGCCCACAATGTGCTTTGGGGCTCTGCAATTGCCTGCCCCAGGGGTAGAGCAATTGAGAGGCTTCTCCTGTCATCCTGTGCCTACTTGCTCAATGGAGGACAGAGTACTCATTTCTGCACGGCGACTGGGTCGTTCTCTGCCATTGATCTCTCGCTTTGCTCTCCAGCTCTTGCCGCTAGTGCTCACTGGGAAGTGGTCGCTGACTTGCACGGCAGTGATCATTTCCCAATCTGGATTCACCTGCCAGATGGCGTGGGCCCCGAAAGGAGACCACCACGATGGGCACTCAGTGGAGCTGACTGGACACTTTATAGCCAGTTGGCCCAATTCGAACACTGTGCGAATGTTGAGGTGTGGGTGGATCATATTACCAAAACGGTCCACCATGCCGCTGCGGCATCCATTCCACAGTCCACAGGCCACCGGAAAAGGCCACCTGTGCCTTGGTGGAGTGACGAATGCCGCTCTGCAATCAGGACCAGGCGTGCGGCTCTGCGGCGGTTCAAGTGTCGGCCGACTGCTGAGAATCTTGCAGCCTTTCGGGTGGCGAGGGCGAGATGTCGCCGCATTATTCGTGAGAGCAAGAAGAGGTCGTGGCAAAAGTTCCTGAACACCATTAATCGTTCCATCAAAAGTTCCATTGTGTGGGAGACCATTAGGAGAATTTCTGGCAGAGGAGGGAGGTGCCCCATAGCTGCTGTAATGAATAACGGCACTCTCCACACAGATCCGCGAGACATTGCCCAGACTATGGCAGCATATTTTGCGACAGTTACTGCCACAACCAGTCAGGATCCAGGTTTCCAGCGCCATAGAGCGGTTGCTGAGAGGTGTAGACTGAACTTCCAGCCCACCTCTCATGAAGTTTACAACTGCCCTTTTTCTATGTGGGAGCTGGAGTCTGCATTGTCTGGAGCTCGTGACACTTCCCCTGGTCACGACAGGATCCATTACAGTATGCTATGGCACCTCACAATGCGCAACAAAGAAATCCTCCTCGCACTTTTTAATGCCATTTGGGCGTCGGGTCACTTTCCTGACGCGTGGCGTGAGGCAGTTTTAATCCCTTTTTTAAAACCTGGGAAAGACCGCTAGAGCCCAAGTAGCTACCGTAGTATTGCCCTCACTAGTTGCATAGGGAAGACCTTGGAGCGGATGGTCAACCGCCGCCTTGTCTGGATGTTAGAATCCCGGCAACTACTTAGTCGCTATCAGTGTGGTTTCAGGAGGTTTCGTTCCACCTTCGATAACCTTGCCCTCCTGGAGGCGGCTATCCAACAAGCTTTCCTACGCCGTCATCACCTTATAGGTGTATTTTTCGACATCGAGAAGGCCTACGATACCACTTGGTGGCGTCTCATCCTGGAGCAGCTTCACGAATGGGGTTTTCGTGGTTGTCTTCCTCTTTTTATTCAGTCTTTCCTCTCGCCACGATATTTTAGATACCGAATTGGTGACGTCCTGTCTGATCGCTTTGAGCAGGAGAACGGTGTCCCTCAGGGTAGCGTTTTAAGTGTGACTCTGTTTGCCATCGCTATTAATCGCATTACGTCCATGGTGAAAAGTCCTGTCCAGTGTTCTTTGTTTGTGGATGATTTCTCTTTGTTCTGCTCTTCTTCAAGCCTTGCAGCGACAATTCGTCAGTTGCAACTTACGATTAGGCGTTTGGATGACTGGGCGCTGAAGAGTGGATTTAAGTTTTCCACCGAGAAGTCTGTATGTGTTCTTTTTAACCGTTCTCGTTCGATTTTCACCTTTCCTGAGTTGCGCTTGAGGGACACTATTCTTTCTTTTAAAGACACGGTGAGATTTCTGGGGCTCATTTTCGACTCGAGGCTCACGTGGTTACCTCATCTTAAAGACCTGAAACGGCGGTCGCTTCAGGCTTTAAGCATTTTAAAATGTCTTAGCCACAGTACATGGGGAGCTGACAGGACTTGTCTGCTCCATTTTTACAGGGCGTTTGTGCGATCTCGGCTCGATTATGGGTGCACGGTGTGTGGGTCTGCGAGGCCTTCGTACTTAAGGATTTTGGACGTTGTCCACCATGAAGGGCTGCGGTTGGCCACTGGGGCATTCCGAACTAGCCCCATACCAAGCCTTTGTGTAGAGGCTGGTGAACCGCCACTTCATATGCGGCGACGGCTACTTACGGTACGCCAGGCGTATAAAACTTTGTCCACACCGTACACACCTGCATACCATACCGTTGCTCAGCCTCCTCTGGCACGGTTATTTCATAACCGGCAACGTGCGACGCAGCCCTATGGGATTCGCGCACAGGATTGCCTCGCTGCAATGTCTATGGCTGGTCTTCGTGTTTTACGTCGCGGTTGGAGCAGATCTCCACCTTGGCTCCTCCGGAGACCCAAACTTATTTTAGATTTGACTCGTTTTAAGAAGGATGGCACGCCAGATTTTACATTCCAGTCACTTTTTTTTAACATTTTAGATGTGCATCACGGTTTCACTGTCGTTTACACTGATGGCTCCAAACAGGAGAATTTCCTTGGCTGTTCTGTGGTGTTCCCTGACCATGTTACCCTGCTGAATATACCGTTTTCGCAGCGGAGCTCCACGCGATCCTGACGGCACTGGAGCAGATGCATCGTGTTCGGGGCGATCGATTTCTTCTCAGCTCCGATTCTCTTAGTGCCTTACAATCGCTGCAGAACCTGTACCCGGCTGAAGAGATGGTCCAGCTGATACATAGCCAACTGTACTTGCTCCAACAGCGGGGTAAAGAGGTATCCTTCTGCTGGGTGCCTGGTCTTGTCGGCATCTGGGGCAATGAACAGGCTGATCGGGCTGCCAAGGAGGCCTGCAGAGAGCAGGATGTGGTCCAGTGTCCTATCCCCTTGCAGTCAGTCATCGCTGCACTCCACAGGAAGTGCATGGAGTTGTGGGAGGACGAATGGCTGGCGGTGACGGCCAATAAACTGCGGTCGGTAAAGTCAACCACTCGGCCGTGGCGTTCCTCCTGTCGGTTGCTCAGGCGGGAAGAGGTGGCCCTCACACGTCTTCGGATCGGGCACTGTCCTCTGACGCATAGCTATTTATTATGGCGGGAGGATCCTCCGTTTTGTGATGCTTGTGGCGTGCACATCTCTGTCCGCCACATTTTAACAGACTGCATTTTATACCGTGATGCAAGGGCAGAAGCACAAGTTAATGAGGATCTGCCTTCTGTTTTAGCTAATGATGAGACGTGTGTGTCTAGGGTTTTTAAGTTTTGTGACGTGTCTGGACTCTGGCCTAAACTTTTAGGCTGGAGGTTTTAGTGTATTGCAGAGTGGCTGACTCCTCCCTTTTTTTCCTTGCGGTCAGCCGGCCACTTCCATCTGCTACATTGTTTTAGCCCCCTCTCTCGTTTTCTTCCTGTGTTGTCCATGTTTTACTGCTGACGCCCTGCTTCATCCCACGCTTCGGTGTGGGTGAGCACATCTTTTCCGATGATTGTTTCCCGTGTTTTATGTTCCGTTTTATGTAAATATTCTGAGCTTTTTTTGTTTCCTTGACACCCGTCTCACTATGATACTGAACGGGCGCTGAAGACCTTGCTGTCGTGCGCCCACAAAACCCCTCTACAACAACAACTACAGCGCTTAACTTCGGTGATCTGACGGGAACCGGTGCACCCACTACGGCAAGGCCGTTGCCGAGATGACGTAAGACTGTGCCTAAATAGAGCGAGCACTTCACTTACAAAGAACTTGGATACTAGGCCGAAACAGTCTTGGACAGGCACATTCGTAAACAGCACCACAACATCAAAACTGACCATAATGTCTTCCTCACTGTCAAAGATAGTTAATTCGGTTAATATAATCTGCTGAATTTCTGGTATGATTTTCGCAGTGTCCCATACGTGGATCGAGGAGGTTGGTCATTTATTTCACCAATTTGTATGTTGGTGAACCAGTGGTGGATACGATTAGGTGAAATGGCGTCTCAACATTGTGGATCTACGGTAAAGCATAAGCAACAAGTTGACTACGTGCCTGTGGGAGAAATTCTTGACCACTGTGTCTTCCAAAGAAGACCGTTTGGGAAGTTCAGACGTCTTTCTTATTATGCTCGATGTTGGGTAGCGTGGGAGTTTCGGATAAATATCTTTGTCCAGTGAGGCTCAGATCTTCGTAATCCTCGTATTCGACAATTACATCTCCCTGTACATATCTACTAAAGCTGTAAAACAACAGTCTTTCTATTGAAAACTGTTGTCGCTTTGTTCTCGGCGAAAACTGGCAGGCACTCAACCTCGCTTTACATTACAGAATCCAAAATATTAACATGCGGAATGAGATGATAATTATCTGGTTGTCGCAATCCTTCTACTAGCATAATGGTAGAGCTAGCAGAACAAGCAACTCTGCTATTTTAGACAATGATAGAAGATCACATACAAGTGGTAATCATAATATACATATTGACAATAATGGACAATTGAAGCTGCTAGAAGGAGGATTATCATAATTAATAATTTTAGACAAAATGTCTATAGAACTACAGCGATTACTTCCCCTTGAATGTAACAACACTTCCAGTCGCGCTTATTTCATGTAACTGTTTTCAGCGCATTAGGTCAGTAGACTGTCATCAGACTACAGTACAGGCAGCAAGACGTGTGCATAGCGTGAGTATGGAGTGGTATCAATCAATGATGAGTCGAGAAAGACGCCTGATCAACAGGTGCCTGCCAGTATCCAGTATTGCCTCGATGCCCACATCCCCACTGCCTTAAATATTGTCTGATGTATCCTATTTAGCGCCTCGTGATGACTGGCTGTTGTGTGATGTCCTTAGGTTAGTTAGGTTTAAGTAGTTCTAAGTTCTAGGGGACTGATGACCATAGATGTTAAGTCCCATAGTGCTCAGAGCCATTTCAATCATATCCTATTTAGCGAAAACGACGATATGAACATAAAAAAGCACGATTGAAACGCTTTTTACAAGCAAGATCCTAATTAAGACAATCAAATCAGCTATAATCGTAGGCGCAACAATGGTCACAGTCGTGCTACTCGAAACAGTTGAAGACGAAGTTTGGTTTTCAAGAAGAGTAATGATCAGTCAAGGAATTACAACAATTACAAACAGGTTGTAGCTGGTAGAAGTCACAACAATCAAGTAATGTTATCGTGATGAAGGAGCCAACCATTTGATAGTCACATAGCATTTTTTTTTTTCAGCAACGTCTCACTCAAACGTTTTAATATTTGTAGGCAGAAACCCTGGTTAATTGCAGAACCTCGGTGAAAAACAGCTTCGTTAACTATCCATTAATGGCGGTAAGAAATGAAGCATAAAGTTTTTCACCATAGTTATCATTTTAATTCCTTCAGCTTTGGAGACGAAGCAGTACACCGGCCCAACTGGTTCTTAAAAAGTGAAGCAAGGTTATAAGTTAACGGCCCTTCTACGGTGTGGCCATTCGAGATGGAGCAGGAGCTCTGATGGGAAAGAATGGGAGAAGACATCGTCCATGTCCTTAGCAAACGAACCATCGCAGCATTTATCTTAAGCGGTTTGGAAAAAATGACATAGAACCAAAAATTCGGGTGTTCAAACGGTGTAAAATGTCTTCTCGCTTATTAGTATATATCACGGTCCTCTCTAAAACCAGCTGTATTGATGTAAGTGCTGTGATCGGACTAATGTTTATGCAACACAGCTTAGAGTGGTCTCCTTACTCCCAAGGAACATGCACCACAAGTCTAAAAATGGGACCGTGTGCCTACTGGTAAATGCCCCATCATAATCACCAAACTTGTCAGTTCTAATAGATATGAAAAGGATTTGAAAAGAGACACTGATTTTATAGAACTGGATATTTTTTTTGTGTCTAGTACAAGACACGGTACACGTTTATAACGTTTCTGCCCGCACGTACTAACTTTCACTCTTATTGTACCTTGACATTAATTTTCTGAGGTAATAACAGCTTCAACCGATCTTTACTAACGACTCGTTTCTAATATCGATAAGTTCTCGATCCCGTGCACGAAAACTGCAACATTCATCGTTTTACTGAACTTCTTACGGCGCGTGGGCATGTATCCTGCATATATGTCTGGCTTCCACCCACGACTCCCCAATACACTCACTTCCGCACCATCTGCAAATCCTGGAGAAAACCGAGCTTTTCGATCTCTGGGGATTCCCCTGGTGACAATGCTACTGCGCTAGGTCGCTGCATATAATATACAGATATCGACACTCAAAGAGTAAACTATATCTGTAACTTTACAACGGGGATTTGACAGACTTCATCTGTAATGTACGTTCTGGCCCTTATACGCTGCACCGCCTCGCTCCGTTCAGTTGTTACTTGTTTTGTGGGTTACAGTCACAAAACCGCCTCGCATCAAGGTTTTCTTTTACAAAAGTTTACTTTTAGGTGATTGTTCCGGTTTGTCTGCAACGGTAAAATGAACAATGAACAATGTTTATGAAAACAATCACTCACAAGTATACTTGACTGAAACTTCCTCGTTGATGACACCTGATGAGCTGACTCAGAAGGGACGCCTAGCAGTGAAGCCCTTCAATGAATTCTAACAGCGCTCCCGGCCCCTGGACGCTTCTCTCTTCCCACTCTGGGCCATAAAAATATTTGTACACACAGCTTGACGTAAACACACATAGATGGCAAAAAGTAAAGGGTTCAGCAACAAGTCGCAAATAGTGTTTATTGTGTATCCAGATTTGAGTCACTAGGTGGCCTTCTTCAGTGCTAAAAGACATAAAGAACCAGTTACAGTAAGGTAATACGTATGCCTATTTAATGTACAGTTTAACATTTTAGTCAGTCATCAAATACGTACCAATAAATGTAACGATTTGAACCCCATACATGCACATGGACTCAACTGGACTATTGACGTCGTAGGTTGAGTTTCCAAAGAGGCCACTGTTTACGATTAGAACACAACTGTTTTCAGTTTACGTCATGCCAATCTACAGTGCCCTAATTAAACGTGCGATGCGTTGACGACATGGATTAACTTTATTTTACAATTACTATATTTCATTAGTTTTTATTTTTAAAATTTAAATACGCAAAACAAAAATTGGTGGTTATAACTACGCGTAACAAGAGTGACTAATGTTTCACTGTTATCCATGGTGATAGTTGTGTGAATTAGTGGCATCCGTTATTACTGCACACTTTACAACTGAACATAGCTTTAAAAAATACGAAACATCTTCAAAATACTTACGTTACAATATTTATTAAAATTGTGTGACATACTAAGCACAGCTGAAGGAACTGGAACAGTCAAGATGGGTGTTGTAAGTTATCGTACCAGCTGCGATAAGTCAAAACGACCAGAAATCTTTTTGCTTAAATATTACCTCGTAAATTACATATAAAAATACATTGTAATTCACACATCTTCGTGTTACAACTAGTAAACTTTCAACTACATCATGCAATAATGTAGACAATACATCGTGTTTGTCTCCAGAAGCTGTGTATTCATAAGTGACCTGAAGGAGTATAATCATATCTAGATTGTTATTATCATTTCAGTGCGTCGGTTAGGACCCGACCGATGTGGGCGAATCCCGTAACTGGGAGTTTCTCGTGGCTTGTTCATTAAGCAGCGTTCTGCGTGACGATGGCTGTTGACGCCGGTTCTTTGTGGCCGAGCGGTTCTAGGCGCTACAGTCTGGAACCCCGCGACGGCTACGGTCGCAGGTTCGAATCCTGCCTCAGGCATGGATGTGTGTGATGTCCTTAGGTTAGTTAGGCTTAAGTAGTTCTACGTTCTAGGGGACTGATGCCCTCAGAAGTTAAGTCCCATAGTGCTCAGAGCCATTTCAACCATTTGGCTCTTGGCAAAAGACTTCCAATTCCTACAAGAGGTCCATACGCCTTCCCTTATCACATCAATGGACATCCCCATGTATGAGAACAAAACTGGTTCACTACGCCCACTTTCAAGATGGTGGGCAGCGAAAATAGATCTCTTTCTAACTTGAAACTTCCTAGCACATTAAAACTGTGTGCCCGACCGAGACTCGAACTCGGGACCTTTGCCTTTCGCGGGTAAGTGCTCTACCAACTGAGCTACCGAAGCACGACTCATGCTCGGTACTCACAGCTTTACTTCTGCCAGTACCTCGTCTCCTACCTTCCAAACTTTACAGAAGCTCTCCTGCGAAACTTGCAGAACTAGCACTCCTGAAAGAAAGGATATTGCGGAGACATGGCTTAGCCACAGCCTGGGGGATGTTTCCAGAATGAGATTTTCACTCTGCAGCGGAGTGTGCGCTGATATGAAACTTCCTGGCAGATTAAAACTGTGTGCCCGACCGAGACTCGAACTCGGGACCTTTGCCTTTCGAGGGCAAGTGCTCTACCTGACGCCACAGAGACATAGCTGTCTTTCAGTTACATTTGACGTGTAGTGGTCCAAACTGGTCAATAAATTAACTGAAAATAGACGCTCGGGAAACAACTATTGCATTGTGACATGGTTAAGTCTGCGAAAGCGAGTAGAGCACTTGCCCGCGAAAGGCAAAGGTCCCAAGTTCGAGTCTCGGTCGGGCACACAGTTTTAATCTGCCAGGAAGTTTCATATCAGCGCACACTCCGCTGCAGAGTGAAAATCTCATTCTGGATCTTTCTAACTTCATTGCACACTTTATTGAAATGGAGTATAGTGTACCAATTTTGTCCTCAAACGGTTTTACTAACAATATTGTTGACTTAGGTATTCTGAACAGATTTCTTGTGTTTTATGCACTGTGCTTAGTTGTAAAACGTGCTGCAGTAAACGGATGCCTTTGGTTAGTTCACACAACTACCAAAATGTATAATTGTAAAATACTGGTCACTGTTATTCGTTACAGCCACCGCGTTTGTTTTATGTACTTAAGTTCTAAAAATTATAAACTAGGGAAATACATGAATTGTAAAATAAAGTTAATCCGCGTCGTCAACGCATCACACTTTTCATGAGTGCGCTGCAGAGTCGTATGACGTACACCGAGGCCAGTGTATTGTATCTGTAGACAACGGCCTCAGTGGGAACTCATCGTCCGACATGAGTAATCTGGTTTGGACAATTCCCATGTATTTGACTGTAACGTCTTAACGTACATTTAGTGTTATGAATTTTATGATTAAATGACATTTTCATCTGGTACAACTGCACATTTAATAAGTATCCACGTTACCTTACTGTAAATAGTTCTACACGTCTTTTAGCAATGAAGGAGGCCGTAGAGAGACCGAAATCTGGGTATGCAGTAAACATTATTTGCCACTGACTACTCTGCAGGTTACTGATTGACGTACACTACTGGCCATTAAAATTGCTACACCACAAAGATGACGTGCTACAGACGCGAAATTTAACCGACAGGAAGAAGATGCTGTGATATGCAAATGATTAGCTTTTCAGAGCATCCACACAGGGCTGGCGCCGGTGGCGACACCTACAACATGCTGACAGCAGGAAAGTTTCCAACCGATTTCACATACACAAACAGCAGTTGACCGGCGTTGTCTGGTGAAACGTTGTTGTTATGCCTCGTGTAAGGAGGAGAAATGCGTACCATCACGTTTCCGACTTTGATAAAGGTCGGACTGTAGCCTATCGCGATTGCGGTTTATCGTATCGCGACATTGCTGCTCGCGTTGGTCGAGATCCAGTGACTGTTAGCAGAATACGGAATCGGTGGGTTCAGGAGGCTAGTACGGAACGCCGTGCTGGATCCCAAAGGCCTCGTATCACTAGCAGTCGAGACGACAGTCGTCTTATCTGCATGGTTGTAACGGATCGTGCAGCCACGTCTCAATCCCTGAGTCAACAGATGGGGAAGTTTGCAAGACAACAACCATCTGCACGAACACTTCGACGACGTTTGCAGCGGCATGGACTATCAGCTCGGAGACCATGGCTGCGGTTACCCTTGACGATGCATCACAGACAGGAGCGCCTGCGATGGTGTACTCAACGACGAACCTGGGTACACGAATGGCAAAACGTCATTTTTTTTCGGATGAATCCAGGTTCTGTTTACAACATCATGATCGTCGCATCCGTGTTTGGCGACATCGCGGTGAACACACATTGGAAGCGTGTATTCGTCTTCGCCATATTGGCGTATCACCCGGCGTGATGGAATTGGATGCCATTGGTTACACGTCTCGGTCACCTCTTGTTCGCACTGATGGCACTTTGAACAGTGGACGCTACATTTCAGATGTGTTACGACCCGTGAGTCTACTCTTCATTCTATCCCTGCGAAACCCTACATTTCAGCAGGATAATGCACGACCGCGTGTTGCAGTTCCTGTACGGGCCTTTCTGGATACAGAAAATGTTCGACTGCTGCCCTGGCCAGCACATTCTCCATATCTCTCACCAGCTGAAAAAGTCTGGTCAATGGTGGCCTAGCTTCTGGCTCGCCTTAATACACCAGTCACTACTCTTGATGAACTGTGGTATCGTGTTGGAAGCTGTATGGGCAGCTCTACCTGTATACGCCATCCACGCTCTGTTTGACTCAATGCCCTGGCGTATCAAGGCCGTTATTACGGCCAGAGGTGGTTGTTCTGGGTACTGATTTCTCAGGATCTATACACCCAAATTGCGTGAAAATGTAATCACATGTCAGTTCTAGTATTATATATTTGTCCAATGAATACCCGCTCATCATCTGCATTTCTTCTTGGTGTAGCAATTTTAATGGCCAGTAGTGTAAATACAGTCGCTGGGCACATCTACTTCCCAATGGAATCAATCCTGACGCCACAGAGACATAGCTGTCTTTTAGTTACATTTGACGTGTAGTGGTCCAAACTGGTCAATAAATAAACTGAAAATAGACGCTCGCGGAACAACTATTGCATTGTGACATGGTTAAGTCTGCGAAAGGGAGTGTTTAAACTCTATAACGTGTTGTGTGGAAGTCACGGTGGAACACGTATTGATACCTACTGAGTAAATCTATGTCTTGTGTCAGCTGTTTCGATGTACTACATCACGACTAGGCCACTAGGTATCATATTACCTTTTATAAGCACTCCTGACAAAAAGAGAAACATTCTGATAATAGTCAGTAACACAGCCTCTAGCTATGAGAATGGTTTCATCTTCGCTATGAAGAGAGTAAAAAAAAATTGCTTCAAGTATGCCATATCCAGATAAAGCCATTCACTGGCTATTATATCCGTACAGCTACCCTGATTGCGAGGGTACTAATTGCTGCTTTCTACCCGCTTTTCCAGATGGAGACAGACCTTTTCTATGGCATTAAGATGCGCTGATTTAGTGGGGCAGTAGATGTACAGCAGAAAGCCTGACTTTTCGTCAAACCTAGGAGGTGCGCGCCCAGCCATTCTAGACACGGTCCAACTCATGAGTAGAGACTGAGGTGGTTAAAATCAAGGGATACCTCCTACCATCGTGCCGGATGTCCTTTTTCCCCAGGTACTGCAGCAACCTGACCTGTCGTAGTCTCAACAAGATGTCTGAAATCCCCTGCAGAAGTACTGAGCCAAACTCCGTAATTTCGAAAGTGATGCCGGTTCAGGGTTTTGTGCACGCACTAACCTCTCATTTATGTTTCACAAGCTGAGACATCGTCGCAAAAAAACAGTGATCCGTACATGTAATACGTTTCCTTTAATTTACGTCTATGGTCACAAAATGTTTTGTTAACAGATTACCGGTTTCGGCCTTCAATGACCATCATCAGAGCTGTTTGTTTTTATGAAACATATCTACATCTACATCTATACTCCGCAAGCCACCCAACGGTGTGTGGCGGAGGGCACTTTACGTGACACTGTCATTACCTCCCTTTTCTTTTCCAGTCGCGTATGGTTCGCGGGAAGAACGACTGTCTGAAAGCCTCCGTGCGTGCTCGAATCTAATTTTATATTCGTGATCTCCTCGGGAGGTATAAGTAGGGGGAAGCAATATATTCGATACCTCTTCCAGAAACGCACCCTCTCGGAACCTGGCGAGCAAGATACACCGCGATGCAGAGCGCCTCTCTTGCAGAGTCTGCCACTTGAGTTTGCTAAACATCTCCGTAGCGCTATCACAGTTACCAAATAACCCTGTGACGAAACGCGCCGCTCTTCTTTGGATCTTCTCTATCTCCTCCGTCAACCCGATCTGGTACCGATCCCACACTGATGAGCAATACTCAAGTATAGGTCGAACGAGTGTTTTGTAAGCCACCTCCTTTGTTGATGGACTACATTTTCTACGGACTCTCCCAATGAATCTCAACCTGGTACCCCCCTTACCAACAATTTATTTTATATGATCATTCCACTTCAAATCGTTCCGCACGCATACTCCCAGATATTTTACAGAAGTAAATGCTACCAGTGTTTGTTCCGCTATCATATAATCATACAATAAAGGATCCTTCTTTCTATGTATTCGCAATACATTACATTTGTCTATGTTAAGGGTCAGTTGCCACTCCCTGCATCAAGTGCCTATCCGCTGCAGATCTTCCTGCATTTCGCTACAATTTTCTAATGCTGCAACTTCTCTGTATACTACAGCATCATCCGCGAAAAGCCGCATGGAACTTCCGACACTATCTACTAGGTCATTTATATATATTGTGAATAGCAATGGTCCCATAACACTCCCCTGTGACACGCCAGAGGTTGCTTTAACGTCTGTAGACGTCTCTCCATTGATAACAACATGCTGTGTCCTGTTTGCTAAAAAATCTTCAATCCAGCCACACAGCTGGTCTGATATTCCGT
This sequence comes from Schistocerca piceifrons, assembly GCF_021461385.2. NCBI lineage: Eukaryota > Metazoa > Arthropoda > Insecta > Orthoptera > Acrididae > Schistocerca > Schistocerca piceifrons. Next base: position 12,585,190 of record NC_060139.1, on the reverse strand, counting down.
AGGCTCTTACTTTGTTTATCAGGCGACAGTGCGGAACTGTATCGAACGCCTTCCGGAAGTCAAGGAAAATAGCATCTACCTGGGAGCCTGTATCTAATATTTTCTGGGTTTCATGAACAAATAAAGCGAGTTGGGTCTCACACGATCGCTGTTTCCGGAATCCACGTTGATTCCTACAGAGTAGGATAATGGTCATTGTAGACCGAAACCAGTAATCTGTTAACAAAAAATTTTGTGACATATGTAAATTAAAGGAAACTCTCAATTATATCCCACAAACGTTTGGTGGGATTCACGTCGGACGATATGGGCGGCTAACATTCGCTCGATCTGCCCAGAATATTCTTTAAATCATTCGCGACAAATTTTGGCCCGGTGATATGTGCATTCACATGAGGTCGATGAATGGCTGCATATGATATCCAGGTAGGCGAACATTACAGTTCCCAGTCAATGATCGATTCACAGGACCCAGTCCATTCCATGTAAACATAGACCACGACATTCTGTAGCCACCACCAGCTTGATGACAGCTTGAGTTCATGACTTCGTAGGTTCTGCTCTCAGTCGAACCCTACCATCGGTTCCTGGCAGCTGAAATCTGGACTCATCTGAGCAGGCCACAGGTTTCCAGTCGTCTAGGGTCCAACCGATATGGAGCCTAGGAGAGGCAATGTAGGCGATGCAGTGCTGTTATCACAGGCATTCGATTCTATCGTCTGCTGCCACAGCCAATTAGCGCCAAATTTCGTCGCGCTGTCCTAACTGATTCGTTCATCGTACGTCCCACATTTATTTATATGGTTATTTCACGCATTGTTGCTTGTCTGTTAGCACTGACATCTCTACATAACGCCGCTGCACTCGGCCGTTAAGTGAAGGCCGTCGGCCACTGCGTTGTCGTGGCGAAAGGTAACACCTTAAATTCTGTATTCTGTGCATACTCTTGAGACTGTGGATCTCGGTATACTGAATTCCCTAACGATTTCCAAAATGATATATCGCAAGCCTCTAGCTCCAACCGCCATTTCGTGTTTAAAGTTTGTTAACTCCCTTCGTGCGACCATAATCACGTCGAAAATCTTTTCACTTATATCATCTGTGTACGAATGACAGGTCCAGCAATGCATACCGTATTGTAACTTCTGCACACAATACTGCCACCATCTTTATACGTGTCTATCGCTAACCCATTCTTTTATCACTTCACTATATTGTAGAAAGTGCAGCACTTGTTCACCCAATATTTTGAAATAAACCTCTGGTTCAGTCTCCCGGTAACCACAATGAGTAGTTCCAAGAAATGGTACGAAAAATACTCTCAGAGCATAACAGAATAACCTGTATACGCCACACATGCGGTTTAAATGCATATGAGTCCGTCGCTACAATTGACACATTGCATCATCTGAAAATAGTGAATCCTCGGACCACGTTGTATGCCCCCAGTGAGCTCTTGTCCGTTTTCTGTATTGTTTAGTCCACTGAAGACATGAAATTTTGTTGTCTGCTGTGAGCAATGGCCTTTTTCTGGGTACCTAATATCCATTGCAAGCGGATCCTTTCGCAACGTTCGCTCGGAAAATGGATGACATAGAACTGTATTCACTGACAACAGTAATACTTGGCAATCGTCTCCGACAACTGTCTGTTAGAATACCTTTAGGGGCACTGTTCTTATGTCGTGTCACGTGGCCATACAGCAGTCCTTGTAGAGAGTTTGTACATTCTGCATTGAAACTTCAAGGTGCTGAAAATGAGTTTTAACTGCAAAATATTCCAAAAAGCGGCACAAATAAAATGTACAGCTTGCTCTTCCAAGTTTGAGGCAAATGACGAAAATAGAGAAGTGTTCGAGAAGGTATTGGTTTCTCAAATAAAGCTGTTTTGTGTCAGCCGTCACATGCATACACTTCGAATGCCTGCTCACAGCAAACATTTCAAAGATAGATACCCTCAATGAAATACGGTTCTGCCTTGAGAAAACACAAGTTTTCTTGTTTTAGTACCCACACATGTTTCGGACAATTTTCTCCAACTTCAATGAATTCATTTATTCTCTGTTAAATAACATATAAAGAATTTACCCATTGCAGTACATACCAGTTTTTGAAATTACAGTATTTACATTAATAAAAGTTCTGACGCAAATATTAGCAGGAAAAGTAAATGTATACCTTCGTGTTACATTACGGTCTCCATAAGCCTACTTGATACTTGCAACACAGCTGTAATTATTGCCTTCCAGTATATCATCTGCTATTAATAAGTGTTTATGGATATTTTGCTACGTAACTTAGCAAATTTTAGGCCCAATTTGAAATACCGATATAATTTTCTTTTCTAATGATTTTTCCCTTCTCTATTTCCTTTTTTATAATATTACTGATCTTAAATGACGTTGTGTTGTCAACACAGATTTGCTATTTTACTATCTGATTAGCGTTTCTAAGTTGCAATGCTATTTTTCGGAAAATGTTTAGAATAATGTGCTGATTGTGATTAGGCCTTGTGAAATGGTGAGTGGGGATGGGGCAGGCTAAGTATGTCTGTGTGTGTGTGTGTGTGTGTCATTACTTTTGTAGATGTGGCCTCTTCGTGGACTCACCTCCTGGAGGACGACCGTACAAATTCGCGTGCAGCCATTCAGATTGAGGTTTCCCGTGATTTCCCGGAATCTATTCAGGCAAATGTCGAAATGGTTCCTTTGAAATGGCGCGGCCGATTTCCTTCCCTACCTTAACACCATCCGAGTTTGTGCTTCATCCCCAATGACCTCGACGAGACGTCACACCCAGTCTTCCTTCTTTCCTCATAACAAACGCTCTTCCACTGTTTGCGTGATGTTCACTCGCTCCGACAACTGGTTCTGGCTGTTCTGGGCGGAGGTTTTGAATTCTGTAGTAACATTGGGCTTTGGGTGTATGTTTATTTGCTTGTTAATAGGTTTATTTGTTGCTTTGTCTGAGTGTGTGTGTTTGTGTTACACGTGTTTTAGAGCTGAGAACAAGTTTTCAACGAATAGTGCTGTGTATCCAAAATTGCCACCCAGAACACCTAGAACGGAATGGCTGAAAAATACTTAGTCGCCCCTCTCCCCACTCACCATTTCACAACGCCTGGTCACAATCCGCAAATAGGCCTGCTTATACACAGTTTTCGAGCAATAGTTCTGTAACCTAAAAACGCTCGACGAACGGTGAAAGAGCGAATCTGCGTTGACAACACATCATAATATAATAATAGTAATGTTATAAAAAAGGAAACAGAGAAACAAAAGAGAAGAAAACATCAGTAGATATTGGATCTAAAATTTGGCACATTACGTAACTGAAGATTTATAAAGGCTTATTAATTGCAGATGATGTACTGGAGGGCAATCACTACAGCCATGCTGTAAATATCAAACAGTCACACGAACACCGTTCTGTAATACTAAGATATATATGCTTCCCGTTAATATTTCTGCCAGTATTTTTATTAATCAGGCGACTGAAAACTTAATAACTGAGGTGTATCACAACACATAAATTCTTTATATATTATGCAACAGAGAATAAATGAACATACTGAAGATGGAGAAATTTCTCTGTAACATACATGAGTGAGAAAAATTGTGTTTTCTCAGGGTAGAACCACATTTCCATATTAGATGTCAGGAAGAAAACGCCGACATGAAAAGAGCTTCAGCAACAAAATGATAGATAGCCTCAGTTGTTTTAAAGCAAACACCTATCAGGGCATTTAGAACGTTCCTAATGCACTACTAGCGTCATATGCAACCACCAGAAGAGAGACGATAACTTCTTAGTGAAGAATAAGGCACATTACTGGCAATTAAAATTGCTACACCACGAAGATGACGTGCTACAGACGCAAAATTTAACCGACAGAAAGAAGATGCTGTGATATGCAAATGATTAGCTTTTCAAAGAATTCACACAAGGCTGGCGCTGGTGCCGATACCTACAACGTGTTGACATGAGGCAAGTTTCCAAATGATTTCTCATACACAAACAGCAGTCGACCGGCGTTGCCTGGTGAAACGTTGTTGTGATGCCTCGTGTTAGGAAGAGAAACGCTTACCATCATGTTTCCGACTTTGATAAAGGTCGGATTGTAGCCTATCGCGATTGCGGTTTATCGTATCGCGGTATTTCTGTTCGCGTTGGTAGAGATCCAATGACTGTTAGGAGAATGTGGAATCGGTGGGTTCAGGAGGGTAATACGGAACACCGTGCTGGATCTCAACGGCCTCGGATCACTAGCAGTCGAGATGATAGGCATCTTATCCGCATAGCTGTAACGGATCGTGCAGCCACGTCTCGATCCCTGAGTCAACAGATGGGGACGTTTGCAAGACAACAACCATCTGCACGAACAGTTCGACGACGTTTGCAGCAGCATGGACTATTAGCTCGGAGACCATGGCTGCGATTACCCTTGCCGCTGCATCACAGACAGGAGCGCCTGCGATGGTGTACTCAACGACGAACCTGGGTGCACGAATGGCAAAACGTCATTTTTCGGATGAATCCAGGTTCTATTTACAGCGTCCTGATGGTCGCATCCGTGTTTGGCGACATCGCAGTGAACGCACATTGGAAGCGTGTATTCGTCATCGCCATACTAGCGTATCAGCCGGCGTCATGGTATGGGGTGCCATTGGTTCACGTCTCGGTCACCTCTTGTTCGCATTGACGGCACTTTGAACAGTGGACGATACATTTGAGATATGTTACGACCCGTGGCTCTACCCTTCATTCGATCCCTGTGAAACCCTACATTTCAGCAGAATAATGCACGACCGCATATTGCAGGTCCTGTACGGGCCTTTCTGGATACAGAAAATGTTCGACTGCTGCCCTGATCAGCCCATGTTCCAGATCTCTCACCAATTGAAAACGTCTGGTCAATGATGGCCGAGAAACTGGCTCGTCACAATACTCCAGTCACTACTCTTGATGAACTGTGGTATCGTGTTGAAGCTGCATGGAGAGCTGTACCTCTACACGCCACCCAAGCTCTGTTCGACTCAATGCTCAGGCGTATCAAGGCCGTTATTACGGCCAGAGGTGGTTGTTGTTGGTACTGATTTCTCAGGATCTATGCATCCAAAATGCATGAAAATGTAATCACATGTCAGTTCTAGTATAATATATTTGTCCAATGAGATACCTGTTCATCGTCTGCATTTCTTCTTGATGTAGCAATTTTAATGGCCAGTAATATAAATTTGTCTGGAGCACGGAAAAGTCAATATTTTAATTACAAGTTTCTGTTGTAAATAAATTTGATTTTTGAAGTATTCATGTATTCTCTTCACAGATAAATCACCAGAATCTAACTGAGATCGACCTGTCTTCTTCATATAAACTGATAAGGGAGATAGACATTATAGGCCTGGCTAGCAAGACACCCCTGGACTCTCTCTCTATCATGGTAACCATGCCATCGCCGGTTAAGGCCCAACTGAAAGAGCCATCAGTACAGGATTTCATCAGGTGAGTCTATTTCTGCGGTTAAGTTATGTATTTCGGTAAACAGTTTTTAATTACTGACCGTTAGTTTGCATTAAATGTAATATCTTACGTGACTGCTACGGTCGCAGGTTCGAATCCTGCCTAGGGCATGGATGTGTGTGACGTCCTTAGGTTAGTTAGGTTTAAGTAGTTCTAAGTTCTAGGGGACTGATGACCCCAGATGTTTAGTCCCATTGTGCTCAAAGCCACTTGAATCATTTTTGTAATATCTTACGCTCGCGATATCGATTCGATGGAGATGGCAGATATACTATTACGTCAAAGAATTTCCTACTGTCTCGTGAAGGGCGGGGAGAACGAGCGCAGAATCAACGCCATTGATGCTCCGGACGCAGTAGAGGTTGCCTCAGGGTTACAACTCTCTCTGCATTGTTTCTGTGCAAAGTCGTTTCTAAGCCCCATCCAGATGCGTGGCATTCTGTGTCTTAGCTTTCGTTTCAGGGTCTTCTACCGACGTTTGTTTAGTCATTATTTCTGACGTTTCCCCAGTATGTGTGGCTGGACTTCTCAAAGACAAACTCTCCATTGCTGGTGGCGACTTGAGTTGAGCCCGCGAGGATCTGCCCAAAATTTGCCAGAATATTTCCGCAAAAACCAGAAATCATACCTCAAACTTTATTTTTCAATGCCACTTTCAAAATAGTCCCCTCTCGTTTGTATGCAACCAGCGATTTTTTCATTGTGGCAATCAGAGTCAAGTTCAAAATTAGTTGGGACACTGTTTTAATCTCTTCTATAGAGTGAAAACGCTTACCTGTTAAATTCAATTTCATTAGGACTAACTTTTTATTACGTTCCTTTAATTACATGGTAGTATATCTTTTTTATGGTTAATACCACGGGTGTCAGAAATGAAATCATTAGCACTGACTTTACACTGCTGCCAACTTGTAGTATTGGCGTTGTTTACAACCACATGGACGATGGTGTCTTCTACTGCTATGAATGTTCTTTCCTTTTTCTTTCAATATCATAACCGTGCACCACGAATTCTTCGGCACTTAAGACAATGAACGGGAATCTGGTATCATCTCCAATTGTTGTTTGTAGTCCAAAGCACATCTCAACTAAACGATATTATTGTTTGACGAACATCGTTGTAATTCGCCTCATGTTCAATTTATCAGCTGCACTACTGGCCATTACAATTGCTACACCACGAAGATGATGTGCTACAGACGCGAAATTTAACCGACAGGAAGAAGATGCTGTAATATGCAAATGATTAGCTTTTCAGAGCATTCAGACAAGGTTGGCGCCGGTGGCGACACCTACAACGTGCTGACGCGAGGAAAGTCTCCAACCGATTTCTCATACACAAACAACAGTTGACCGTCATTGCCTGTTGAAACGTTGTTGTGATGCCTCGTGTGAGGAGGAGACATGCGTACCATCACGTTTCCGACTTTGATAAATGTCGGATTGTAGCCTATCGCGATTGCGGTTTATCGAATCACGACATTGCTGCTCGCGTTGGTCGAGATCCAATGCCTGTTAGCAGTATAAGGAATCGGTGGGGTCTGGAGCGTAATACGGAACGCCGTGCTGGATCCCAACGGCCTCGTATCACTAGCAGTCGAGATGACAGGCATCTTATCCGCATGGTTGTAACGGATCGTGCAGCCACGTCTCAATCCCTGAGTCAACAGATGGGGACGTTTCCAAGACAACAACATCTGCACGAACAGTTTGACGACGTTTGCAGCAGCTCGGAGACCATGGCTACGGTTACCCTTGACGCTGCATCACAGACAGGGGCGCCTGCGATGGTGTACTCAGCGACAAACCTGGGTGCACGAATGGCAAAAAGTCATTTTTTCGGAAGAATCCAGGTTCTGTTTACAGCATCATGATGGCCGCATCCGTATTTGGCGACATCGCGGTGAACGCACGTTGGAAGCGTGTATTCGTCATCGCCCTACTGGCGTATCATCCAGCGTGATGGTATGGGGTGCCATTGGTTACACGTCTCGGTCACCTCTTGTTCGCACTGACGGCACTTTGAACAGTGGACATTACATTTCAGATGTGCTACGACCGGTGGCTCTAGCTTTCGTTCGATCCCTGTGAAACCCTACATTTCAGCAGGATAATGCACGACCGCATGTTGCAGGTCCTGTACGGGCCTTTCTGGATACGGAAAATGTTTGACTGCTGCCCTGGCCAGCACATTCTCCAGATCCGTGACCACTTGGAAACGTCTGGTCAATGGTGGCCGAGCATCTGGCTAGTCACAATACGCCAGTCACTACTCTTGATGAACTGTGGTATCGTGTTGAAGCTGCATGGGCAGCCGTACCTGTGCATGCCATCCAAGTTCTGTTTGACTTAAAACCCAGGCGTATCAAGACCGTTATTACGGCCAGAGGTGTTTGTTCTGGGTACTGATTTCTCAGGATCTATGCACCCAAACTGCGTGAAAATGTAATCACATGTCAGTTCTAGTGTAATATATTTGTCCAACGAGTACCCGTTTATCATCTGCATTTCCTCGTGGTGTAGCAATTTCAATGGCCAGTAGTGTAGTCCCCTCGCGTTTGTATACAATCAGCGAATTTCTCATTCTTGCAATCAATGAGTCATGTTCAAAATTAGTTGGGACTTTAGTCTCTTCTATAGAGTGAAAACGCGTACCTGTTAAATTCAATATCATTAGAACTAACATTTTATTACGTTCCTTTAATTACATGGTAGTAAATCTTCCCTGTGACTGACCATATGGAAGAAATTTTTTATGGATAATTCCAAGTATGTCAGAAATGAAATCATTAGCATTGGCTTTACACTGCTGCGAACTTGGAGAATTGGCACTGTTTAGGACCACATGGACGATGTTGTCTCCTGCTGCGATGAATGCTCTTTTTTTTTCTTGTCGAAATCATAACCGTGCACCACCGATTCTTCGGCACTTAAGACAATGAACGGGAAACTGGTATCATCTCGAATTGTTGTTTGCAGTCCAAAGCATATCTCAACTCAGTGATCTTTTTGGTTGACGAACATCGTTGTAATCCGGCTCATGTTGATTTTATCAACTAGAATACGCTAGCATGTCCTTTATGATATTATATCGATGTCACAGGTAACATGTATTGTCAGCCTTGTCGCAGTGGTAACACCGGTTCCCGTCAGGTGACTGAAGTTAACTGTTGCCAGGCTGGGCTATCACTCGGATGAATGACCATCCAGTCTGGAGAGCGCTGTTGGAAAGCGGGGTGCACTCAACCCTTGTGAGGCAAACTGAGGAGCTACTTGACTGGGAAGTAGCAGCTCCGGTCTCGGAAACTGACATACGGCTGGGAGAGCGCTGTGCTGACTACATGCCCCTCCATATCCACATCCAGAGACGCCTTTTGGCTGAGGATGACACGGCGGCCGGTCGGTACCGTTGGGCCTTCATGGGCTGTTCCGGTGGAGTTTAGTTTTAGTTTCTGTCAGTGGGAATCACTTGATGCACTTTCATGAGCGTTCCTGAGCTGTGCATGATAAAGGTCAACCTGAGTATTGGTCATCATCCACACACTCCATCCAGTCAATGTTAAACCGCCTAGACCACTCAAGTGTTTTGGCTTCGCTCAAATCCTGCTCATTTAAAGCCAGGCTTAGTATGCAGTGAGTGTAAGCTGCAGTTTCTTGGAGGTTAAAACAAAACTTAACACAGATCCTATATTTTTTCAAACCAGCCAGCTCGAAATTCTCAGATACAGTAGAATACGGTGTACAGAAAATAAGTAAAAACGTTCACACTAACATACTTAACATATAACAAGATTGATAAGGACCCACTAACCAGCGGAACAGTCAACTTCCAGTTCTCTACCAAACGAGGCCATTGAGAGACTTAGACAACATTGTTCAAAGCCACATAATCTGCATAGGCTGCCTAAGATCCATAAAGAAGGTGTGCATCCGTGACTATTGTGAGTAATGTTGAGACAGCTAAATATAATGTAAGTTCTTGGTGCCTTTAGTCATTCACATTGTAGGAAGTATCCATATCATATCAGAAATTCTAGAGATTTTATTTACAGACCTGAGTCACTTAAGCTGAAATGCAACAACTTACTGGTCAGCAGTGATGTTGTCTCACTTTCTACAAAAATGCCTGTGGTGGAATCTCTACATCTCATTCGTGGGTAAAATCTATGAGACTGGCGACGTAACATTAGACTTTCGAAAAAAAATCAGCCATAAAATTCCAAGTAGCAAGGTCAGATAATCGCGAGAACTATCGCACAGTCAACAACTCATGCAGCCAGGTTGCTGACAAGAATGGAAAACAAAACTGAGCATCAGATGACGAACAGTTTGGCCATAGGAAATGCAGAGGCATCAGACAATCAGTTCTGATGTTGTGCTTGAAAATGGAAGCAAGAATGAAGGAAAATCAAGACACACTTATTGGAATAGTCAACCATGGAAATGAGCTCGATAATATGAATTGCTGCACGATGTTCGAAATTCTGAGAGACACTGGAGTCATCTGTAGCAAAAGACGGGTGATACACAATATGCATAAGAATCAAAAGGGAACAATAAGCTGGGAAGACCAAGAGTGAAGTATTCCTATTAGAAAGGGTGTAAGAAAGAGTTTTAAAGGGGCAGATATAGACTCAGATTACAATATAGCAGTCATAAAGAGTAGGCTGAAGTTTAAGAAAATAATAAGGAAGACTCAATATGTAAAGAAGTGGGAAACAGAACTACTAAGGGATGACGAGACACGCTTGACGTCCTCTAACCCTGTAGATACAGCAATATAGAATAGCTGAATCAACAGTACAGTTGAAGAGAAATGGACATATTTAAAAAGGACAACAGCAGAAGCTGGAAAGAAAAACATAGGTGCAAATAAGGTAACTGCGAAGAAATCATGGGTAACAGGAGAAATACTTCAGCTGATCGATGAAAGAAGGAAGTACAAAAACGTTCAGTGAAATTCAGGAATACAGAGGTGCAAGTGACTGAGGAATGAAATAAACAGGAAGTGCAGGGAAGCTAAGACGAAAGGGCTGCATGAAAAATGTGAAGGAATTTAAAAAAAAGAAAAATAAAAGGTTTTCGGAAGGGCTGACTCAGCTGATTGGAAGTTCAAAACAACTTCCGGTTAAATTAAAAGAAAGGGTAAGAGTGCAACAGGAATTGCATTGTTGAATGCCGAGGAGAGAGTGGAGAGGTGAAAAGAGTACAATGAAGACCTCTTTGAGAGGGACGATTCATCTGATGTGATAGAAAAAGTAACAGGAGTCGATTTAGAAGAGCTAGAGGATCCATCATTGGGGAGAGGTGGCAACAAAACGACTATTCACGTTGGTGTGTATGAAGTGGCAAGAAAACGACCATTCACGTAGGTGTGTGGAATCTATGAGTCTGGCGACATAGCATCTGACTTTCGGAAAAATATCATCCACACCGTTCCGCAGACGGCAAGAGCTGGCAAGAGTGAGAGTTATCGCATAATCAGCTTAACAGCTCATGCACTCAAGTTGCTGACGAGAATAAAATACAGTAGAACGGAAAAGAAAATTGAAGATGTGTTGTACGACGATTAGTTCTAGGAAAGGTAAAGACACCAGAGAGGCAATTCTGACGTTTCGGTTGCTAATGGAAGCAAGACGAAAGAAAAATCAATACACTTTCATAGGATTTGTATACCTGGAGAAAACGTTCGACAATGTAAAATGTTGCAAGAAGTTTGAAATTCTGAGAAAAATAGGGGAAAGCTATAGGGAGAGACGGATAATATATATGTACAAGAGCTAAGAGGGTGTAATAAGAGTGGACGACCAAGAACAAAGCATTCGGATTAGAAAGGGTGTAAGAGAAGGGTGTAGTCTTTCACCCATACTGTTCAATCTGTTCATGGATGGAAATAATAGAAAGGATCAAGGGGGATTGAAAATGAAGCTCAAAAGATAGCAATGTCACGATTTTCTGATGACATTGCTATCCTGAGTGAAAGTGTAGAAGAATTACATTATCTGCTGAATGGAATGAACAGTCTAATGAATACAGAATACGAACTGAGAGTAAGTCGAAGAAAGACGAAAGTAATCACAAGTAGCAGAGATGAGAACAGTGAGAAACTTAAGACTGATGGTCACGAAGTAGATGAAGTCAGGAAATCTGATACGTAGGCAGCAAAATCACCAATGACAGGCGGACCAAGCAGGACATCAAAAGCAGACTAGCACTGGTAAAAAGGTCATTCCTGGCCATGAGAATGTACTAGTATCAAACACAGGTCTTTATTAGAGGAAAAAATTTCTGAGAACGTACGTCTGGAGGAAAGCATTGCATGATAGTGAAATATGGACAGTGGGAAAACCGAAACGGAAGAGAATCAAAGCATTTGTGATGTGGTGCTACAGTAGAATGTAGAAAATTAGGTGGGCTGGTCAGGTAAGGAATGAAGAAATTCTTCACAGAATTGTAGCGGAAAGGACTATGTGGAAAACACTGACAAGGAAGGACAGCGTGATAGAACATGTGCTACGACATGAGGGAATGACTTCCAAGGTACCAGAAGGAACTGTAAATCTACATCTACATGGATACTCCACAAATCACATTTAAATGCATGGCAGAGGGTTCATCGAACCACCTTCACTATTCTCTATTATTCCAATCTCGTATAGCGCGCGGAAAGAATGAACACCTATATATTTCTGTACGAGGTCTGATTTCCCTTATTTTATCGTGGTGATGGTTTCTCCCTATGTGGATCGTTGTCGACAAAATATTTTCGCATTCGGAGGAGAAAGTTGGTGATTGGAATTTCGTGAGAAGATTCCGTCGCAACGAAAACGCCTTTCTTTTAATGATGTCCATCCCCAATCCTGTATCATATCTGTGACACTCTCTCCTACATTTCGCGATAATACAAAATGTGCTACGTTTGTTTGAACTTTTTCGATGTACTCCGTCAGTCCTGTCTGGTAAGGATCCCACACCGCGCAGCAGTATTCTAAAAGAGGACGGACAAGCGTAGTGTAGGGAGTCTCCTTAGTAGATCTGTTACATTTTCTGAGTGTCTTGCCAATAAAACGCATTCTTTGTATAGCCTACCCCACAACATTTTCTGTGTGTTCATTATAGTGTATTTGTTCATAATTGTAATTCCTAGGTATTGAATTTACGGCCTTTATATTTGACTGATTTATCGTGTAACCGAAGTTTGACGAAATTCTTTTAGCTCTCATGTGGATGGCCTCACCCTTTTCCTTATTTAGAGCCAACTGACAATTTTCGCACCATTCAGATATCTTTCATAAATCGTTTTACAATTTGTTTTGATCTTATGATGACTTTATTAGTCGATAAACGACAGCGTCATCTGCAAACAGCCTAAAACTGTTGCTCAGATTGTCTCGCAAATATTTGATATAGATGAGGAACAGCAAAGGGCCTATGACACTACCTTGGGGAACGCCAGAAAACACTTCTGTTTTACTCGATGACTTTCCGTCAATTGCTACTAACTGTGACCTCTCTGACAGGAAATCCCAAATCCATTCACGTAACTGAGGCTATATTCTATAAGCATGCAATTTCACTACAAGCCGCTTGTGTGGTACAGTGTCAAAAGCCTCCCGGAAATCCACAAATACGGAATCGATCTGAAATCCCTTGTCAATAGGACTCAACACTTCGTGTGATTAAAGAGCTAGTTGCGTTTCACAGGGACGTTTTTTTCTAAACCCATGTTGACTGTGTGCCAATAGACGGATACCTTCGAGGTAATTCATTATGTTGCAACACAATATATGTTCCAAAATCCTGGTTCACATCGACGTTAACGAATGGGCCTGTAATCTAGTGGATTACTCCTACTACCTATCTTGAACAAAACTGTGGAAGAAGACAGGGATTGCAATACATCCAGCAAATAATAGAGGATTTAGGCTGTAAGTGCTACTCTGAGGCCGGCCGGTGTGACCGAGCGGTTCTAGGCTCTTCAGTCTGGAACTGCGAGACCGCTACGGTCGCAGGTTCGAATACAGCCTCGGGCATGGATGTGTGTGATGTCCTTAGGTTAGTTAGTTCTTGGCGATTTATGACCTCAGATTTTAAGTCCCATAGTGCTCAGAGCCATTTTTGCTACTCTGGCATAAAGAGGTTGGAACTGGAGAGGGATTCGAAGCGGGCCTCATCAAACCAGCCAGAAGACTGATGGCTCAAAAAATAGAAAAAGACGACGGGGATACGATCTTTTGCAGCGTGGCAGTTTGTAAGTAGGCTGTTTATGTTTTCTCTATGTAAGTAGGCTGTTTAGGTTTTTTATTGGTAACGCCACCTCTGTATGAAAATCACTGGCTGTGCTGTGTGCAGTCTGTGGCTGCTTTGCATTGTTGTAATACTCGCCATTGTAGTGTTAGGCAGCTGGCTGTGAACAGCGCGTAGCGTTGCGCAGTTGGAGGTGAGCCGCCAGCAGTGGTGGATGTGGGGAGAGAGATGGCGGAGTTTTGAAATTTGTCATGAACTGCTGTATTTATATATGATGATATCAAGGTAAATACATTGTTTGTTCTCTATTAATATCTTTCATTTGCTAACTATCCCTATCAGTAGTTAGTGCCTTCCATAGTTTGAATCTTTCATTTAGCTGGCAGTAGTGGCGCTCGCTGTATTGCAGTAGCTTGAGCAGCGAAGATTTTTGTGAGGTAAGTGATTTGTGAAAAGTATAGTTTAATGTTAGTCAGGGCCATTCTTTTGTAGGGAATTTTGAAAGTCAGATTGCGTTGCGCTAACAAAATATTGTGTGTCAGTTTAAGGACAGTCGTGTATAATTGTTCAAAGGGGACGTTTCAAGTTTTTCACTCAAACTTTTTACGCAACATATTTCATAATTTGATCAATGTAGTCATTCTCTTATGCTGCTTCCTAACTGCAGACTAAACTGTGTCTTTGCACTTTGCACTTCTCTTATATTACGGTAAGGGACAGCAGAACTGAGTTTACGAGCTGGCTGGCTAATGACGAGGTTCCCTAAAAGGAACGAACAGAGACGTAAGCTTGGTTGTCCAGGGCTGAGTTGTTGTTGTTGTCTTCAGTCCTGAGACTGGTTTGATGCAGCTCTCCACGCTACTCTATCCTGTGCAAGCTTCTTCATCTCCCAGTACCTACTGCAACCTACATCCTTCTGAATCTGCATAGTGTATTCATCTCTTGGTCTCCCTCTACGAGTTTTACCCTCCATGCTGCCCTCCAATGCTAAATATGTGATCCCTTGATGCCCCAGAACATGTCCTACCAACCGATCCCTTCTTCTTGTCAAGTGCCACAAATTCCTATTCTCCCCAATTCTATTCAATATCTCATCATTAGTTATGTGATCTACCCATCTAATCTCCAGCATTCTTCTGTAGCACCACATTTCGAAAGCTTCTATTCTCTTCTTGTCCAAACTCTTTATCGTCCATGTTTCACTTCCATACATGGCTACACTCCATACAAATACTTTCAGAAACGACTTCCTGACACTTAAATCTATACTCGATGTTAACAAATTTATCTTCTTCAGAAACACTTTCCCTGCCATTGCCAGTCTTCATTTTATATCCTCTCTACTTCGACCATCATCAGTTATTTTGCTCCCCAAATAGCAAAACTCCTTTACTACTTTAAGTGTCTTATTTCCTAATCTAATCCCCTGAGCATCACCCGACTTAATTCGACTACATTCCATTATCCTCGTTTTGCTTTTGTTGATGTTCATCTTATATCCTCCTTTCAAGACACTATCTATTCCGTTCAACTGCTCTTCCAAGTCCTTTGCTGTCTCTGACAGAATTACAATGTCATCGGCGAACCTCTACGTTTTTATTGCTTCTCCATGGATTTTAATACCTACTCCAAATTTTTCTTTTGTTTCCTTCACTGTTTGCTCAATATACAGATTGAACAACATCGGGGAGAGGCTACAACCCTGTCTCACTCCCTTCCCAACCACTGCTTCCCTTTCATGCCCCTCGACACTAATAACTGCCATCTGGTTTCTGTACAAATTGTAAATAGCCTTTCGCTCCCTGTATTTTACCCCTGCCACCTTTAGAATTTGAAAGAGAGTATTCCAGTCAACATTGTCAAAAGCTTTCTCTAAGTCCACAAATGCTAGAAATGTAGGTTTGCCTTTCCTTAATCTATTTTCTAAGATAAGTCATAGGGTCAGTATTGCCTCACGTGTTCCAACATTTCTGCGGAATGCAGACTGATCTTCGCCGAGGTCGACTTCTACCAGTTTCTCCATTCGTCTGTAAAGAATTCGCGTTAGTATTTTACAGCTGTGACTTAAACTGATAGTTCGGTAATTTTCACATCTGTCAACACCTGCTTTCTTTGGGTTTGGAGTTAATATATTCTTCTTGAAGTCTGAGGGTATTTCGCCTGTCTCATACATCTTGCTCATCAGATGGTGGGGTTTTGTCAGGACTGGCTCTCCCACGGCCGTCAGTAGTTCTTGTTTCCACTCAGGTCTTTCAGTGCTCTGTCAAATTCTTCACGCAGTATCATATCTCCCATTTCGTCTTCATCTACATCCTCTTCCATTTCCATAATACTGTCCTCAAGAACATCGCCCTTGCATAGGCCCTCTATATACTCCTTCCCCCTTTCTGCTTTCCCTTCTTTGCTTAGAACTGGGTTTCCATCTGAGCTCTTGATATTTATACAAGTGGCTCTCTTTTCTCCAAAGGGCTGAGTATCAGCCTCATTCAGGCCGGACAACAACAGCGTCCCCCCCCCCCCCCACACACACACACACACACCACGCCAACAACCATATCCATATTCCTCTCAATCCGGGCTGTTCACGAGGACAGTTATCTGCCAGAGGAAAACACAGAATTGTTCCATGAATCCCTTTTAAAAGAAAGAAATCTAGCGAGGCATCACTTTCCTGAGGCCACCGTGAGAACCGCTGTTGTCTCGGTGACCAAGCAGTAGAATAAAATTTTTCTGTAACGAGCGTTTCTGTTGGTTCATAGCGTTATTTTCTTCGGAGTTTTCTCTTCCTCATGCGCGTCTACGTAGGAGCTGTCTTTTTAGTCAGCTTCAGAATGGTATTGAACAGTGGAAGAAGTCTCCTGGCTTCTTACCCACGCCGCAACAGTATTGTTAAATAATAATTAAATCTGTAGGAGTAGGAGTTCGTTGAACATCATTACTAAAATTTTCCCCGGCTGAGCTCGCAGCGTCTGCTTCTACTGCCTGGCGAGACTCCTGCTTCGACGAAAACAGCCCAGCAGCAGAACATTTAGAGAGAGAACACTTGCTGCTGGGTAATGGAAGAGAACACTTACCTCAACGATACAGAGGAGTAAATACTAGGCTACTGGTGAGAGGAGCCTCGCTGTCGTATAGAACGTTGTCTCCTCCTCAGCGCTGAATACAGAGAGAGAACCAACTCACACCCCACAACCGCTACCGCCGATGCCTCCTGCATTCACGATACGACAGTTTGGTAAGATGGGCCAGCATTGCGAGGACAGATTCGGTAGGTACGCGACTTTAGTTCATTCCCTTCAGGAGACAACTGTACAGTGTTATCGTTTCACAGCCAATTAGTTTCATTATGCACTTTGATGAACATTCTGCTGTTAATACCTATTTTTCCGTATTCTTTCACTTATCTGCTAACCATTCTTGCTGTTACTGGTCATATCTACGATATATACTCATAACTGTGCTTTCATCACGCCCACCCACTTATACCAAAGTTATATTTTAAGTTCCGAACTCTTGTCCCGCTATTAATGTTTAATTAGTTATATCGGTGTGTAACTCATGTGTTGATGTTTATGATAATAAACCTGATTGTTATAGCGAGCACTTATATGCCTCATATCATTATTGTGTCTATGTACAAGGTGTGGCACCCATATTTTCATGCGCCATTGAGTCACCTCCATCAATCGTAGATTATTAAGCCGTCGTAAAATGTTCGATTCCAGTAGGGTATTAAATAGGACGTATTGTACTTAATTCAGTATGTGACATACCTCCCGCCGGAGGTTCGAGTCCTACCTCGGGCATGTGTGTGTGTGTGTGTGTGTGTGTGTGTGTGTGTGTGTGTGTTGTTATTAGCATAGGTTAGTTTAAGTTAGTTTAAGTAAAGTGTAATTCTAGGGACCGATAACCTCTGCAGTTTGGTCCCTTAAGAACTCATATACATTTTTTTGTAACATACCACTGGAGACCTAATATCGATAATTAACTAGTGTACTATCTACAAATTATGGCTTACTTCGAATAAATTGTGGAATAGTGAGCTTTAAGATGGTTTAGAAGAAATGTAGCATTTCCCTCCTTCAATGTTCCGGTGATAATTATCATTTAAGTAATACACTTCGTTTGGTGTAGCATTATCATTCCCTTTAAATTAATTTCCATATTCATATGTGGTACTTCCCTTCTCTGTACGTCTCCAGAGATCCAATTATAGTGTCTTGGGGTAATCTAAATAGCAAAACCGATAACTCACTGGAACGAGCCGTCTAATGAGTACAGAATATGGCTTGAGAGTAAACCGGAAAAAGACAAATTAAACGAGAAATAGCAGAAATGAGAATAGTTGGAAACAGTAGACGAAGCAAAGTAATTCTGCGAGTATAAAAAGTGTATTAGCAAACGCAGAGAAAGCATTCCTGGACAACAGAAGCTACTGGTATCAAAAATAGGCCCTAATTTGTTGCAGAAATTCTGAGAATGTACGTTTGGAGAACAGCATTGTAAGGTAGTGAATCATGGACAATAGGGAAACCGGAACAGAAGAGAATCGAAGCGCTTCAGATGTAGTGCTGCAGAGGAATGTTGGAAATTAAGTGGCTTGATAAGACAACGAATGAGTAGGTCTTCTGCAGAATCGGCGTAGAAAGTAACATGTGGAAAACGTCTACAAGAGGAAGGGACACGATTATAGGACACGTGTTATGACATTGGGTAATAACCACTGAGGTACTAGAGGGAGCTGTTGAGGGTAAAATCTGTAGAAGCATGAGAGATTGGAGTAATTCCAACAAATAACAGATGTTTTAAGGTGCAAACGGAGCTCCAAGGTGAAGAGATTAGCGAAGGAGAAGAAATTCGTGGCTGACCGCGCGAAAATTCACACACAGAACACCACGTAGTCACACACAAAGAAATTTGCAATCAGTAATAAATCATGGCTTTCTTTTTGGCAGACACTAATGTAGGCAACGACGTAGCAGAGCGGGAGGTCAGCTGCGGTTACTTGAGACCTATGTAACAAAAAAAAGAAAAAAAAAAAAGAAAACTAGAACACTGGTCGCTCTCGACCGCTTTAGCTGCTGTCTATTATTACTAGGTTGTCATGTGGCCCTCAGCTTACGTGTGAGATGACAGTGAAGTGATCGATACGTGCCAGTCGGTATTATGGAATCACCGCGCTATGATGAGAGATGTAACAGAGTGCCAGGAACAGGATATCGTGTTCGGACGTGCCCAAGACCGCACTGTGAATGAAGTTACCTGGTTTCTGTGTACCACTCACAAACATGTAATACGGCGTGGGACTATGGTCGTTGTAAGAACTGAAACCACGCCTGCGCATACCTGATTGGCCAAACAACATACAAAAGAAACAGTAAATGAATGGAGGCCTGTAGCACGGTCCGATAAGTCACGATTTTGCCTCTCTTCAAACGATTCAAGGCGTCGATTGCACCGACGGAACAATGAGGCGTTAACACGCAGTTTTTCCTTCGTGTAGTTCAGGCAGGATGTTTATTTCAACATTCTCAGTGACCAAATGTTGCCCTTTCTTCTTCATTTTCATGATGAGTGTGCTATGGATACACATACCTTCCAGTATCATAATATCCATGTTTACAGGGTTCTTAGACGAAAACGTTACTAATTTTGTAATTACAACTTTATACAGTGTGCTTCAGCTGCCTTTAGCTATACGTTTTTTGCAACCAGCATCGCCATCAAAAACCACTCGCGACATATTCATGTTCTGTCGTTCACTGTGTGTAAACTATTAGTCCAGCAAAAAAAATTTGTGGGATCATTTTGTAGGAAATTTAATGTAGTTAAATTTTGTACAGGGAAACATTTTCGGTGGAGGCCACAGCTTTGGACTTAACCAAGAAAATCTTGTTAGAAGGTTACTTTTGTACGTTTTTCTTCAATAATTGCAAAGCTAATTTCCAGTGAAAACGTATGGCAATACACAATTTAATTACATTAAATTTCAAACATAAATGTCCTGTCATTTTTACTGTGGCTCTAATAGTTATCATGTAGCTAGTGAGAGAATATGAAAATCAAGCGCGTATTTGAAGACGTTGCGGGTTGCATAACACCCATTGGTAGGGGTAGCTGAGTCATCCTGTATAATGATTAAGCTCTGCCATTTCGATTGAGATGTTTGTTACGTTCAGGCATGAGAAACCACTCCTGAACTGGCGCTCTGAATCATCCGACAGAATTCTATCGAAAATGACTAGGACCATTCGAAACAGAGTGTGAAACGTAGCAGTCAACATCCTCAAAATCTCATGGATCTACTTCACAAAACAATCAACTAGGGCTTAGGATGGACCTGGGATACCTGAAGAAATTTATCGTCTCTTCTCCTCGTCGAACTTCCATAATCTGTGATAGAGGCGGAGTTACACAGAATTAGTGCGATGTCTCCTGTTAGTTAAATTTTTCTCCGGTGTGGTTTGCCGTATCGGACAGTTAGTTCCGAGCGATGAGTGGCTACTTTTGATCAATAGTAATTATGACTTTGTATAATATTTAAGCTCTATCACTTCCATTGAGACATATGTTATGTTTACGCAGGAGAAACCAAACCTTTGACTTGATGATCATCGAGCGTCTGTCTTACCAAGGTTACTATGGACTGCACCACAAGGTTGGTTCACCACCGCTGGTCGGGTTCGTGACGTTGTCTGCGTTCTCGCCTGTGTATTACGCCTTGGGGAACCCCATGAATCCAGCCTACATCCCTGAAATCTGGGAGGGCTTCTCTGATCACATGAACTTTTGGCAGCGCATGTGCAACACGTACTTTGCACTACGTTTCCACTATATGTGGTTCAACGAAATACTTCCGCTACAAGAAACGATTATGAGGGAACACTTCGGAGCGGAACCACCTTCTGTTTACGAAACGGAGCGCAACTACAGCCTACTCATAGTCAACAACCACTTTACCACGGAGTATCCGCGGCCACATCTACCGAGCGTCATAGAAGTCACGGGACTCCACGTATCGACCAAGGTTGATCGATTACCAGAGGTGAGTATCGAAATCATCAAGGCTACTTATTCACGTCAAAAAGTACTGTCGCATTGACGTGCTGTTTCAGGTATGTACTTTTGCCCGTATAACTAGAGCTATCATTTACATCAACACTGGTTCCCCATACCAGCGCCAGCAAAATCATCTGCCACTGGAGCTTCTGGAGACGTCATTTTACAATATAGCCAAGTACACCATTCCTGTCACATATCGCAGTCCTCACCAAAAGATGCGTTTTACAAAGTATGACTAGAAGTCTAAAATCCAGGTTGTATTGCTAAACGAAGAGAACATCGAAAGAACAGTCATAGTATGTTTGGTAGGTGCGAAAGTCTCTCGGAGAAGCCTTTACAGCTCCAATGGCAGATGCTACACTAAAGGCATAATCCATCACCGACTGGCTTATTGAAATTCCAAGTACGCAAATCCTTAGAAAATTTTCCTTCCTCCTACGTATATTTGTTAAAAAGCCCGTGAAGGTAAAATTAGATTCTAACTCATGCAGAGGCTTACGGACAATAGTTCGTTTCTCGCACCATTCGCCACTGAAGTAGCGAAGGCGTGAAATAACAGTGAAATACAAAGTACCCACTGCCATCCAAAGGCGTGAAATAACAGTGAAATACAAAGTACCCATTGCCGTCCTTGCACAGCAATGATGTAGATTTATCTGAAGAACGCGTTCGTTCTTCCTGAATAAAGTGTTAACAAGGACATACGCAGGCATTAATATTTGTAGTGAAATTGCTTCACTAAATTTCCTCCACTTTTCGTATATGAATCATTACAGTTAGTAGACCATACGTCAATACTAAGATGCCTGTGAATCTATATTATTTCTACATTAGGTACTTTTTTGACGTCCTTGGAATTAACGCGTCATTTACAATTTCACACAACGACATTTGTTAAAACACCCCATCTTCAGGCCACAAGTGGCCCATCGGGACCATCCGACCGCCGTGTCATCCTCATATGAGGATGTGGGTAGGAGAGGCGTGTGGTCAGCACACCGCTCTCCGCGTCGTTATGATGGTTTTCTTTGACCGGAGCCGCTACTGTTCGGTCGAGTAGCTCCTCAATTGGCATCACGACACTGAATGCACCCCGAAAAATGGCAACAGCGCTTGGCAGGTGGATGGTCACCCATCCAAGTGCCAGCCACGCCCGACAGCGCTTAACTTCGGTGACCTCACGGGGACCGGCGTATCCACCGCGGTAAGGCCGTCGCCTCCAATGACATTTATTAAGAAAGGATTTTAATGAAAACCATTGTATAGGGACTGTCATATTCGACATTTGGGTTGTACAGGGGCTGAGTGAAAATTTGGAAAAAATGCGAGAATGCATGCATCAACACAAATGCAGGCCTGCAGTGT
Organism: Schistocerca piceifrons; assembly: GCF_021461385.2. Taxonomy (NCBI): domain Eukaryota; kingdom Metazoa; phylum Arthropoda; class Insecta; order Orthoptera; family Acrididae; genus Schistocerca; species Schistocerca piceifrons. Next base: position 12,562,994 of record NC_060139.1, on the reverse strand, counting down.
GCGTGTTTGAGCAGACAACCTTGTATGTGGGGCAACCGCAGCTATAAGTATTCATCTTCGGTATTAATGACCGCTTCAGCTATATTTAGTCCTTTATTACGGATCACTACCGGTTCCGTGGCACTAATAGTCACATCTTCAGGTGAACACATGACTGAAACATTAGAGCGGAAAAGCTCAGAATCTTTGTATCCAACATTCGTTGTCCGCCGAAACAAAACACCGCTAAAAGGCGGTACATCATAGATTAAAAACTGCCAGATTCCACTATAATGGATAGGACTAAAACAAATCGTTCCATAGTGATCGCTCCTCAGATCTACACAGAACCGCGTTTGTGTGGGCTTCCTAAACCAGGTAAGCGAGGTGTACTCATTCGTCCACTTGTATCGCCATTCACTGCTCCATCTTACAAACTGGCTAGTAAATTGGATACCTTAGTTAAAAGCAAGGCTAAGCTCAAATCAAAACATGGTACTTCAAACTCAGTGATGAGCATAAATAATACTAAAATTTCTCTCTCTCTGAAGAGCTAACTTAGTTTCCTTTGACGTCTGCAGTTTGTTTTTCAATATCAGTAGGGAAATGTGTTAATATTCTGGCAGAGCTGATGTACAGGCATAATGTAAGCTCTGTAGGGTTGAATGACTTGAGACTGGCCACTCAGACATGCTTAAAAAAGAACTATTTCCCGTTCCAAGGATCTCTGTATAAATAGTTCGATGGCTTAGCTACAGAGTCTCCTTTAGTCCACTTTTGGCTGAAATTTTGATGGACCATTATGGAAAAAAAATTAAGTGAAACAGTTTCGAGTGTAAATATTACTTATTGTTTCAGAAACGTAGATGATGTAATGTAGGCGTGGACAGCCACCACAAAACATCTCAACACATTTTTTCGTAACTTAAACAGTCAATACAAAAATACTTAGTGCAAAATGAAATTTGGTAATAAATACATAAACATTCTAGATCCAACCATTGACATCAGTACAGAAACCCATTGTTTCGCATTTTATAGAAAACGACATTTACAGACACAGATACCAACACCCAGTTACTCAAAATGTAGCTTACCAATCAGTGGTGCGCGGTCTCACATCTCTCCGCATGTTCGTAGAAGATTTCAAAGCAGAGCTGAACGCTGTAATTTTTTTTACCTCAACCTGTGGTTACAGTCCTCTCCTGATTTACCACATCGTGCATAGGAAACAAACATTGAAAATTATACCCTTCCTCTATGCTGCTTCTGCAGCTCCTTTCACTGTCTACAGGAAGTGGTGTACAATATTACACCTAGAATAAGTATCAGATCGTATATAAAAAGCATAGAAATCTAGCAACTATAGCATTTCGTACTACGTGAGGAACATCAAAGCCCAGCGTCTTTTCAATAGCAAAGATAAGGCCCAGTTACCAGCCAACAGTGGGGAATACAAAATTACTTGTCCTGATACTGATAAGTTTTGTATTGGTCAATGAGACAGAGACATAACATCTACACTGCCTGAACATAAATACAGCTAGATTCCACACTTACTGAGAGCGTACTGAGCGACAGCCAGCTACAGTCCATTTTCCTTCACTTAGGAAACAAGGCCAAAAACACAATCTGCTGGAAGTCCTGGAAATCAAAAAACATCTGGCTCACATTCCCGATTTATTATTTAACGACCAAAATCAGTGCAATACTTACGCTTCTAAACTTCGCTATTTCTCACCCTGTCTGATACTATTCTTCCATTTTCCAGAATTTATTTATTATACTATTATTGCCTATCGTGTCATATTTGACACTATGTCATAGGTTGGAAGCACCTGAACTGTTTTTCTATGTTGGCCATGCTCCCACTCGACGCTGCTTGTGACCTCTCTGACAAAAGGAAGGATTTATCTGCATGCACGCAGTGCAGAAAGAGGGGGAAGGGGGCAGGGGAGGGGGTAGGACAGCGATGGTGGGTTGGAATGAATACTGAGAGTAAGCAGAAAGTTGTCGCTGACCGTGAAGGAATGCTTGACTGTGCCTAAGCAGAAGTTACTGTGGTCCGTCGCACAGAGGACTGTCATTGTGTACGTTTGGCATGAATGCAGTATGCACTTACGGAATGTAAGCAAGCCGGATGCATGGAAATTGTGTCTCGCACTGTATCAGACATCAGTTCTTCAGACATTCAGTTCCTTGAGGTACTTTCTACACATAGTTGTGTCTCTGTTTCACGATTTACCATTCTTATGTCATTTCACTCACAAATCCTTTTCTCTATATTTCACATGCTACGGAAGCTATAGAGATACGACAATTTGTAAACACACTTTAAAACAGAAGTATTTGCCTGATTTAAACTACTCATTGGTATATATATATTGTATATAGATATTTCAATACGAGGAGCAAGTTCTCATTTCTTAGTTGATGACAGTCTTGTGAGGAGTGCATGCAACAGTTAAACCTTGTAGTATTTACTTCTAACACTGGCCTATTTCAAGTACACTACGAGATTTTGAACTCTATCTGTAATATGAAGGAACTCGAAGGTTGATGATATAAATACTGCATATAATGACACAACGCTTCAAATCCAAACAAGCTACTCAAAAAGGGAAGGAATCATTCCAAATATTACTTTTATGTTCACTAGTGGATGATATACCGAGTCATTTCGAATGTATTTGTAAGTAAGGCATAAACAGCTCTGTACAACTTACTGTTATCATTGTTGTGATTTTCCTGAGAGTACACAGTGGTGGAAACCTCCTGGTCACATAACCCAGAGGTCTATTGATTGAAACCACACTCTGCTACTAGTCCAGAATTTTCCGGAGCCATTGGAAAAGAAAGTATGGAAACAATTGATTGTGTCACGGCTACATTTACATTCGCACATGTATTAACATCCCCACAGTTTTAACAAATTTACAACCTGTGCTCTATTCAATAATTTCTTCTAAACTTTATATAGAATCCAAAAAATTGGCAAATTAATGGAGCTGAGCCATGACAATTACTCTGTACAGGAATCCATAAGTAAGAAAACTCTCAAGATTCGTCAAATAACTAAACCTGACACTTACTCTGGAACCTAACAGATTTACAGGAATTAAAAAAGTTACTTAAATTGCCTGAAGGCCATAACAATGCAAGACGTACTCTTACAAAACCTACAAGGATTACCGTAAGTTGTACACAGCTCTTCAGACTTCACTTAACTCGCAAATAAACTATGTAAATGGCTTGGTACAGCATCCACTAGTGAACATAAAAGTAATATTTTGAGTGAGTCCTTCCCTTTTTGAGTAGCTTGTTTGGATTTGAAGCGTTGTGTCATTATATCCACTATTTATATCATCAACCTTCGAGATCCTTCATATTAAAGGTAGAGTACAATATGTCATAGTGTACCTGAAACAAACCTTGTTAGAAACAAGCACTAAAAGGTTTCTCTGTTGTATGCACCCTGCACAAGGGTGTTATGAATTAAGAAATGAGAAAGCATAAACTGTGCACCTTTTAATGAAATATCTATATCCAATATCACACACAGAAGGCAGATATACCACTGAACAGTTTAAATGAGGCAAACAAATACTTCTGTAATAAAGTTTGTTTACGAAATTTTTGTATCTCTGTAGCTTCCGTAGCACATTAAATATATACAAACGGTTTTGTGATCAAATAAATGATTAACTAATGACACAGCTATCAGCACACAGTACCTCAAGGAACTAAATGTCTGAAACAGTGGTGACACACAATCTCTACGCATCCGGCTTGTTTACACTCGGTAAGTGCACAGTACATTCATGCCAAGCATAAACATTGGCAGTTCTCCGTGCGACAGACCAGTCACTTCTGCTTAGCACAGTCAAGTAAACACGGCGTCGATCCCTGTCGGGTTTCGCTTCACGGTCAGCGACAACGTCCTGCTTGCTCGCAGTATGCATTCTAACTCGCCATCACTGTCACTCCATTTCCTCCCTGCACTCGTGCAGATGAACTCCTCTTTCAGTCAGAGAGAAGCACCATCGATAAGGAGCACGGTCAACGTAGAATAACGGTTCAGATGTTGGAAGCCTAGTCAATAGTGCTGGACACGGCACACCTTGTACTCCATATATTCTGTTGTCAGAATTGTCAGTTTCAGATTTTACTCTGTTTTGTAGCAATTTCCATGTATAGCACCTCTTCAAATTTGTCTTTAGTAGTCTTGTTAATTACTAATTTATAGTACTGGGATTGTTAATTTAATGCAAAATGTTATATAAGCACTTCGTTTCCTGTGTTAGTGTGAATGCTTTTCCTGGATTGCTCCCTTTTACATTTATTTACTTTTCAGCTTTTTCCTTTTGTAAGTGCTCGTGATGATCTGGTCTTAATCCAGCAGAACATTCACAGTATTGTGTTTTTCATTTATTGTTATTCTGTTCTACCAAGATAAGACGAAAGGATCAGTTGACATGAAATTTTATCTGATGTGTGTATACAGTATACTAGGAAACAAACAATAGTAAATTGTATATGTTTTGGAGAACTCAGAGTGTGAAAATAAGTACACACAACTGCTACTTCTAGCAGCAGCAAAGGCTTCAACCCTTCTGGCACTGAGTTGACCTTAGCTTGTTTGAGCCTCTGATTCAGACCCTCCACTCGGCTCTGTACCGGAGGTCCGCAATCGGTCCTGTCGACTATGCTGCAAGATGGTCAGATCTGTTTTCATCTTGCAAGCAAGACTGGCAGCCTTTACCACTTCTGTTAGCCGCTCGAAACCAGAGAGAATCTCTTCTGATCCAAAGTGACACACATCATTGGTACCGACGTGTGCAACCACCTGCAGTTGGCTGCACCCTATGCTCTTCATGTCATCCGGGAGGATCCTTTACACATCTGGAACGACTCCACCCGGTGTGGACACAGAGTGCTCATTGGTTTTCTTACCCTTCTTGTCAGCCAAGTCCCTAAGAGCCCCCATAACGCGCTTAACGTTGGAGCTCCCAACTACCAATAATCCCACCCACTGCGATTGCCCGTATCTTGCAGGCTGATTGGTTTCCTCTGAAACAGGACCGGTGACAGCATCTGGCCCAGCGACAGTGTCAGCTACAGCACCTGGAACTTGTTTGTCAGACAACTGCGGAGGCCCGCCTGGGAAGTCTTTCGCCACCTGCTTCACCTCGGGGGCGACCTCCCGCTTGACCACAGGTGAGGGGGCAGCCTCAGTGCGAGCAGTAACTGGGTTGGCCACCGGTGAGGACCGATCGGAGGACTCTGACGGGCTAGACGTCCGTTGGATCCCTACGGCTGGCCCACAACAGTGGTGCCCATCCACTGCAGCCTCAAGCTGTGTAACAGAAGCCATCACAGCCTGAAGCTGAGAGCGAAGTGTCACCAACTCGGATTGCATCCGTACACAACAATCGCAGTCCCTTTCCATACTAATGACCGTGGAAAACTAAACTATGCGGATAAACGGACTATCAGCAGGTGGTGGGCAACTCTACTGTAGACCCTGACGAAAACGCACGAACTGTAATACGCAGATATTCAAAAACCTAACTACCGAAGCACTCCGGTGAAACTAAATAATTTTTCTCTGATTAGGAACTTGTAATATGTCACAAAATCGGTTTACTTTCCGACTCAAATTAAAACGCGAGAACTGTGGCTATTGGATGTTAAATTTACACTCCGAAACTCAAGAAACTAAACTATTACAGCATGATATAATAAAATTCGCTCCTGGTTAGTAACTCGAAAATGACACAAAAGTGGTTACTTCACTGTTGCTGCGTCTGTCTCGGTCGGCTACTACTGAGTGATTATGGCCACACGACGGAAATTAGGATATTAACTAGGCACTGTGCAAGCTGTTGGTGGCTCCATCTCGATGTGGCTGTATTTACATGGTACGGAATGGGTCCTCGGGCCCAAAGGAACCCATCATTGACTGGAAATGTTTGTGTTCGGCTACTTGGAGACCAATTTCACCCATACGTGGAGTTCATATTTCCTAACACCTATGTAATGTCAACGGGCCACTATAGTTCACCATTAGTTCTAAGAATACTCTGGGAAATTTGAGTGAATGATTTGACCGCCCAGATCGCCAGACAGGAATCTAATTGAAAATTTATGTAACATAAGCGTGAGGTCAGTTCGTAAGCAAAATCCTGCACTTTCGCAGTTGTACACCACGGCTCTAAGGGCAGCGTGGCTCCATATTTCTGCAGGGGACTTGCAAGGACTTGTTGAGTCGATGTCACATCGGGTTTCTGCCCTGCGCAGGGCAAAAGGCGGTCTGACACAATATTAAGAGGTACCCCATGACTTTTGCGCAACGGCCATGCCGCAGTGGATACACCGGTTCCCGTGAGATCACCGAAGTTAAGCGCTGTCGGGTGTTGTCGGCACTTGGATGGGCCACCATCCAGGCCGCTGTTGCCATTTTTCGGGGTGCACTCAGCTACTCGACCGATTAGTAGCGGCTTCGGGCAAGAATACCATCATAACGACCGGGAGAGCGGTGTGCTGACCCCACGCCCATTCTATCCTCATCCCCAACTGAGGATGACACGGCGGTCGGATGGTCCCGGTAGGCCACTCGTGGCCTGAAGGAGGAGTACCCCATGACTTTCGTCACCTCAGCGTGTCTGTCCTGTTGGGCGGTAGAAGCCAGAGTTGCTGAGGCCCAGCATGGCGTAGAGTATGGCTCCCTTGAAATCATAGTTTCCCTCTTCCATTGACGGTAATGGAATCCAGACCATACTGAGCACCAATATTGTGGAAGGATAAACCAAAACGTTCCTGCCTTTGCCGAGTTTTCAACTGCTGCCAGAAGACATTTTTCGCTCTTACACCTGCCATAACACACAACTATCTCCCACTGAAATGCTCGTGAGTGAATGTTGATAGCTGCATGATTCATAGCACAAATGTCAAATGTGAAGTAGAATAAAAAAATAAAAAAATAAAATTTTGTTGCAAGCAGTTGTTGCAAACAGTTGCCCGTTTTATACCAAATTAATCTTCCATATTGTAGAACCTACAGAAATTCATAGACGGAGCCGAACACGGCGTCATCTACGTCAGTCTCGGATCCAACGTCCGGAGCAACGCACTGCCCCAGGAGAAGTTCCAGGCTTTTCTGGAGGCGTTCAGACAGCTGCCGCAACGCGTCCTCTGGAAGTGGGAGAACGACACACTGCCTTCGCAGCCGGAGAACGTGATGGTCAGCAAGTGGATGCCACAACAATCCGTGCTGGGTGAGATTTCATCCTTCTAGCTACATCAAAATTTAAATATGGAAGAGGGTTAGAGCTTTACATTCCTTTGGCGAAAAGGCCATTACAGATGGAATACAAGATTGGACGGAATAAGGATGGGAAGTTAATGGATTGTGTCCTTCTGTAGGGAGTCAATCCGGTTTTCACGTGAACTGTGTTTGGAAAATCAGCGAACACCTGTACCTGGATGTCCGAACGGGATTTGAAAGCCACGTCTCTTGAATGCCAATCCACTGGTTGAGGACCGCTCTAGTTCACACGGCCTTCTTCCTTTTCTAGCGAGAAGTATTGTTAAAGAATCAGCTGTCGATCTGTCTAGCTGAAATCTTGTCGAAGAAACCATCCCGAAACTAGTCTTGAAAAATTTAGGTAACGCTTTCATTACACAGCCCTCCTATTCGGTTCTAGGATAGTCTTGATTTTGCTGACTCATCTATACTGAATTGTTAACTTTCATTTGTATCACAGCCGCAGATAAACGATTGTTAAAGCTGTACGAGTTTATCTCATAGATAATAAAAGACAGATTAAACTCTTCTTGAACGGAAATATCTTTTATGATACGTACCTCTATTTTATAAAAATACAGAAGAACTCATTTTTAAATGTCAGTGGAAATCGTACTTGCTCTACTGTATTAAGATCTAGATAAAACTTATAACATTTATTTCCCAATGTTTTCAATACGTCAGGAGAGCACAAAGATAATATCTTCCGATAGCACAAAGGTGATTTCCCTCCTTTTAGAAGGAGGGAAAATGTTCCACCGAGCCTAACACTGTAGTGCAGAAAACTAATATGTGCCTACAGAATCAGAGTTACGCGAGATATGGATTACGATGGAATAGATTTTGGAAGGACTATGATGGCAAGCCGTTGTTATACAATGGGAAAGATACTGCACTACGAGGGCGCTTCAAAACCTTCTCCTACAATAATGTGCTTACATCCTTTTCACATCTAACTGAAGGTAATTCAACGAAAACGCAGGTCTATATCTAAATGTATGATTGTGTTGGAAATTTAGTCGGTTCTAAAACAGTTTAAAATGTATCATTTATCCTCGTATAGTAGTTGAAGTTCTTTGTAAGCATGTGGAGTTCCACACCATGTCACAGTGCAGCATGGCGTTCTTTGCCCACAGCTCATCCAAACGTCCGCCTCTTCATAATGCAAGGAGGTCTCCAGAGCATGAACGAGGCGACGTACCACGCTGTTCCTCTTGTGGTCATACCTTTCTTCGCCGACCAGCCGTTCAACGCCGCCAAGATTTCGCAGGCGGAGATTGGAGTCAGGCTGGACTACCCTGACCTTAGTAAGGACAACCTGCTGGCCGCCGTACGAACCGTTTTGGAGGAATCAAAGTAAGTTACTCAAGGCTCCGAGGCAATATACTGCCACATTTGTTATTTCAACGATGTGACACACGGTTCATCACATCTAAACTTGTGAATAATAATGCTTAACCTCACCGACCCCGAGGTAAAAAAAAAAGATCGCAGCAATTTTTCTTTTCATATTTTGGAGCACACTAATGAACGAACATGCCATAGATGCAAATGAAATTTTTTTATGATATGGTAAGGTATAAATGGAGGTCCACTTAGTGGTCCTCAAGTTTGTCATCATGAAAACGTACTAGTCTTCGTTTTGTATTTGCTTTTCTGCTTCTTCGATGAAAATATTTTATCCAGCAATACGTGTTTTTCATTTGAAATAGTAATCTGTGCATGCTAATACACACAGAAAATAGGATTCATAATTTGATATTTTTGAAGTGTAGGAATTCAAATGCAGATCTTCGTTAAGGCTCTCAAATATCTACATAAACGCAAGACAGTAATAATCACACAATAATTTCTGGTAAGTAATAACTTGTTACCGCCAGTAAATAAACCTTTACGGTATGTGGTAACCCTAAAAATAATATTTTTTTGCAGTACATAAATACATTCCACATCCATCCAATGTCTCTCATATCTTGTAATTGCAGCCACGTTTCCTGCATTTTGAGGAATTCCTTCACTCAACAAATTTTGGCATTTGTCCAACTTTGTAAGACCTAATATTTGAAACTGGTTGCAGCACAGTTCTTGTTGCCTTTTTCTTCACATTTTCTGGATCAGCTACTACTTCACTAATGGAGGAATTCACTGAACAAGGAAGTCCTGTTCTCCTAGCTACTGGAACCACATTTTAACGTTCTTATTGTTTATCGATCTGTTTCATCCATCCCGGCAGGACAATCTTCAGTCAAAATGAGAATTCGTCATCTTACCAGTGAATTCCGCACTGATGTCACTAATAAGAGCTTCTAACTGTTCATCAGTTAATACTTCATGCAGTGCTGTAGAGGTCAGAGAAAACAGTTATTTCAGTATCACCTTACAGAAATCCAAATAGAAATTAGCAGATCTTCGTTATAAGCTGAGCTCCACACACGAGGTCCTCTAGAAAATGTTTTATTTCATAGTAACGAACAAAATTTGTGCAAATCTAAACTAATTCTCAACACCTAGAGAAGTAGCGAACGTAGGTAAGACATACAGATTGTCATTCTAAAATTCATGCATAATAATTAGTTACCTGCCGTTTTTCCTCGTAAAAGTAACCATTTTGTGCGTACGACCACAATATACTGGTGTTGTGTTGCTGCCTTCAACAGTGGTGTATGGAACGCTCTCACACTTGTAAACTAGGCTGTTAGCATTGTACGGATGCACATCAAGATCGACGCGTTGTGGGGGCATCAGCAGCCGACCGAACATCTACCAGGGATTAAATCTGGGAACTTATGGCACCTGATGTTTCGCCAAGAACAACGGGGGAATCTGCTTTCAGCAGTACCAAGATCTCGTGTACGTATGGTCAGGCTATACTGACACCGCGATACCACCAAACAGTTGAAAGCGTCGTCTGCAGAGTAGAATGGCAGTCTTGTTGTCTTCAGTGATACGAGTAGATACGGTAGTTTTTGTATGGAGTGATGGACATGACCAGGCTATTCCGGAGGTCATTCGCTCACGACACACAGATCCCACCCAAGGCTTTATGGTGTGTTATTTGGGGGAAGGGGGCATCAGTTTCAATGCAGATGATAAACAGGTATTCATTGGACAAATATATTATACTAGAACTGACATGCGATTAGATTTTCGCGCAATTTGGGTGCATAGATCCTGAGGAATCAGTACCTAGTACAACCACCTATGGCCGTAATAACGGCCTTTATACGCCTGGGCATTGAGTCAAACAGAGCTTGGATGGCGTGTACAGGTACAGCTGCACATGCAGATTCAACACGATACCACAGTTCAGCAAGAGGAGTGACTGGCGTATTGTGACGAGCCAATTGCTCGGCCACCATTGACCAGACGTTTTCAATTGGTGATAGATCTGGAGAATGTGCTGGCCAGGGCAGCAGTCGAACATTTTCTGTATCCAGACAGGCCCGTACAGGACCTGCAACATGCGGTCGTGCATTATCCTGCTGAAATGTAGGGTTTCGCAGGGATCGAATGAATGGTAGAGCCACTGGTCGTAACACATCCGAAATGTAACGTCCACTGTTCAAAGTGCCGTCAATTTGAACAAGAGGTGACCGAGACGTGTAAACAATGGCACCCCAAACCATCACGCCAGGTGATACGCCAGTATGGTGATGACGAATACACGCTTCCAATGTACATTCACCGTGATGTCGCCAAACACGAATGTGATCATCACGATGCTGTAAACAGAACCTGGATTCATCCGAAAAACTGACGTTTTGCCATTCGTGCACCCTGGTTCGTCGTTGAGTACACCATGGCAGGTGCTCCTGTCTGTGACGCAGCGTCAAGGGTAACCGCAGCCATGGTCTCCGAGCTGACAGTCGATGCTGCTGCAAACGTCGTCGAACTGTTGGTGCACATGGTTGTTGTCTTGCAAACGTCTCCATCTCTTGACTCAGGGATCGGGACGTGGCTGCACGATCCGTTACAGTCATGCGGATAAGATGCCTGTCATCTCGACTGCTGGTGAGACGAGGCCTTGGGATCCAGCTCGGCGTTCCGTATTACCCCCCTGAACCCACCGATTCCAATAGTCATTGGATCTAGACCAACGCGAGCAGCAATGTCGCGACACGATAAACCACAATCGCGATAGGGTACAATCCGACCTTTATCAAAGCCGAAAACGCGATGGTACGCATTTCTCCTTCTTACACGAGGCATCGCAACAACGTTTCACCAGGCAACGACCGTCAACTGCTGTTTGCGTATGAGAAATCGGTTGGAAATTTTCCTCATGTCAGCACGTTGTAGGAGTCGCCACCAGCGCCAACCTTGTGTGAATGCTCTGAAAAGCTAATCCTTTGCATATCACAGCGTCTTCTTCCTGGCGGTTAAATTTCGCGTCTGTAGCACGTCATCTTCGTGGTGTAGCAATTTTAATGGCCAGTAGTATATTTGTGCAGAATAAATTAACCAGAGCCCGGTACATTGGACAGGTGCCATTTGCGGTTAGACAATACAATAATCGCCTCTACCAACAGTTGCTGCAACGCAACGCGGCTCTCAACTTGTTCAACCACCCTCGTCAACAAGAACACGAGATCTCATCAACTGGACGCTCCGTAGCGGGAACCTACCTGCTCTGCAGAGTCCGAAAGAACCATCGCCGAAGTGCAGCAAACTGTTGAAGGTGTATGATACAGTGTATTACTGAATCGCATTCAACATCTTTCTGATTATTTGCCTGTCAGAATACACGTGTGCGCTGCTGCCAGCAGGCGATACATTGTGTATTGATGTGACTATTGAGGCACCCGTTTCTGTGACGTGTGTTTCATTTGTGCTGAATTAGTTATGGTATACTCCTACAATAATGACCTACCTGTCACAGTACTTTACAATATATTGGTCTTGTCCTTGAGGGTGCTGCAGTTCTTTTTTTCAGGATAGTGTTTAAAAAGTACCCTAATCTGAGGAAGAAATTTCCGAGAATGTGCCCATGGAGCACAGCACTGTAGGTAAGTGAATCATGGACTGTGATAAAACCATAAAACAAGAGGAAGAGTAGTGAAACTCAGGAGATGTGATACTCTAGATGGCCGTGCGGTTCTAGGCGCTACAGTCTGGAACCACGTGACCGCTACGGTCGCAGGTTCGAATCCTGCCTCGGGCATGGATGTGTGTGTTGTCCTTAGGTTAGATAGGTTTAAGTAGTTCTAAGTTCTAGGGGATTGATTACCACAAATGTTAAGTCCCATAGTGCACAGAGCCATTTGAAACATTTTTTGATACTCTAGAAGAAATCTGAAAATTAAGTGATAATATAAACGAGGACACCCTCCGCAAGTTCCACGAAAAAAGGGGTATGTGGAAAACGCTGACAAGAAGATGGGTCAGGTCTCTAGGACAGGTTATCTTTCCCGGTACTGGAAGGAGTAAAAGCTGTAGAGACAGAAAGAAATCGAAACATATCCAACAAATAACTTAGGGCGTTGGGTGTAAGTGCTAGCCGGCCGCGGTGGCCGAGCGGTTCTAGGCGCTTCAGTCCGGAACCGCGCCGCTGCTACCGTCGCAGGTTCGAATCCTGCCTCGGGCATGGATGTGTGTGATGTACTTAGGTTTAAGCCGTCGGCACACGGACCGTGCTGTCGAACGTCAACGTTGAGCGTGGCAAGTTCAACGTGCTGCTGAACGCTCAGGAATGATGCGACTTGTGCATACGGCACGTGGGCCCCAACGTGGTATACGCGATTGCACACACTCCAGCGGCAGTTGAGGGATGTTTCTAGTTCGTAAATCACACTGTTTACTCAACGGGCGCGCGTAAAATTCCCACGTTAGCTCTATTAAAACGCACATTTCCTTCATCGTCCACGAAAAGGAAAGTACCATGTCCAATCAGCAAGGACAGAGACATATAAAAGTTCCATTAGAAACAGTGCGGTACAAATTTGGAATACTTCTCCGCATGAGATAAACATTATTCATCATTCCCACATTTTAGTAAAACCCCAAGGCCAGTGTTACTTAATCACTGTTCCTACCCAGTAGCAGAATCTTTGCAACATGTGAATTACAATGCGTAAAAGAAAAAGGAGCAAAATGTCTTTTATACAAGTAGCGCAAGCTCTCCTGTAGATTAAGCCAATCTAACAAAGTCACCCCTCAAAAAAAGGTGAACTTATATTAACATAACATCAAATATTATAGTATAAACTTATATTAAACTAATAATAAAGTGTCAGAACCTAATAAAAACGCGAATGTTAGGAAATAAAATTTAAGAGTGTCAAGACGCGAACCTCCGCCCCAACTTTCAAATCAATACAAGACAATGACGCTAATCATTACGCTAAAACAAAAACACACACATTACGAGTAATTAAAGTGTGTTACCCGTTGCAGTAAACCTTATCGTAGATATGTTACTAATTGAAATTTAGTTATGACGAATTGTACCAAGAAAAATGCGTTTTCGGTGGCTCTTCCGCGTGTCACTGCCTTCAAATAGCCTACTCTCATAATACGCAAGTTACAATAATTCTTTTGCCACGAATATGATGTTTCTTGTTATTTTATTGGAACGAATCACACAGTTAACAACGGGTTTGCCAGTGATTCTGAATTTGCTGGTGCTCAGAAACCGCATATACACATATAGGCTTGAAATGAATGCCAATATGGCGCCTCACAACTCTGCACTGGAGGGAGACGGCGTGCGTGTGACGTAGGTGGCGTTGTGCCATCTCATTGGTCAACGCTGAGACGCACGCTCAGAATATCTGACATGCCAGATATTGCTCTGCACGTTCGGAAAGACTCCCGAACGTGCTATTCCACGCTATGACGTCAGAAAATCGGCACGCTCAACGTTCGGATGCACGGTCCGCGTGCCGACGGCTTTAACTAGCTCTAAGTATAAGGGACTGATGACCTCAGATGTTCAGTCCCATAGTCCGCAGAGCCATTTGAACCATTTGTAAGTGCTACTCGTCGGTGAGCAGACTGGCGCAGAAGAGTAAGTCATGGCGGACCGCATCGTCGAACCAGTCTGAAAGTTCTCGGTCGAAAACTACTGCACTGGTCAATGATCGTATGTTCTTCTATTTTCCATCTACTGTTTTCGATTTTGGCGTAGTTAGCAATTTACAATCATGTTGTTTTTGTGCAGGTATTTTCTTTAAATCAGCCGTTGTGTATTATCTCCACAGATACAAAAATAATATGAAGACGCTGTCGGCCGTGTTCCGCGAGCACAGGGCGGACTCGCTGGAGCGTGCCGTGTGGTGGATCGAGTACGTGATCCGCCATAAGGGAGCCCCTCACCTGCGGAGCGCCGCCCTCGACCTGCACTGGTGGCAGCTGCTGCTGCTCGACGTCGTCGCTTTCGTTCTGGCGGCCTCCGCTCTCACACTCTACGTCGTCTACTTCGTCACGCGGCGGATACTTTCCTTCTTCAAAGGCAGCAAACCGAACCAGAAACAGAAGAAACATTGATGTTCTCAAGACAACGTTTAAGTAGTCACTGAAGCCTAGCCAACCTTACTACATTTCTGACCATTTCAAGACGTTTGGGGAGTGAAATCGTTACATGCGTCATATGATAGGCATGTTGTTATTGTGGTCCTCAGTCCGGAGACTGGTTTGATGCAGCTCTCCATGCTACTCTATCCTGTGCATGCTTCTTCATCTCCCAGTACCTACTGCAACCTACATCCTTCTGAATCTGCTCAGCGTATTCATCTCTTGGTCTCCCTCTACGGTTTTTACCCTCCACGCTGCCCTCCAATACTAAATTGGTGCTCCCTTGATGCCTCAGAACATGCCCTACCAACCCATCCCTTCTTCTAGTCAAGTTGTGCTACAAACTCCTCTTCTCCCCAATTCTATTCAATACCTCCTCATCAGTTATGTGATCTACCCATCTAATCTTCAGCATTCTTCTGTAGCACCACATTTCGAAAGCTTCTATTCTCTTCTTGTCTAAACTATTTATCATCCACGTTTCACTTCCATACATGGCTACACTCCATACAAATACTTTCAGAAACGACTTCCTGACATTTAAATCTGTACTCGATGTTAACAAGTTTCTCCTCTTCAGAAACTCTTTCCTTGCCATTGCTAGCCTACATTTTATATCCTCTCTACTGCGACCATCATCAGTTATTTTGCTCCCCAAATAGCAAAACTCATTTACTACTTTAAGCGTCTCGTTTCCTGATCTAATTCCCGCAGCATCACCCGATTTTAATTCGACTACATTCCATTATCTTCGTTTTGCTTTTGTTGATGTTCATGTTATATCCTCCTTTCAAGACCCTGTCCATTCCGTTCAGCTGCTATTCCAGGTCCTTTGCTTTCTCTGATAGGCATAGGCCACTGATAAAGGACTATGAAATTTATGTAGCATTAAATTTAGACAGCGGTGGTGCGAAAATCAGACACCAGTCGCGACTGAAAATACAGCCTGGTCTTCATTGTTTTCAGTAGATCTCAAACTTGTACAATATTGTAATATTCTTAACTTACTATTATTTATTTATTTTTCTTTGCTTTAATTTAACTTGCTTCAATACTCATTCAGTTTCAAGAACAAAGGAAATTGCTAACAAGATCTCTGATACAATTCACGATTACTTTGTTACCAAACTGTAAACGTTTTATAAATACACAACAGTTAAAAATTTGCATTAGAAGAAATTTCAGATCTTCACACAGTTAAGGTTTTGTTACAGCAATAATACAATACTTACAAAATAAGACTGAATTATTGATACAACACGAAACTTTTTTATAAATAAATGAATTGAATACAGCCATTTTGTCAGATCTTTGACTTATTTTCAGGTAAGTATATGGAAAGAGATATATACACTTCTTGTCTAGAGAATGGTACAACTTCTCTTTCTGTCACTAACGAGACCTATATTCGCCTTTCTAAAGTACTTTTTTCTAATCTATGTGATCAGTTCACAGGGAAAACAAAAAAAATTTTATAATGAAATTTTCACTCTACACCGGAGTGTACGCTGATATGAAACTTCCTGGCAGATTAAAACTCTGTTTTGGACGGAGACTCGAACTCGGGACCTTTGCTTTTCGCGTGCAAGTGCTCTACCAACTGAGCTACCCAAGCACGACACACGCCTCGTCCTCACAGCTTTAATTCCTGCAGTACCTAGTCTCCTACCTTCCAAACTTCACAGAAGCTCTCCTGCGAACCTTGGAGAATTAGCACTCCTGGAAGAAAGGATATTGCGGAGACATGACTTAGCCATAGCCCGCAGGGTTGTTTCTAGAATGAAATTTTCACTCTACAGCGGAGTGTGCGCTGATATGAAACTTCCTGGCAAGGTAGGAGACGAGGTACTGGCGGAATTAAAGCTGTGAGGACTGGGCGTGGGTCGTGCTTGGGTAGCTCAGGTAGTAGAGCACTTGCCCGCGAAGTGCAAAGATCTCGAGTTCGAGTCTCGGTCCAGCACATAGTTTTAATCTGCCAGGAAGTTTCAAAAAATTTTATATTTCAATCCTTCAGTGAACTATTGTCATAATCGTATAAACTGAATTTCTTGATTCTCTCGTGACGACAGACATTTTGACCTGAGAGATGATATTACCTCTCAAGAGACGTTTCATAAAAATTAATCGTTTCAGCGCTTCCGCTGTGTACAAATATGTCTGAGAAGGTCCCGCACGTTATCGCGCTTTGGTGGCAAGGAGACGGGTGCCCGATGCTCCATTCTTACATGAGCTAGGAAAATGGGGTAAAGTTTTCGGTTTAACCTGAACCAGAGGGCGTTTGCAGATCCAATCCAGCACCTTAACTGTAGCAGTGTTACAGTGTATTAAGCAAGGTTCGAGAGCCGAACTGGAGCTTGTGCGCAAAGAAACTGTTTTAATAGATTAATTTCTTTTGTAAAGGACCTTAACTGGGTTGAAATAAATGCTCAGCTAATGGCTCCATTTGTATGTGCACTGTTCGGATTTTATGAGCAAATGCGTGCAAAGAAACTCATTTTTCTGGAAGGTTTATGAAGTGACCCGCTTCTGTACTTTAAAGTCATACGATTCGGTTTTTCGCCGGCTCTCTGCTTTGTTATTGCTCGCGTAACAACTAATATATGAGATAAAATATGTTGCTACGAAATGAGCTCTGAAATACTTTTTACGCATGCTGTGCTGTGACTTTCTTTGGATCATTAATTTTCAACAAAACAGAATATATTACGTTCTTATTACTCTGGTTCTGGCTTTCTATTCAAGGAACATTGTTTCGTTACTGTAACTCGCTGTAAAGTTCAACATATCTTCCTTACTTTACAGTTATTGAAAGGGTTACTGAAAATTATTTCGTTATCAATACTGATGTTACAGTAAGCAATGTTTGTTCAAAACATCAAAATTTTGCACAGTAAAACACCAATAAGTACCACGACCAACACGAGAACATGAGATTATTATCAGAGAAAAAGATGCTTTTACTATAACGTTTGCCAGACCAGAACTACGCACAGCAAGATTTCTTGTATGTTATGAAGGTAAATTATCTTTTTGCACTGTTAATAATATATCATCCGCAGCCCGCGTCCACCTGTAAAACACATCATAAAATCTGCTGCTCTGCCCTGCAATTCCGAAAGCTGAAAGAAATAATTCTAGTTCACTATTACCTGTCCGCGTCTTTGCGGTATGATTGGTTTCATTTAATGCAGTTTGAATGCGCCGCCGCAGCGGCTCGTTCGTTCGTAGCGCAGCTCTGCACCACGGATAATATTTAAATAGGTGAAAATGTCTTAAAAGGATGGGATAAAATACTAGGCAAGCTTATTACAAATTATAATGTAAGTTTTCACTAAGTAACTCTATTCAATACATTTAGACAGATTACATTCTTACACACATTTACAAATCAATACCTAATGGCGTCTTTCTCTCAATCTTGACAAAAGAATTCTACACAAGGGTACAATATAATGTCACAGGCTATTCCTACTCACGTAACTCCAAGAACACGACAGAGAAGTTAATGCTCAGTCACTACTATTTATACTCGTTGTGACATATTCTCATCTTTGTTTGATATTTAATAAGTATCGTCTGTGGCGGTTTCAGTACTCGCCGACACAGATATTATCTTTACAAAAATCGGTACATAATTCTATACAAGTATAAAAATGACACATAATGGTTTCTCTTTATTGCTTTAAGTTCACACAATCATTGTTCACGCAATTACAATCATCCAGTTCAATTATTCTTTTCTCCTTTTTTACCAGATTTAATATGTGTTTTTCCAGGAGACGTTACAGGTTCAAACTTTGCACTAATGTGGATAAATGGATAAATTTAAAAATAACCCTTACCCGTTAAGGAGGTACGATGGCTTACGCTGTAGCTAAATGTAGCATGTAAAATTCGTTCTTATATTAACAGAATGCGCAGAAAGGGTTTAAAGTGATTCAGACGAATAAAAATGCGTTCTTTCGGTAAAATTGAAAACTCGCTTTGGGAACTCTAGCTTAATTCGGCTTATACATGCAAAAAACGTTTTCGTGGTTTTTTTACTCGTCTCTTCCATCTTTCAAACTTGTTCGAATTAGTTAAAATTTCGTAAGAAGGTACACAAATACATGTAATTAATGGTCACCCTGTTGTTCTGAGAAAGCTTTATGCGGTTCGACGGTATAAGCAACATGATTCGAAAGAAATAAAAAAAAATACTAGTCAACAAAAGTGTACATAGCTTGCCAAGCTACGGTGGTCTGATGTCAGAGTAATGATAGAGTAAAAGTTGGGAACCGGAGTAAAAAGGAAGTACACGAACGGCAAATATGTCCTGGGCAGAGTTAGGACTGTAAAAGGAGGGATCTAGCTTTTGAACTTATCTGCCAGCTTCAAAGACGTTTAAGTTAAAACATCCTGACATAATGGCGCTTTTTTAAGAGTTAACCCTGCTTTCCCGGCGCAGTGGCCTCTCTTAGCTACAAAGTGTTAACACACCTACACTTTCAGTTTGTAATGTGAAGTCCCTGATTCTGAGTGCAACATCGAGAAGATTTGCCAGCCATAGTAAACACTATATAATACCATACAGCTGAAGAGCACACATGTAATAGCTAGAAAATCCATTTTTTTTTGGGGGGGGGGGCGGAATAAAATTTCTGGGGGCGGGTGGATTTATTCCTAGGAAGATTACTTTACTTTACTTTACAGGACGCATTACATCATGTGATATAGGTAATTGTACTAACCAGTAAAAAACACGGAATATGTGAATATGGTTTGATTTAAATGTCTTTGAAGTTACCAGATAATTCGAAAAACTCGCTCCCTTCTTTCACGTCCCTAACTCTGCCCATGACATATCAGCCTTTTTGTGCTATAATAAAAGCATTTTTCATTCTGGTATAATTTATGTTCAATCATACAATAGCAAGTAATTTACCTTCCTCAAAATCTTCATTATTTAAGTAGTATTACTAGTTACGATTCCCTTTTTCGAGTGTGTTACTCTCGACACAATACTGAGCTGCAGCTTCTGTCATTAGTTTATATTTGATTGTGCATTTTACAGTCCAGTATTATATTTGAGCAAGAAATAGTAAAGACGTATTGATAAGAAGCAGACTAATCTTTCCAGATAATAAAAATAGCTACCATCCTTTTCCTATATCTTTTGTGAGAACAGCAATTAAAAAGTAAAAACCAAAAGGAAACTGTGTCCTGTCAAATCAAAAGGTAAGGATTTTCTCTTGTCCTTACCCTAGCACTTAAAATTTATGTTGATTTCTTTTCTGCGTTAACCATATCAAGGTTAATAATATTTTTCATTTGAAAAGTGCTTCCAGGGGACTATATTGCCTGAAGAATGTTGAAATAGGTTATGTGCAGCTTGTTTGCCTCATTGTGAATTTAGCTTCATTCATGTATAGTATTTGATATCGTTGTGAGATAAAAGGTAACTAGTTTACAGCGTCTTCGACTAGTTAGGTCCTTTCTTTTTAGAGTTACACCTCTCTGCTAACATAATTATGTCATAAATAAAATTGTGTTTTATTGTGTTAGAAGAGACCATTTACTTTACACGGAGTACAGATAGAGTCCAATATTTTATATGTCATATTATTGTCTGATTCCCCTCGATCCTTAAGAATTACATATAAAACCAGTAAGGATTGATTACATTCTCTGTAGTGGAATGAAAAGGCTTCGACGAATGTTCTGTGTTATATCCGACAGCAAATTTTCGAGCCAGTGATAAAGTTGGTTCGATATTCCATACAAACACAGTTTCTTTTCTAGAAATCAATGTGATACTAAATAAAAATCCTTCCGAAGGTATAAAACAAAGCCTAATTCATGGAGTGTAACAAGTGAGAGATTTTTTTTTTTTGTGATCGACGTTTTCGAAATACATGCTGGTTTTCGTGAAAGTAATTTTATTGCGTGTAGGTCGTTATGTTCTACAGTTTCGCTGCAGATGAAGTGGAACGATACATGTTTATAGTTTTGTGAGTCTTGTTCCTTTGTTGCCCTCGTTGAGAGCAGTTTAAGATGAGATAATTTTCTTCCAAGTTTGTAGCAGATACCCTCTCCAACTCTGCAGTATTACTCATTTCGGACAATATGATGTGTTTGTCAGCATCGGTTGTTTTGATTAGCCTTTCAACATCCCTGGTTTCGATTAGCCTACTATATGACTTACCTTCTCAGAGGTGTTGATATTGAATGGTAACAAATCTTTACTTTTGTTTTCAGTCTTTTCGTTTCAAAACACAACTACATATTTCATCATACATATCGACATGGTCTGTTATGATCCCTGTGGCATGATCAGTCATCAGAATCTTGTGCCACTGATGCCCTTTTACACCATAGAAATTTTTAAGGTTTTTGTGAGAGATCTAGCAACAGCGAAGGCCTACGCAGGATGTCAAAGGTATTGCTGTTTGTAGTTTCGTTAACGCCCGTTCGGCTGTTTTTAGTTTCTATTGCAGCTACTTCGTAAGACATTACATTATATTGCACTGAAGAGCCAAAGAAACCGGTACACTTGCCTAATATCGCGTAGGACCCCCGCGAGCATGCAGACCTGCAGCAACACAACGTGACATGGACTCGAGTAATGTCTGAAGTAGTGCTGGAGGGAAATGACACCACGAATCCTGCATGCTGCAAGGCATCCCAGATACGCTCAGTGTTGTTCATGAAGAAGTGTTTAAACTCAGAAGAGTGTTCCTGGAGCCACTCTGTCGCAATTCTGGACATGTGGGGTGTCGCATTGTTCTGCTGGAATTGCCCAAGTCCGTCGGAATGCACAATGGACATGAAAGGACGCAGGTGATCAGAAAGGACGCTTACGTACGTGTCACCTGTCAGAGTCGTATCTAGACGTATCAGGGGTCGCATATCACCCCAACTGCACATGCCCCATACCATTACAGAGTCTCCACCAACTTCAACAGTCCTCTACTGAGATGCAGGGTCCATGGATTCATGGGATATTCTCCATACCCGTACACGTCCATCCGTTGGATACAATTTGAATCCCGGATCGTCGGATCAGGCAGCATGTTTCCAGTCATCAACAGTCCAATGTCGGTGTTGACGGGCCCAGACGAGGCCTAAAGCTTTTTGTGGTGTTATCCTCTAGGGTACACGAGAGGGCCTTCGGCTCCGAAAGCCCATATCGATAATGTTTCGTTGACTGGTTAGCAATCTGATACTTGTTAATGGCCATCACTGAAATCTGCAGCAATTTGCGGAAGGGTTGCACTTCTGTCACGTTGAACGACTCTCTTCAGTCGTCGTTGGTCCCTTTCTTGCAGGATCTTTTCGTGGCCGCAGCGATTTTGGAGATTTGATGTTGCACCGGATTGCTTATCTTCACGGTATACTAGTGAAATGGTCGTACAGAGAAAGTCCCCCTTTATCGCTACGTCGGGCATGCTGTGTCCCATCGCTCGTCGCCGACTGTAGCACCATGCCAACTCACTTAAATCTTGATAACCTGCCTTTGTGGCAGCAGTAACCCGATGTAACAACTGCGTCAGACACTTTTTGTCTTATATAAGCGTTGCCGACAGCATCGCCGTATTCTACCTGTTTATATATCTCTGTATTTGAATACACATGCCCGCACCAATTTCTTTGGCGCTTCAGTGTATTACAGTTGGGAGTTTCTACTATAATTACTGCGTTACAAACATGGTTTTCAAGGGCTTGAACAACTATAAGGTCGACAACGAGTCACGATTAATATGAATTTAACGATTCTTGCTCATATCTGGGAAAAGAAACCACTTATGATCTACTTTACAGAGTATGTCTGGTTTCCTTCTGGATTTTCTAGCACTTTCAGCCTTTTAATCAGTTTGCTTCATCTGTTTCGTCACTGGTCCCAATCTCTGCTTTAGTACAGTCGACGAGATCAAGTCTGTTCATTAGTTATAAGTAAACTACATTTATAAGCATATTTACGTTGTGGACTAGTCTGAGAACCATCTGTGGTGGATAATTTTCAGGAAAAACTTTCAGGACGATTAAACAGACAATTTTGTCTAATCCAGCAGTTACTATTGTTGCTTCACAGTACTGTAGAGTGGTGAAAATCTTCTCTAAGCATTCGAGGACTGTGAAACATATATGCCAGAGAACTGCTTTCCTGACTGAAACATGTAGCTGTACTTGCTGATTGCTGGCCGATGTCTCATCTGTTATATGCTTGTGCTCTTATGAAATCTTTTCACCCGATCCAAAGCGTATAATAAGATTACAGATGATGAGAAACAACTGAGTCAAGGAAATTGTAAACTCAGCAGAGAATATTGTAGTCATAAGGTCCAAATATGAACGATGATATCCAAAGCTGAACTATGCAAAAGAAAACTACTTCCAGGTGCCAGTTAATAGACCAGTTTCCCAAATTGTGTCCCGCGGGAACTAAGTATCTGCTCCGCCAAAACCTATTAATAACATGGGGCTTTTTTGGCAACTTTTCTTACTTTTAGAAATGTTATAGTGTTATTAATTACGATTAAAAATTGGAGTAATACTGCACTACTAGTTTTACTCATTTTTTAAGATTTTTTAAATTTCATTGATATTCAAGACAAATAAGATGTTCCACCTAAGTGTCAGGATTTTCAAAGTGTTCCCCTGTAACAGACATTAGATCCAGGTCGAAACATAATATTTGATGAACAGAACACTATAGTAAAAACTTTGACATGATATTCATATGAAAACCATGACAGGTAGGCTAAAACACAACTGGAACTAACACAGAAGATGAAACAAACAGGAAAGCTAATTTCGGGCCCAAAAGCACTTCGGACTGATGCTTTGTTATACAAATAACGAATTTTTTATTACTTCTGAATACATACAGACAAAGTAAAAATTCAAACAGAAATAGGCAAAAAATTTAAAAAAATAAAGCTCTGCAAATACTCCAGATCAGAAACTGATTGGCTGCATACGATTATTGTAGCAAATTCTATATAAAGACGGATTTGAGTAAGATATCTACCTAGTGGTGAGAATTACGTAGTAGCCCCCATTATAAGTCATAGTTGATATGCGTTATATGTGCACAATATGCACCAAAATACTGGTTGAATCCTCTATTATGTAGGCCTGCTGTATAAAGTTTCCAAATTTATCTCGTAGTGTTGGATATTTACAAAGATATGTGTTAAATATGTAGCAGATATTGTCATTGACGTATCCATAACGAAATTATAAACAGCTGTACCAATCATCAAGGGTAGAGACATCGAGATAATGTCTATTAAATGGGAAGCCAACGTTTCCAATGATGAACGTAGAACCAGGATTACGTCGCAGGTCAATCTGTTACAACGGCCTTCATTTCACTTTCATATTCGTTGGTTTCAGCGATTCACAACCACGTTGTCCCCTATCCTACAAATTACACTACCCTACAGGTCAGTCTGTCACCACAAACAAAATTCCTCTAGGGGCAGTTGTCACATACGTATACAATAGATTTTGGCTCACTTCTTGAACCATGGACGTGACAAAGAGGCATGGAATGGCACTGTAGGTGAACAAAGGGAATTGGTGGAGTGCTCATTGGACGCGAAATAGGGCAGAGGAAGCACTTATTTCTTTCATTAATGTGTCAGTGCCAGTGTGGATGCTAACATCGTTTAGTCCAGAGCGACAGGCACAAGCGCACAGAAATACAAACACACAATACTTACCGCTACGTGCGCCAGGTAGAAAATTTTCCAGGTGGCAAAATGACAGAAAATTTCTAGTCTCGTCTTTTGGCATTTAATTATACTACACCTGTTCCCACACCTCCTCAACCCCCTTCCACGAAGACCAGTAATCAAAACATTGGTAAACGAAAACTCCTCCAGAACAGGCCATGAAGGCCGCCGTTTTAGCCTCAGCCCATAGGCTTCACTGGATGCGGATATGGAGGGGCATGTGGTCAGCACACCGTTCTCCCGGCCGTGTGTCAGTTTCCGAGTGCACCCCGCTTGCCAACAGCGCTCGGCAGGCGTGATGGTCACCCATCCAAGTGCTAGCTCAGCCAGATACCACTTAACTTCGGTGATCTGAGGGAACCTTCGTTACCACTGCCGCAAGGCCGTTGACTAAACATTGGTGAACCATACTACTTGTAAGAAGTACGCTATCATTCCAGAGCTACTTTCAGAAGAAGCAGCCACGCTGACAATGATTTAAATAGTGCATTACATCATAAAAGCTCTGAAGTTTCTATTGTAAAAGATCAAACTAAAGGGAAGGTTTTCCTCTCTTTCTGAAATCAATCCCAGACCGCATCAGCAGAGTTTGAAGAATACACGATCCTGACACAGTTTAAACGAACAAGAAAGTTGCATGAACAGTTAAACAGTGCAAAAGATCTACACACGACTCTTGCCACAGCAGAAATATACAAAATGCTTTGCAATTGGGGTCAAATGTACATGGAACTAAAAAATAAAAATTTAAAAGGTTATCTGATACTACACTTTTATCAAGAACCAATCATTACAGTCGCCAGTACAACTGTGGGCTCTTAACTTTCTCCGAGAGAAGGACGACTGGACACTAGAACATGTAAAATTTTATTTCGCTTTACCACAAGACAGATGTGAAAATTTAATTAAGTTTTTATAACCCATTTCCACAGGAATTCCTCTGATGAGGAGAACAAAGCAAGTCCCAGAGAACTTGGCCAGGAGAAGAGGCGCCAAAACAAGCGAATACTTGTCCGGCTTATCCCTAGCTACCCGACCGTTTCTGAGAAAACGATGCTCAGACTTTCAGCTGTAATTGAGACGTCGTTTAGTGCACCATAAATTCAGCCGACGTGATGGCACCGTGTTAGAGTCGCGATTTCACAATTTTGAGCCCTGTGTTCGAAACACAATAACTGTTTTTATTTTACTGTTTTTATTTATCTATCCATATCCGTAGAAGGTTACTACACAAATGTTTCTTATCAAGTGGAATCGGTCATTTTAGAAACAAAGTAACTACATGTGAGAACGAAATCCTAAGTTCAGATTAAATGTTTATCGTAAGGATGGTGGCGGCGTGTCCATTGCACTAAATATTCGATAAAATCAAGCGACGTTATCACGGATTCCGAATGTGAATTAATCTGGGTGAAACTGAGTATCAAAGAACGGTCAAAATTGGTGATCGAATGCTTTTACAGACCACGTGGGTCAGGATCTGCAGTTGTAGAGCGCTTCAGACAGAACTTGTAGAATATCATTAGTAGTTTTCCTGATCATGCCTTTGTAATAGGGGGTGACTTAAACTTGCAAGGTATGGATTGGGAGACTTAGGCCATCAAAACTGGTGCCAGAGACAGGGAACCGTGTGGCATTGTTCTGGATATCATGTCGAAAACTATCCTGTGCAGATAGTTAGAGAACCAACTATTGAGGGCAACGCCTTAGACCTTCTGGCAACAAACGAGACCTGAACTTATTGAATCAGTTAACGTAGAGGAAGGTATCAGTGATCATAAGGCTGTGACAGCATCTATGACGACGCCTCCTACATGGAATGTTAAGAAAGATAGGAAGATGTATTTGCTCGGCAAGGGAGACAGGATAAAAATTTCAGAATAATATCTCAGCGGTCAGCATCAACTGTTCGGTTATGAGGACGAAGATGTCGGTAACAAATCGAAAAAATTAAAAGGAATCGTTCAATATGCCCTAGACAAATATGTTCCGGGTAAGGTTGGGAAAGATAAACCATGGTGTAATAGCTGTGTTACAAAAGTGCTCAGTAAATAAAGAGCACTTCATCTCAGATTCAACAGATGTAAAAACCTAGCTGACAAACAAAAGCAGAACGAAGCGAAAATGAGCATAAAAAAGGCAGTGAGAGAAACGTTCAATGATTTTGAAAGTAAGACGTTGTCAACCGACCTGAGTAAAAGCCCTAAGAGATTTTGGTCGTACGTAAAATCAGTAAGTGGGTCAAAATCATCTATTCATTCTCTCAGCGACCACAACGGCACCGAAACGGAAGATAATAGAGAGAAGGCTGAAATACTGAATTCCGTCATCCGAAGTTGTTTCACCGCGGAAGTTCGTAACGCTGTCCCTCCTTTCAGTCGCCATAAGAACCTCGAAATTGCAGATACTGAGATAATCGATCTCGGAACTGAAAAGCAGCTACAATCACTTGGTAGTGGATTGGCTTCAGGACCAGATGAGGTACTTATAAGATTATATAAGGATTATGAGAAAGAACTTCCCCCCCCCCCCTTTCTAGCATTAATGTATCGTAGATCGCTTGAGCAAGGACTGGAAAGGCGCAGGTCATTCCCGCCTTCAAGAAAGCCCGTAAGACAGATCCACACAATTATAGACCTATATCGTTGACGTCAATCTGTTGTAGAGTTGTGAAACATGTTTTATGCTCAAGAATTACGACGTTTTTGAAAAATGAACATCTCCTGCCTAAAAATCAACATGCATTTCGCAAACAGTGATCCTGCGAAACTCAGCTGGCTCTGTTCCTCCAGCAGATCCACAGCGCAGTGGACAGCGGTCCGCCAGCCACAGTGGCCGAGCTGTTCTAGGCGCTTCAGTCTGGAAACGAGCGACCGCTGCGGTCACAGGTTCGAATCCTGCCTCGGGCACGGATGTTTATGATGTCCTTAGGTTAGTTAGGTTTACGTAGTTCCAAGTTCTGGGGGACTGATGACCTCAGATGTTAAGTTCCATACTGCTCAGAGCCATTTGAACCATTTTGACAACGGTACCCAAGTTGATGCCGTGTTTCTTGATTTCAGTAAGTCATTTGACGGCGTCTCACAAGACGTTTAATGAAAAACATACGAGCTTTCGGAGTATCGGAGCAGATTTGCGATTGACTCCAAAGCATTCTTGCAGACAGAACTCAACACGTTGCTCTTAACGGAACAAAATTGACAGATACGAAAGTAATATCTAGAGTAGGGAAGTGTAATACGACCGTTGATGTTTACAACAGCTACACTATTGACGACAAACAGCTGGAGACAGCGACTGCCGTAAAATATGTAGGCGTAACTATGCAGAGCGACCTTAAGTGGAATGACCATATAAAACATATAGTGGGGAAAGCAGGTACCAGACTCAGAGTCGTCGGAAGAGTCTTAAGGATATGTGACCTATCCACGAAAGAAGTGGCTTATAAGGCACTTGTTCGCCAGATTCTTGAATACTGTTCATCTACTGGGATTCCTCTCAGGTAGGTCTGATAGAGGAGATAGAGAAGATCCAACGAAGATTGTTTAGCTGGCGAGAGAGCGTTACGGAGGTGCTAAACAAACTCCACTGGCAGATGTTACAACAGAGGCGTTGTGCATTGCGGAGAGATTTACTACTGAAATTTCGCAACAGAAATTTTCAGAAGGAGTCGGACAACATATTACTTCCCCCAGCATGCATCTCCTGTATTAACCACGAGGAGAAATTAGAGCCAATACAGAGGCTTACCGACAATCACCCTTCCCACGCACTATTCACGACTGGGACAGCATTGGAGGGATCACATAGTGGTACCGGAAGTACCCTCGGGCACACACCATTGGGTGGCTTGCGGAGTATGATGTAGGTGTAGATGTATATTTTATGGAAAATGTGTTATTTGTGTCCAGATCTAGCAGCGTTCCATGTAGAAACGACGTAATTTCCATGCAGCTGTGTAAGTTTTTGTGGCTCCTAATATTTGTATTTATTTTAGAAACAACCTTATTCCTGGAGTTCTGGTGTTTCTAATCTCAGCATGACAGTGCTGTTGATTCTGTTGGCCGTGCTGTATCATCCGTTTATTCTAGTAATAAGATTTTTCATTGTTGAAGAGTTGGTTGGCCTTGGTTATCTTATATGATTGCAAGGTGTAAGTTGATAGCAGTATTATTTTAAAATCTTGTGATAATGGAAAACTCAACGAAACGGAAGAGGGGTTTGAGGCATGAAGCTGAGAACAAGAGTGAGGTAATCAAAAGAGCACATGTTCAAGGAACTGAATAGACAAACAACGCAGGAAAAATAATTCGAGAAAGAAAAACAGGTGAGAGAAGCTATTGGAAGAAAGTGTGTTTTGCTAATTAATGTTGATACATTTCATCAGACGCCTTTGCTAGATAGATTTAGTAATTTTAAGAGAAAAGACCAACAGGATATATTCTTACAGGGTCTTACTGCCTGTAACAATGTACAAAGACCTCGCCAGCGTAAAAATGTGTCACCCATTAAGCGGAGTCAGAGTTTTAAGAACCTCATCATACTCAGTTATGTAAGGAAAGAAGTCTGCCAGAACGCATATATAGCTTTCCAAGGACTTAAGGGTGACAGTAGCCTCAGTCGTCAAAGAGAATTGTTGATAGCCAGTAGTGTCCAGTTGAGTTAAGAGGAAAAAATCCAATAGCAAATTTAAGACCTTATGATCCACAAAAGAAGAGCAAAACAATTTTACAATAGTGTTCCAGCTTCAAAGAATCTGTACAAAGTATGGGAGGATCTGGCTGTTATAACATTCCATTACATACAGAATACGTCAGTGCCTGATATACCAATGCAGGAGTTGTTTTACCTCCGTCATTTAATCGCCAACGTTGCTGAAATTCATAATGCAAAATCAATAGGAGGTCATTATTACCTCTGAGTTGAAACCCAGGGTAAAAAAGGGCCAAATGAAATACACTCCTGGAAATGGAAAAAAGAACAGATTGACACCGGTGTGTCAGACCCACCATACTTGCTCCGGACACTGCGAGAGGGCTCTCCAAGCAATGATCACACGCACGGCACAGCGGACACACCAGGAACTGCGGTGTTGGCCGTCGATTGGCGCTAGCTGCGCAGCATTTGTGCACCGCCGCCGTCAGTGTCAGCCAGTTTGCCGTGGCATACGGAGCTCCATCGCAGTCTTTAACACTGGTAGCATGCCACGACAGCGTGGACGTGAACCGTATGTGCAGTTGACGGACTTTGAGCGAGGGCGTATAGTGGGCGTGCGGGAGGCCGGGTGGACGTACCGCCGAATTGCTCAACACGTGGGGCGTGAGGTCTATACAGTACATCGATGTTGTCGCCAGTGGTCGGCGGAAGGTGCACGTGCCCGTCGACCTGGGACCGGACCGCAGCGACGCACTGATGCACGCCAAGACCGTAGGATCCTACGCAGTGCCGTAGGGGACCGCAACGCCACTTCCCAGCAAATTAGGGACACTGTTGCTCCTGGGGTATCGGCGAGGACCATTCGCAACCGTCTCCATGAAGCTGGGCTACGGTCCCGCACACCGTTAGGCCGTCTTCCTCTCACGCCCCAACATCGCGCAGCCCGCCTCCAGTGGTGTCGCGACAGGCGTGAATGGAGGGACGAATGGAGACATGTCGTCTTCAGCGATGAGAGTCGCTTCTGCCTTGGTGCCAATGATGGTCGTATGCGTGTTTGGCGCCGTGCAGGTGAGCGCCACAATCAGGACTGCATACGACCGAGGCACACAGGGCCAACACCCGGCATCATGGTGTGGGGAGCGATCTCCTACACTGGTCGTACACCACTGGTGATCGTCGAGGGCACACTGAATAGTGCACGGTACATCCAAACCGTCATCGAACCCATCGTTCTACCATTCCTAGACCGGCAAGGGAACTTGCTGTTCCAACGGGACAATGCACGTCCACATGTATCCCGTGCCACCCAACGTGCTTTAGAAGGTGTAAGTCAAGTACCCTGGCCAGCAAGATCTCCGGATCTGTCCCCCATTGAGCATGTTTGGCACTGGATGAAGCGTCGTCTCACGCGGTCTGCACGTCCAGCACGAACGCTGGCCCAACTGAGGCGCCAGGTGGAAATGGCATGGCAAGCCGTTCCACAGGACAACATCCAGCATCTCTACGATCGTCTCCATGGGAGAATAGCAGCCTGCATTGCTGCGAAAAGTGGATATACACTGTACTAGTGCCGACATTGTGCATGCTCTGTTGCCTGTGTCTATGTGCCTGTGGTTCTGTCAGTGTGATCATGTGATGTATCTGACCCCAGGAATGTATCAATAAAGTTTCCCCTTCCTGGGACAATGAATTCACGGTGTTCTTATTTCAATTTCCAGGAGTGTAGCTCCTCTTCTTTTGTCTCAAGCAGATAATCACATTCCCAAGAATGTGAAGGAACTGCACCTCTTTAGTGAGAGCTGTAGTGGTCAAAACAGAAATCACAGCATAGTAGGAATTTTAATTGCTATAGAATACATTCTTTTATCCTCAGTGACCTTGATTTTGGTGTTGTGAAGAGACTTCTCTGACAGCACTATAGAATTTTTCTTCCAAAAGAAGTATTGAGAGAATGCTAAGGTCAAGACTCACTGGGAAGTTAGTGACTACTTGGTAGTCGTTAAAGATGTAATTAACTTCAGGAATTGGTAGCTTCCACTATATAAGAAGATAGTGAATTCACTGGAAAGTGAACATCTTTCAAGAGACAAGTGTACTGCATTACAGATATCAACATTAAGGCATTTCAAGTGTTCATCTCGGCATCCATGGGCAGTAGTTGGATCACCGTTTATCAACACAGAAGTGGAACAAACATTCATGCTGTGGAGTACTGGGAAGTGAAATATGTGTTTATCTGAAACAAGGGCGTACAAGGGACAGCTTTCAATCACTGAAGTTAAACATACTGACCTGAAGAAGATCTCGTAGTATGTTCCTCAAGAATATTAGCAATTTTTCCTTGAAATTTTGGACAGTCATTGATAATTTGAAGTAAATATTTCAATCTTGCATTAAGAATGCCATGTGATAATATTATAAGATTATTATTGTTCCATAATTTGAAAAAATTGATAGATGCCTCAAATTAATGTTAATGTAATAGGCAATTAATTATTAATGTTTCATATTCGTGTAAATTTGTGGCACAAACCAGGTTTTATATGTTTCATAGCTTCTGAAAGTAAAATTATTATTAGATTAATTACAGCAGCATGTTTCAGTGTTAAAGTTTCAGAAACATTTGAGTTAATTTTTGAAAGAACATAGCTCCAATCACTTTGTTCTCTGTTTTGGCTTGGTCTAATGGGAGCTGAATATTATGTTGTATACTAAATTACTAGGATAACTATAGTCTTTAAAATTACAAACAAATTTTTGATATTTGTTGAACTTCCTTTTAAGAAATAGTTTTTTATATTTCATGAACAATATGCATTTATGGAGTTAAACTGTTTCTAAAATGACTAATTCAGTTACAAGATTCAAGGGCATAATACCAATTATGAAATTACAACTTGATTTGACAATAAAATTCATAAATATAGTATTAACGTATGTGTATGATATTTTCAGGGGTACAACGTTGCTAAAATTTCATATTCTTATATTTCATTCTTATGTGGAACTATATATTACTTCTTGTATTATATCCTTACATTTATTCTTCAAGAAGATTTGGAGCATTCATTTATTGTTTTACGTATTTATGTAGTAATTTTCTATGAACATGGATAAATAAATGAAAAAAATTATTGTTCTCAGAATCAGTCGAGTATCTACGGATAAGCAAAGACACTTGTTGGCTTATATTGATCCCTATTCCTCAGACTGAAATTTCTGAGAAATCGAGTTATGGAACTTGCTGTGTTCTCCTCCTGCGTATCTACATCTATTTCTGCATATTAAATTATCACTGGTTAAAGACAATTTTACAAGACTCCTCACCATACATATAATATTCACAGTTAAAGTTCAGCATAGGACATAAGATGATGCTATCATCTTAATAGTTGATCGTGAACTGGAGGCTAGCCTTTCTCTACTTGGCAGTACATCAGCATGCGTGCAGTGGCGCTCAGGCGCTGGAGGAGAAGGCTTCATCAACATTTTTGATATAGATGTTAGGTGCCAACTTCGTTATTGCATCACGACCTTTGGGCAGTAACACAATTACTATGTTACAAAGTACAGAAAATCCATTAAAATTCAAAAGTCAAAAACTTTAGGAGAAAGGAAGGATTTGAACTATACATATTGTGATTCTTAATGCTATGACTGTGTCAAGAGGGTTGGGAATCATTTATGACCCCATTCCCTCTCCGCCTATGGTGATTTGGGATCATTCTCCCCCTTGTCCCACGAGCAACAGATGATACAATAGGGTCCAGAATTATTTATTACCCCATTGTAAAACACACCTTTTCCTCTGGCTTACAGTGGAATTAATTACGATTCAAAGGGAATTCATATGTGTGTGTGTGTGTATATATATATATATATATATATATATATATATATATATATATATATATATATATATATATATATATATGTCTGAATTAACTGACTGTGATGAGGAGGGTTTTACATCGCACATCACCTCCTTCAAGCTCAAAAGGTCACCAAGATAGCAGTCCAAAATGGTGGATGGTCAGCGGGTCACTAGCAATAACAGCCTGGTGGCCTCAAGAGCAAGCTGAAAGAGACAGAGGTTGTCACTTACACCTGCAGCCGGAACCACAATTTAATATTGTTGATATTATTATGTGTTGCAAAAGGGAGGCGCTGTTTAACACATCCAAGGGGAGTCCAGAACTATTTATTATTATTTGTCCAAAGCTAAAGAATATAGGAGATCTTGCCAAATTATATGTGTGTGAGACACCTTTCTTACTTAACAATTATACTGTGGTGGTGCAGGCCTGAGATTTTAAGCGGTGTGTTAAGTAACAGTTACACTGTATTCTTGTAGGGTACAATTCTTTAACAAAATTTACTTTTTCTACCAATTACACTGTGGAAGTACATAAACAAATTATACTAGTTCAATATTGAACAATTACTGCAGACATTTTTTATATAGTCACACTTTACTGCTTGGTGTATTAGGATGGAAGAGAACAATTGCGATATCTTTTTTATAAACACCCATGCTTAGATTCTCTTCTAATCCTTTTTCACACTTTCCATGATCCATTACTATACAAACCTGTGCTGCAAATATATACATTCCCGAAATATCTTTCTCAAACTAATGTTAGATACTAATAGACTTTTTTTTTCCAGGAACGGTAACTTCATCTACTTTGTGATCACGAATTTTGATGTAAGTTACTCGTTAGTCTCATTTCTGCTACTTATCATTAAGTTCATTTTTCTTCGGTTTACTCTCAGTCTATATTCCGCACTCATTCACACAGCACTGTTCACTCTGTTCAATGGATCTTGTAATTCTTCTGCAGTTGCAGTGACGATAGCAGTGTCATTAACTAACTTTGTCACTGTGTGCTTTCACCTCGAATTTTAATCCCCTTCTCGATCTTTTCTTTTGTTTCCGTTTTCGCATTTCTGTGTATACGGGCGGAAGACTGTATCCCTGTCTCACTTTTTAATCCGAGCGCTTCGTTCTAGGTCTTGTTTCTTGCAAATATTGTGCACTGCCAACTGCACATTTCTCAGAATTTCGTGCGTCTTGCACCATTTTACATTACCGAACGCTTTTTCTGTCTTGATAAAACGTATGACCGTATCCTGGCCTTACCTCATTCATAGTGCCATTAGCAAGCCCAACATTTGTATTTACGTTTCTTAGTAGCGTGTTCTAGGGGTACGTCACTGACTAGTAATCAAAACGCCATGGTTCCCGGGTTCAAATCACGCCACTGCTTAAATTTTGAATAAAGGTCATCAGCAATGGCGACTGAAGGTTTACAGATGGTGAAGCCGCCCTCTTTCTGCCGTTAGCTTTGTCAAAGAAGGTGGAGAAGCGGACAGAGGTTCAGGCAAACTTCCCCTAAACGCAGGAAGAATCAGATTTGATCTGCGGCATGAGAATGCAGAAGGCAATGGAAACCACTACATTATAGGCACATAACGCGTATCCACAAGACAGGTGGCCTATATTTGAAAAAGTGTCTTAATGTTCTCTTCATTCGCAAAACGTTCCAAACTAGCTTCCACCCGGATTTCTGGGACGGGAATTCCAAGGGGGAGCTATCATGACAAAAAATACTGAATAACCAACGAAAAGGTAGCATTTTGCGACTGATGACGTCGAATGTCAGAAGTTTTGACGTGTGAGTATTAGAAGCAGAATTTAAAACAGCATCGGATGACATAATATTAAATAAGACAGGAAGGGTGGAAAATATTCTATCGGAATTTCTAAAGTCATTTGCGGAAGTGGCAATAAAACGTGTGTAAAATGTGTGAGACCATCGACTACAGTATTATGAGCCGACAAGAGCGAGAATTATCGTGCAATCAGCTTAACAGCTCATGTATCCAAGTTGCTCACAAGCACAATATATAGCAGAGACAGGAAAAAATTGAGGATTCGTTGCGTAGCTATCAGTTTGTCTTCAGGAAAGGCAAAGGAACCAGATAAGCAGATCCGATATTGCAGCTCATAGTGGAAGCAATACTGAAGAGAAGTGAATACACGTTGATAGGATTTCTCGACCTGGAAAAAGCCTTAGACAATGTAAATTGGTGCAAGATGTTCGAAATTCTGAGAAAAGTAGGAAGAGGTTGTAGGGAATGTTGTGTAATAATACGTACAAGACCCAAGAGGGAAGAATAAGACTGGAAGACTAAAACTGAATTGAACAAATTAAAAATGGTTTGAGACAGGGATGTGGTCTTTCCATCTTTTGTTGTTCTTTTCAGACATGCCCACTCCTCTTTAACTGAAATGCCTGCTGTGGTATTGCTTACCGCATTTTTCACCTCCTTACGGAACTTCAAACGCATCAGATTATTCCTCTGTACTTCACTTTCCCACTTCCTTCCATGCTGGTTTTTCCGGACATTTCTCTTAACCTCCAGTTTACTCTTCATCGTTACTAAATTGTAATTTATAATATTACAAGTGAAGATCGCCGCGCGGGATTAGCCGAGCGATCTGAGGCGCTGCAGTCATGGACTGTGCAGCTGGTCCCGGCGAAGGTTCGAGTCCTCCCTCGGGCGTGGGTGTGTGTGTTTGTCCTTAGGATAATTAATGTTAAGTAGTGTGTAAGCTTAGGGACTGATGACCTTAGCAGTTAAGTCCCATAAGATTTCACACACATTTTTTGAACAAGTCAAGATCGCTTGAGGTGAAATGGTTTAGATCGTGACCGTTTTCGACACTAAACATCTGTCATCATCAGATTCTCAGATTTACAACTTACGAATAAAATAACGTTAATGTAGTAATCATCATGCTTGTATAACTATTAGACACAAGGAACCATGTTATCAGACTCATAAAAGGTACATATCTCCGAGAAATATAATTACACATTAGTCTCGTCGACGTACTGAAAACTTGCTCCAGTTGTAACAATGAAGCTTATCAACGACATAAAATTTGCTAAATAAAATGTCCGTAGCATCGATAACGAGTACAGGAGCAAAACACATCAGTAAAGATTCTGCATCGACGAGAGCTCAGGAAGATTGAACCGATGTGCTTCAGAGCTCTTGTTAATACAAATTGTCTAGCGAGAATGGGCATCAACACCAGAAGACGTTGTTCTCAGCTGGTTGCAAGTGGCAAAGACTGGAACGTTTTATTTTGCTTTTGATTTCGAACATAGCTGCTCTAAATTCTGACCACAGCTTTTTAGCAATGTAATTTTACGATTTATCAAAATTTCATTCTGATGAAGACAGCCTTAGTAAGTGTCGAAACCTATGTCAGTGTACCTAACAATTATGTGCAACCGTTTGGCTGTATAGTCCTACGTTGAAACTAGTTTACGGTTGCTGAATAACAGTCATGTTTAAAACTGTAATATTTCGTTTTGTTTGAAACGTTTTCGTAAACTAACTAAAATAATTCCAATACGGCGATGGTTCTAAAGGACCCACTTAAACTGGAACCTAACATCAAGTGCTAACAAGCTCCGTAAATGGGAGTGAAATAGTGCGATTATAGCAATATCTGCGACTAGGCGACCATTATAAGTTGCAGCATCGTGGCGTATTGGAGTTGTGGTTTGTCTTTCCGTAGTATTCTTGCTGGCGTTGGTCGGATCCAGCGAGGCATGCGAAAGTGCCATCCAAGAGCCCCATATTCGAACTCAGGCAGGCTCTCAACGCCTCCTGCTGCCAGCGCTCTGGATGCCAGACATATTTTTCACGTGCCATAAACCCTACTTTCCTATTTAACTTTATCAGAAATCATAAAAATTTCTGCACGTACACTAGTCTATCAACCAGGGATTAAATTCGGCCGGAAAACCGTCGGAACGGTCTCTCAGCACCTCCGTATATTTTTGTAATTCACTGGAACAAGTGAACAACGAAAGATTTAAAATGGTGCACGTATATGACATCTGAACGTAACAGTAATCTGCCGTTGCGCTGGCGCCAACGAACGTGGCAGTGTGTAACCAGCGTGATGTACTGGACTGGGGCGTATCCCAAGGTACTTCATATCGCTATACGGTACTTTGGCAACCGTCGGTAACTGTCGTGTAGACTGTATTTTGTGTACGACTGCTCACAGCCTCAGAACTATACAGTATAAACAAGACAAGATGAGCTTAGTCCCGTGGTTGTGATCGGTACTTATCGCCTTAGGTTTACGACTGCCAACTGCCCCAGAGATCGAATAGTATGGCGACACCTCGTCTTTTGTGAGCCAATGAGATATAAATAAGGTAAGGAGTGTTTGAAGCTGAGCGTATGTATAATGTGCTTTCACGAAATCCTGTTTCTTCTGTGTCGTAATTTATGGTATAGCATGTAGTAACTAATACGAACTTCATTCAGTCCAGTTGTAACACAACTGAGTGAGTCAAAGACAAATGACATTTAAAACATCTACTGAAAATCAAACTCGGTGTCTCACGTCGCGCTGTGTTTTGTTTTTCCCAACACCTCAGGAAGTCGAAATTGTGCATGACCCCGATGGTTCAGTAATAACTTCGTCATTCTTTTTTTATTCTTTATTGGATTTCGATTCCCATCGAAGGGGGCAGGCTGACAGCAGCTTACCACGCTGCTCTTCAGCCTACAGAAGTTTTAATACATAAGAAGATAAGAAACAATAAAAGCAGGCGATAAAACGATGACTTAATTGTAGAATAGCGGAAAAGTGTGGAAAGTTAAAACATAAAACAAAGCGTGGTAAAATACACAGGAAGCAGACAGGCAAAATAGTGACAGACAATTAAAAAAACATGGCGACAGTCTGGTTTATGTTCGCAAGAGATATAAAAATCACACCCAGCGACAGCATCAAGCCCGTTCGCAACACCGGAAAAGACGCACAACACTAAACAATCGCTGGAAACACTCCACTAAAAATTCGGCACGAAGATGACACACAGGAGCCAAGGGTAGATGGGGGTGGGGAGGGGACCTGGACAGATGAGGGGAAAAAAAGGGGGAGAAGAGGAAAAAGAAGGGGGAGGGAACCGACGGAGGGAGAGGACTCATAGGGGGAGGGGGGGGGGGCAGGGCAGTAGCGAAAAGGGAATGGAGAAAGGCA
Source organism: Schistocerca piceifrons (assembly GCF_021461385.2). Classification (NCBI taxonomy): domain Eukaryota; kingdom Metazoa; phylum Arthropoda; class Insecta; order Orthoptera; family Acrididae; genus Schistocerca; species Schistocerca piceifrons. The sequence goes on along the minus strand of NC_060139.1, from coordinate 12,524,740 downwards.
GAGGAGGGAACTGCAAAAGGACTCAGGGGAGAGAAGGGTAGCAGGGAGAGGGTAGGCAGGGAAAAATAGAAAAACAGGATGGAAGGAGGGGGGAGACAGGGAGTCCAGAAAACTGACATAGGAAGGGAGGGGGAGTTCGTCGTTCTTCGCTCAGTCTTTTATTGACGTTGAATTCTGCCTAGCTGTCAAAAATGGGGTGTCTAGAAAACCTGCCTCTCAGATCGCTATACAACAATTCAAGCAAATCGTATTACAGAGTCTTATTACGAAATGAATCAATGACAGTACTTAACTTTGAGAATGATGCAAAGTGCTACAGACAAAATAAAGAATGTTCTACAGTATATGCAATTCCTAAGTCACTAGTCTTGAAGTGCCTAATCTTGATGCTGGTGTAGAAGCGGCGCTCATGTCCTGTTCACATAGAGGCCGCTACCGTCGCGTTGTCCTCCTGGAGAGGGGTCGGTCAGCGTGCGTTTGGCTGATGTCTTCTTCACAGTCCCCTCTGCTCCCTCGCAGGCGCTTCACTTTATGCTGTAACAGGTTAATACTGAATTATTACTGGACACACATTGACCGAGCATCTACAGTGCACCTGTTGAACGTTGTGGCTGGCAGAAGTTCAAAACATGATGTCATGGACACGAAGATTACCGACTTGTGCCGATCTGTATCGAATAGAATTAGGGAACACAGTGGCACTGCTACACGGACTGACAGAAGCTCTTGTTTTTTGTGTTAAATTTCGTGATTTTATTGTTCTGATGAGAAATTGTGTTTTCAGAAGCAGTACATCACGTTGATAACCAATAGCCAAGTTCACTGGCATCGAAGTTACAGTACGTTCAGTTGTAATATACATGTACAGATTTAACTTTTGGTGCCGACATTTTCCAGGGAAGTAAACAATATTTGTAGGAGGAGCAGGAAAGTCGTTACGACGTCTTTCTGGGGAGATTTAAGCTCTGGTTGAGAGAGTAACATTTTGTAAAAAATGATTTCTCATTGTAAGTTTTATTAGAATTTTCGAAAATAGAAAAGCATTATTTTTACGGCTACGGGGAATGGAGGGCGAGGATGTTTTGTTGTTGAAGAGGCACATAAGATTTTAGAAATTAGTCACTGCAGTGATACTGAAAGTACATTGTAAAGGATAACAAATCAAGAATAAATTTTACTTATATTGTGTACGCAGTATAACTGGGAGAACCAGCAAATCTTTAGGTAATTTAGGACCATACGACCTGTGAAAGTTAATACACCTGGATGCCAACGCTGGCAGCAGAAATGGTTTTGAGCAAACCAGACTTTACCGACAGATACGAGTGCGTTATTCCGCTCTACTTCAATCTCTACCACAACTCATCTGTACTGGTGTTTGGCTAGTTGTGGCATGCCATTCCCTCTGCAACACGTGCCGAGATGTTTTCGATTCACGAGAGATCTTGTCTTACCTCTTTCAAAGAGAAACTCATGGAGTCCTCGAAGGTACGGCTCAACCACCGGCCTTAAAACGTCAGAAATGTGGCGAGTGCTGTGAAAACAACCAGCTGTACGACCCGGTGGTGATCGTGTTGTGTACTCAACGGCAACTGACAACATCATGCCAGGTGCTGGACCTGTATGACAGTAACGGAAGTAGTTTGACGACGTTCGTTCTGCTCGGAAATGTCCCACATGGAGAAGTCAACAGCGATGCCTCGAAGGGCACAGTCTGCAACCGCGTGACCGCTACGGTCACAGGTTCGAATCCTGCCTGGATGTGTGTGATGTCCTTAGGTTGGTTAGATTTAAGTAGTTCTAAGTTCCAGGGGACTGATGACCACAGCTCAGAGGCATTTGAACAATTTTTTTTTCTGCCGAATTCTGTGCCAGCAGTATCACAGTTATACTTTCGGAACCACTAACGCTCTTCAGGGTTATCAGTAAGTTGACAGCTCTGTTCCCACAGGTCTCTCACCCCGGTATTAGTGGCATGTAGCTGTCCTGCTTGCCGTAATAATGTTTTTCTTGAATGGAGTCTATTTCTTCGCAAACTTGGTACGTCTTCCTGTGTGGGCAATTCCAGGTTCTCCTATAGCTTAAGAGATTCCCTAAGCAAGGCCTCATTCCTGCGGATTGCGGGTGGGCAGATGTTGCTCAGCAGAGGAAGCCAATAAATCGGTGTTGGTCGGATTGTCCTAATTATTAACCGTCTAACATTCTGCGTGGTGTCTGTTTGTTCTATATCGTGTCTCCCTACCACTTTCGTGCAACGACGCTCTGAGCGTGTTTTTTAGGGAATTGACTAGTTTGAACCTGGGACCTGTTGCTGGTAAGGAGACGCCAGACCACACATGACATGTAGAGTTCAGAAGAGTTCAGTGAGAATAGCGATGATATAACCAAATACTTAACGATTTCAGCATCAGCTCCACTGCACTCCCTGTAAAAGAATCTTAATACTAACTTTAATTTAGTGGAAGGTGTTCAAGGCTTTCCTATTTTAAGTTAGCTGGCAAAATAACGTCGAAAAAGCAGTTAAGTTTACCATTGGAAATTTTTTTCTACACACAAAACATTGTTTATAAATTGCACTATTGATAAAAGGAAATGTTTTAATACAGGATGGTAAAAACCAACTGCGTTCAACAAAAATGTGAACGAATATTCCCTGAGTGGGTTTCCAAGCTCTACAATGGATCAAAGGATGACCTATGCCATATCACATCTATAATCAAGGTTTAAATTAAGTTTCACAAAAGAGAAAACTATCAAAATGGTCTACAGTGACCCTCAATTATCTTTAATTACTTATCTAACTTGTCGTAAATTACAGTGGCTGATGTGGCTTCTCAATAACTATATAACAGAAAAATCATCGCGTTTTAGATTTTTACTTCAAGTGGCAAATGTGAACACCATGAGCTTTAATTGACGATCGACACTAGTATTACGCAAAAAGGGGGTGTAACAGATGAGACGTCTGCAGTTCTGAGTGAAGCTTTATGCGCTGTTATGCGGCATCGCGTGCGTTCATTACCTTGTCGGCGTTCGTCAGGGGGCGGTGTGCAGCACAGCTCCGCTCACCTCGCCGTCTCGGAAGCAACTCTCTCCTAACTTCTCCTTACTACAATTTACCTAAGTTGGTTTAAAAAAACTATCTGGCTGTGTTTTCATCTGACCAATCAGGGTCTCAATGTTAACCTTAAGCTCCGCCTACAAAAATTCTGACTATCCAATGAGAAACGTTATACTTTTCGTGGTGGGGCAATGTTTTTAAAGTTTGCAACGTAACAGAGACGCGAAAAAGTCTCACGCTAAAACTTGCACCTGGTGAGGTCCTTTTAGCGTTATCGTAAGATCTATACTGACCTTCTGGAGGGCTCTATCTTTTAACATGGGCTGGGGGGGGGGGGGGGGGGGTGGTCCTGACGTAACAGAGACGCGAAAAAGTCTCACGCTAAAACTGGCGGCTGGGGTAGCCCTTTTTGTGTTATCGTAAGATCTATACTGTTCTTCTGGAGGGCTCTATCTTTTAACATGGGCTGCGGGGTGGTCCTGACGTAACAGAGACGCGAAAAAGTTTCACGCTAAAAACTTGCGGGTGGTGTGGTCCTAGCGGTTAGCTGGCGACGTGGGTGTCAGTCCCTTAACACGGTTCTGCTCTCGGCTTCTGTTCTCGTTTCTCCCCCCGGAACTGCGTCCGTCTCACAGTGGGAAGGTATGACATGCATTTAGGCATTCTTGTGTTAGTCTGAGGTATTCCATTTGCTCACTCGTTACTCGTATTACTTTGGTTAATTCAATGTCACGATTTATTCGGAGCTATGTGACATACTACTGGATTTACTTATCATGTCAGGGTTTTCATGGAAGGTGTTGGACTTGCCTGACACCTTACAACCGCATAATGTGCTTTCACTAGACGTCGATCAAGCTGGTGTGGCAGCTGTTTAGCCACACCGTGGCAGAATACTCGGCTGTTGAGAACACCAGCGTAATGGATGATGTGCGCAGGGTATCTGCTGAAGTTCTCCACGTTATTCTACACAATGTTTGAATAATATTGTTACGAGTTTCTATCTTGGCAGCAGTGTTTTCTAGATTTTTTTCTATATGAAAGGTTGCGGTCAAGGGTGACACCGAGGTATTCAGGGTACTTGTTATGACAAAGATTGTTTCCGTTAAGTCTCACTCTGAGCTCCGCGTTATCTTGTTTGTTTGTCACATGGAATGTACATACTTCAGTTTTACTTGTACTGGGTTGAAGTCGCCACTTTCTAAACTAGATCCTCATAACGGCTAGATCTTCTATGAGAACTGTCTCCGATCCTGGGTCTACAAGCAAGAGCGATACCGTCCGCGTAGCGAGTTTTGTTGATCTGCTATTGGCGAGATCGAAGATATATATGTTGAATAATAGAGGGCCAAGACAGAGACCTGCGGTAAACCATTACTTCCTCTCTATGCTCACATTTTCTCCCAAGTAAACACGGACATATCTATTGTTTATTATGGTGTTTATGAGAGTTACAGTTTTTGGGTATCGGATTGTTTTTAGTAATTTATATATCATCCCTTCTGTCCAGACTATGTCGTATGCCGAGGTCTACGAAGAGGACAGATGTCTTCACCTTTTCTTGGAAAACAGCGTCTATAAAAGTTGTAGGGCCAGTAGCTGGTCGCAGCTACTCACTGTGGCCTGAAACCCGCTCCCTCAGCTTGGATATGTTCCAGGATGAAGCCGCTAATTCTGTTATAGATGAGCCTCTCCAAGAGCTTATAAGTACAACTCAAAGGAGAGATTTGTCTGAAACTCTGAGGGTGGTCAGCTGGTTTACCTTGTTTCAAATTTGTCACTATTTTTGTTCTCTCTAGTTCGATGGGCAGTGATCCATTATCTAGGATGTTGGAGAAGAAGCGATCCAGCCATTTTCTTCCAGAATTACCCATGTTTATCAGAAATGCCTGGTGTGTATTATCCAGACCAGGAGCTTTACCATGTTTAGTTCGTTTCAAGGCACCATCCAATTCAGTCAGTGTAAATGGTGAAGAGAAATTGGATTCCTTTGAGCAATGAGCTTTTAGAGAGGTTTGTGAGTTATTGTTTCATTTTGACAGTATGTTGTTTGTCACAGGAAGGTCTAGATGTTTCAACTATATGGTTACTTGAAATGCCAGGTTTCTGCACCGGTTTATTGGAGGTTCCGTCAAGCTTACGCAGAAGACTCCATGCTCTTCTTCTTGATTGTCTGAAGTTAACATTTTCTCCCATCTCACACCATCGTACTATTATAGCAGCGTCAATACTTTGGAGGAGGTCGTCTGCAATATTGTTATGCTGATCATAAAATTGTTCACAATGACTATTCCAGCCTTGTATATATTCCTTTTTGTACCCATGAGGGCCAAACTTCTTAGCAGCAGTAAGAACAGCCCCGACGAATCGAGGGTAGTTTTTAGGTTCTGTTGGAATAAAACAAATGCCGGCCTGAGTGGCCGAGCGGTTCTAGGCGCTACAGTCTGGAACCGTGCGACCGCTAAGGTCGCAGGTTTGAATCCTGCCTCGGGCATGGATGTGTGTGGTGTCCTTAGGTTAGTTAGGTTTAAGTAGTTCTAAGTTCTAGGGGACTGATGACCTCAGAAGTTAAGTCCCATAGTGCTCAGAGCCATTTGAACCAAAAAACAGATACATTTATCTAGGTGGTCAGAAAAACTCCGCCATTCAGCCCTGCGGAAATTCCATGTGGGTTGTGGTACACATCTCGATATTACGACAGAGAACCCCATATCGAGGATTGCTGACCTGTGCTGGCTGTGTGGGAAATTAGGTGTGACTTCTCTGGATATATGCACCGGGTGCCCTCTGCGGTTCCGGGACACGAATCAGAGATCCTGGTCGTAATATTTTCGCCAAGCGGGCGATCTGAAAGTTCCCAAATCATTGGCATCATAAATCAGGTATAGACTTTCATTTTCAGCCCAGTCGTTGTGCGCAATACCACACCCATTGTCACGTGCATAATTCCAGTGATCGTGGTAACTATTAAAATCTCCAGCAAAAATCGACGTGTGGGCAGTAATTTGCAGAAAATCCAATGGCCACGGCATATTTGGTGACTTGAAAATATTATTTATAATGGTCTCCTCCACTTGTGTACAGACATAATGGATCTCATTTTGTGTATTTGTCGAAATGAGACGAGCATGCTCGATATTGCTCCTTACATACGTGGCAACACAATACACACTGTAATATGTAGCACCCGTAAGATTATAACCATGGATTCGACCTCTTTTACGCAGATCTTCCATGGTTGGAGCATGTGGTTCCTGGATTAGAACCACGACAGTGTCATTATCTACAAGGAATTTAGATAGATACTCGCTTTTAGATCGGCTAATGCCTTCTATGTTTAAATAACATAGTCTGATTGAAGGGCCAGGCCTCTTAATCAGCTGGTCCTGAAAAGGTCCATTATGTGAAGCATTTTCGTTTTAATTTGTCTACATGTTTGTAGCCAGAATATCCAATATCTGGTCCGGCTGCCTATTCGTTCTCGCTCATTTATCGTTACCCGGGATGCACGTGTGGTATTCCATTATGGACGCGAGGTAGTTTACACCTCGCTAAAGATATTCCTGGCCCATCGGGATCATGTACATTTCCGACTTCCTGAGGAGTTACGGAAAACAAAACACAATGTGATTTGATACCTGAAGTTAGACGTTAAGAAAATGCTTCAAATGTCATTTTTCTCCCACCCATTGAGCGGTATTACAACTGATGTCGATTGCTGTATGCTATAGCATAAATTACGACACAAAAGAAGAAGAAAAAAACAGATCTCGTGAAAGCACATTACACAGACTCTTATGTTCAAACACTCCTTACGTTACAGTTATTTATTACTCATCCGCCCACATAACACGACACACAGCCATGCAACAGACCGCTGAGGCAGACGGCAGTCGTAAACCTAAGTCGATATGTACCGATCACAACTTCGGAACGGAGCTCAGCTGGTGTTGGTTATAATGGTGCTGGGAGTCGTATACAAAATACAGTCGTAACGTATCTCACACACACACACACACACACACACACACACACACACACACATACACACAGTAGCTCATCTCACACCACTGTCCATTGCATCCGAACACCCATACTCACGTTCACGTTCAGATTTAATACACGATTCACTGCGCCCCCCCCCCCCCCCCTTCCCACAAACCCCGTGGACAATGGGCCTTGCCGTTGATGGAGAGGCTTGAGCTCCTCAGCAATACAGATAGCCGTACTGTAGGTGTAACCAGAACGGAGGGCTATCTGTTTAGAGGCCACAAAAACGTCTCGTTCCTCAAGGGAGGCAGCAGCCTTATCACTAGTTGCCGGGGCAACAGTCTGGATGATTGACTGATCAACCAAAACGGCCTTGCTATGCTGGTGCTTCGTACGGCTGAAAACAAGGGAAACCTACAGTCGTTATTTTCCCCGAGAGCATGCATCCTCTACCGCATGATTAGATGATGATGGTATCCTCGTGGGTAAAATACTCCGGAAGTAAAACAGTCCCTCAATACGATCTCCCGGCGGGAACTGCTCAGGCGGAAGTCGTTATCGGGAGAAACAAAACCGGCTTTCTACGCATCGGAGCGTTGAATGTCAGATCCCTTAATCGGGCAGCCAGGGTGGAAAAATTAAAATGGGAAATCGATAGGTTAGAGTTTGATGTAGTGGGAATTAGTGAAGTTCGGTGTGCACGAGAAACAAGACTTCTGGTCAGGTGAATACATGGTTATAAATACAAAATCAAATAGGGGTAGTGCAGGAGTAGGTTTATCAATCAATAAAACAATAGGAGCGCCGGTAAGCTACTACAAGCAGCGTAGTGAACGCATTATTGTAGCTAAGATAGACACGAAGCCAACGCGTACAACAGTAGTACAAGTTTGTATGCCAATTAGCTCCGCAGATAATGAAGAGATTGAAAAATGTATGATGAGATAAAAGAAGTTATTCGGGTAGTTAAGGAAGACGATAATTTATCAGTCATTGGGGACTGGAATTCGATAGTAGGAAAAGGAAGAGAAGGGAAAACAGTACGTGAACATGGACTGGGGAAAACGAGTGAAAGAGGAAGCCACCTGGCAGAATTCTGCATAGTGCACAATTTACGCATGGCTAACATTTAGTTTAAGAACCATGAAAGACGGTTGTATATGTGGAAGAGGCATGGAAACACCAGAAGGTTTCAGATAAATTACATAATGACAAATTGCCTATTTGCTTCTGTCTCGGGTTCTTTTAGTTCCTTTAGTTTTATGAGCCAAGGTTTCCTACTCCATTTAACTGGTTGGTTGGTTGGTTGTTTGGGGAAGGAGACCAGACAGCGTGGTCATCGGTCTCATCGAATTAGGGAAGGATGGGGAAGGAAGTCGGCCGTGCCCTTTCAGAGGAACCATCCCGGCATTTGCCTGGAGTGATTTAGGGAAATCACGGAAAACCTAAATCAGGATGGCCGGACGCGGGATTGAACCGTAGTCCTCCCGAATGCGAGTCCAATGTCACTCCATTTAACTATTGGATTGTAGAGCAAAGATAATTCGCGGTCTGTGCAGAGAATTAACTCTTACAGTGTTCGGCACCACATCTTGTTCCATGCACAAGGCCCTTGGAGCCTTTTCACTCTACTCATATACATCCTAAAGGGTTCTCTATCACCTATTAACGACCGAAGTACATATCAATTAAACGCCGCATTGCCCTAGCGGGGATTACTTTATGGCAAAGTTGTCTATGAAACCTTCCAACTACTTGTCGCGATACTACGGTCGTAACCAACCATTGTATAAAATTCCCCTTTATGTGTGGATGCAACATCTTCTGTAGTCCAGTATCTCAGAGCCTAAACACATCTTTCTGCTCAGCGGGCAGTACCAAGCAATACTAAACTTCAACAGAATCTGAAATCATATCAACCGAATACACTTGACCTTCTTTCATCATTCTTGAAGACAAATGAGGGTCCATGAAAAACTGGGGCCTATATCACTACGCGCACCCGCTCTTTCATGATCCTGGCAACATTCACCATCCTGCTCTATACTACAGACCTGTTGATGTGTTGGCAAATGTGCCAACACCTTGTAGATATAGGAGGCCGAAATGCACGCTATCTAACGCAGACGGGCGTGAATTCTGGAACAGGATAAGTAGTGAATTCTATTAAGAAAAGTATGCAGCTCCTCGAATACTTAACTTTTATCTATCCTTGTTGGTTTACAACGTTCTTGATGAGACATTTCATACGATAACTATCAAACTATGTAAGGCTAATGGCGCCTTGCTAGGTCGTAGCCATGGACTTAGCTGAAGGCTATTCTAACTGTCTCTCGGCAAATGAGAGAAAGGCTTCGGCATTGTAGCCGCTAGCAAAGTCGTCGTACAACTGGGGCTGAGTGCTAGTCCGTATCTCGAGACCTGCCTTGTGGTGGCGCTCGGTCTGCGATCACACAGTGGCGACACGCGGGTCCGACATGTACTAAATGGACCGCGGCCGATTTAAGCTATCACCTAGCAGGTGTGGTGTCTGGCGGTGACACCACATTCCTCCCCCGCAAATCGGCGAACGGTCGTGTTATAAGGCTTCCGCCCGCCGTGGGGAGGACCCCATGTTGACGTATGCGATGAGGTGGGGAGCCTAACAACAGGCGAGGCTGTGCCACCCGCACCCGGCCATTCCGTCCGAGGGGATCTAGGAAACGCCTGAAAACCTAGTCCAGGGTGCACGTCAACATGCGGTGTATGCGCCCGGAAAGAGACAGGAGGGGCCGAAGGGTCGACCTCCATTGTGTCGGGGTATCCGACGAGCGATGACGTCATGTGGTCCGGAGCGGGCAAGAGTTCCATGGCGGAGGACAGCTGGTCACGGGAAGCGATCGGCGGCGCGTGACCCAGGGAGGCGCTTGGCGGCTGCAGCGAAGCGTCCACTGCGGGCGGCGCCGGCGGGAGAACAAGCGGTGGCGGCGGCGGCGGCGGCGGCGGCGGCGGCGGCGCGTCGCCATGGGGCAGAATGGAAGGCATCGTCGGTAACACCTGGGGATGAGGCGAGCCAGTAGATGGGTCCCCATGGCGCTGACCGGACGGCACCGTCGCTGAAAGCAGACGGGGAGCGGCAGAACCCGTGCGACAACACAGGCGCAGCTGATTGAGATGCCGACGCACCTCACCAGAGGCCCCCAAAACCAAATACATCGCGCGGCCGAGGCAGCGAAGAATGCGCCCTGCGAGCCAACGCCGTGAACCGCGAAAGTTGCGATAGAATACAACGTCGCCTGGAGCAAAAGCAGGAGTCTGCCGCTGCACAGGAAGCTGATGCGGCGGGTGCAACAAAGACATCAAGGTTCGATGAGGACGACCATGGAGCAACTCAGCCGGCGAGCGACCATCTCGGGGCTGAGAGCGATACGATGACAAAAAGAGCAACAACGCGTCCTCCCGAGAATGCGACTCTTTCAACTTCAACATCTGTGACTTGAAAGTCCGGACCAATCGTTCAGCGGCACCGTTTGACTGAGGCGAAAACGGCGCGGATGTCAGATGTTGAATACCATTGGCCTGGCAGAATGACTGAAATTCTGCCGACATGAATTGTGGGCCATTGTCCGAAACAATAGTCTGCGGAAGACCTTCAATGCAAAAGATAGCAGACAACGCTTGGATGGTGGCAGAGGACATCGTGGAAGACATCCGGACAACAAAAGGAAAATTACTGAAGGCATCTACCAGAACCAACCATCGAGCATTCCAGAATGGACCAGCAAAATCGATGTGCAAGCGTTGCCAAGGGGAAGTGGCCTTTGGACATGCAAAGACTTTCCGCGGCGGTGCGGATCGCAGTTTGGCACACGCCATGCAAGAAGAACACATATTCGTAATCGCAGCATCGATTCCGAACCAAGTACAGTACTGACGAGCAAGTTGTTTCGTTCGCACTATACCCCAATGTCCTTGGTGAAGAAACCGTAAAACAGAGGACTGTAACGAACGTGGGACCACGACCCTGGACTGATCATTATCAGAACGCAACAGCAAAACACCACGTCGAACAAAAAGTCTCCTTGTGAGCAAAAAATCTGCGAACCAACGGATCCTCGATCCGAGACTTTGACAAGGGTCAGTGCGTAGCAACAAAACGCAAAACGGTAGCAAGGACAGGGTCAGCAGCTGTGGCTGTAGCTACACGACGAAAATCAATCGGAAACGATTCGACCACGTCATCGGTTTCCGAATCAATGAACAGGCAAGCAAGTTCGGAAGAATCGAATGCTTTATCCGCAGCAACAGGCAAACGGGACAACGCATCAGCGTTGCCGTGCTTAGCAGTGGACCGATACAAGATATCGTAGCGGTACTGCGAGAGGAATATAGACCAGCGAATGAATTTCTGCGCTCTACGCGGAGGTACTGGCTTGTTCGGATGAAAAAGCGACGTCAAAGGTTTGTGGTCTGTGATGATGGTAAAGTGACGACCATACAAGAAATCATGAAACTTAGTAACACCAAACACGAGAGCCAAAGCTTCTTCCTCTATCTGAGAATAATTTCTTTGCGCAGACGAGAGCAATTTGGACGCAAAGGCAATAGGGCGATCATGTGAGCCAACTTTGTGCGCAAGCACAGCACCGATCCCGAAATCCGATGCATCTACCATCATCAAAAGGGGTTTCTGGGGATCGAATGGCGTAAGGCAAGTATTAGAAAGCAACGCCGATTTCAACTGGCGAACAGCGCGTTCGCATTCCGTCGTCCAGAGAAACGGAACACCTGTACGGCGTAAGCGAGGAAGCGGAGCTGAAATGGAAGAGGCATTGCGCACATTCACTCACACCTTGTGATTCTAAATCGTTTAACGTTCTTGCGACCTCAACACGCAATGCGTGAGGAACATTGCGCGCGCTGAAAAATTTCGGTTGCGCGTTTACTTTCAGTTCCAAATGTGCTTCATAATTCTTACCGCAACCAAGGCCCGGTGCAAAAATGTCTGCAAATTCTTCACATAGCCGAGAAACACTGTCTGAAGGCACAGTCTGGTTCACTGACAGGACCTGACTTACTATAGACATGTTAAACAATTGAAATAAATCTAAACCAAACAAGTTCACTGCAGTAGAAGAACGAGGAACGTAAAATGACACAAGTTTTGTTTGTCCCTTGTATGTGGCAAGAAGAGTGCACTGTCCTAACACAGGGATATTCTGTCCTGAATAACTTTTTAACTGAACATTCGCGGCACGCAACGGAGGTTTGCCCAGTTGTTTGTACGTGTCGTGATTGAGTAATGAAACTGCAGCTCCGGTATCGAGCTAGAATGGGATCACTTTGCCATTAAAGTCCAAATCTACAAAAAGTTTATTGTCCTGCTGACGACAAGAGCGACTGTCTCGTGCAATTTGAACTGAGACAGGTACAGCATCACGTGCTAATTGACGTGATTTCCGGCGACGTCGATGCACAGTATTTGTGGGACGAACACAGTCACTGTTAGAAAAAGTGGCACTGGATGAAGCGGAATTAACTACATGAATGTCCATGGGCGAAGGTCCACGAGCGTGAGTATTCTTGGTTTGATTCCGGCGCGAAGCAAAGGGCCTGGAATGATTAAGAGTGTTTGATCGGAGCTTTTTCTGGCAAACACTTTGAACATGTCCTTTCTTATTACAGAAAAAGCAAATAGCTTGGCGTAACGGGCAATTGGCACGCGAATGTCTAGTAGCACACCGCGGGCATGATTTCACTGCATTTGCGTGCTGGCGCGGCACACCTGGTTTATAGCGTGGCGACAGCTGCACGGACGTGTGCGAGGGCAGTTGACCGGGCCGCGCAGCGCGTCCGGCGGGCCGGTTAATGTTACACACTGCTGGCGAAGTTTCAAAAGATTCCTGAGCACAGTCAAGTGTGTCTTGCCTATCCAATATGTCTATCACTTGCTGACGGGAGGGATTAACTAGTTTCAAAATCTGTTCCCGTATGCGAACATCAGAAACGTTCTGTGCAATTGCATCACGCACCATAGTATCTGAATAAGGAAGGCCACAGTCACATTCAAACGCACAATCCCTAGTAAGGCCTTGCAAAGTTGCAACCCACTCCCGATTAGTTTGACCGGCCGTACGTTTTGTACGAAAGAACGTTTACATTTTTGCAACTACATTAACTGTTTCTTTGAAATAGGCGTCCAATGCCGACAAAATTTCTTCATAGGACAGAGTTGCTACGTCGCGTCGGGGAAACAATTTCACTCTCACACAGTACGTTTGCACGCCGACACAAGACAATAAGTGAGGCTGCCGCTCATTACCTTGAATTCTGTAGGCGGCGAGATGAAATCCAAACTGGCGTGACCATTCCGCCCAGGATTCCACGTCTGGGTCGGAGGGCCTAAAAGGCGGTGCAACTGCGAGTTGTGGCTGCGGTAGCGGTGAAGCGGCGGCTGCCGCATCGGTTTGAATGGCACGTTGACGCTGGACGAGCTGTCCAAGGGCATCCAATAACGCCTGCGTCTGCTGAGTCTGCAAGCGATAAAATTCGGACAGTACATCTGGCGAAGCCATGACACAAATAAATCTGAGCAAGTTACTATCAAAATGACTGCAACGTGGGCGCGTCACCAATACTCGGCGCCAATGATGTGTTGGCAAATGTGCCAACACCTTGTAGATATAGGAGGCCGAAATGCACGCTATCTAACGCAGACGGGCGTGAATTCTGGAACAGGATAAGTAGTGAATTCTAATAAGAAAAGTATGCAGCTCCTCGAATACTTAACTTTTATCTATCCTTGTTGGTTTACAACGTTCTTGATGAGACATTTCATACGATAACTATCAAACTACATAAGGCTAATGGCGCCTTGATAGGTCGTAGCCATGGACTTAGCTGAAGGCTATTCTAACTGTCTCTCGGCAAATGAGAGAAAGGCTTCGGCATTGTAGTCGCTAGCAAAGTCGTCGTACAACTGGGGCTGAGTGCTAGTCCGTATCTCGAGACCTGCCTTGTGGTGGCGCTCGGTCTGCGATCACACAGTGGCGACACGCGGGTCCGACATGTACTAAATGGACCGCGGCCGATTTAAGCTACCACCTAGCAGGTGTGGTGTCTGGCGGTGACACCACACCTGTTACCCTGTATAGATACTGCCGACAACTCGTTACTGAACGTTGACTCTGTTAGTGCAATCGTTACTTGGAGACAATCTAGAACATCAGCGTCCTCTCCTTTTTCGAGTAGGAGCTTCATGTCACCCAAACGATTGGCATAATGTGCTACCCTTTCCCGGAACTTGCTCGTATAGGACCTTGAAGAGATTTACACTTCTAGGAATTTAATAAAGGAATGAGTTTCGGCCAAAACTACTTAAACTGCAGCACTGCCGTTACTTTCAGTACGCTGTCCCTTCCAGACAACTGAACAGGTTTCCCCAACACCTGGTGAAGATGTTGGGTCAGTTTATCTGCAGGGGCTTTTCCACAAATAGCAACTTTGTAGGCCAGTTTGTCATTCTGCAGCCATAGTATCTTGGAAATAACTCTCACGGTGATACCACCAAAACAGCAAAGACGCGAAAAGACAAATTTCCAGACTTGTACTATACAATATCCACACGGCTTCACAACACTTAACCAAGCTCTGCATTCATTTGGCACAGTAACATTCGCAGCAGTATAGGCCGAGGCAGAAGTGATGGGTAACATTCCATCGGAATTTCTAAAATCATTGGGAAAAATGACAACTAAACGAGTATTCACGTGAGTGTGCAGAGCGTATGACGCCGACTCCATACCACCAGACATTCAGAAAAACATCATCCACACAGTTCCAAAGGTAGCATGCGCTGATAGGTGTGACACAACCAGGTTGGTGATAAGAATTACATACATGAGAATGGAAAAGAAAACTCAGGTTCTATTAGATTACGATCAGTTTGCGCTTAGCTAAGGTGAAGGCACCAGAGGAGCAGTCCTGATGTTGAGATTGATAATGGAACCAAAATGAAATATTCATAGGATCCGCCGACCAGGAAAAAAGGTTCGACTGTGTAAAATGGCGCAAGATGCTAGGAATTCTGAGAGAGATAGTAGTACGCTATACAGAAAAAGAGGTAATACACAATTTGTACAAGAACAAAGAGGGAACCGTTAAAAAGCTCCAGGACAGGGATGCTGTTTTTCTCTTCTCCCGTTCAATCTATACATCAAACAATTAATGAGAGAAATAAAAGCAAGGTTCGAGTGTAGAATTAAGATTCAGGATAAAAAGAAGTCAATGGTAAGACTCGTTGCTGACATTGCTATCCTCAGTCAAAGTGAGGAAAAATTACAGGATGTGTTGGACAGAATGAACGGTCTAATGAGCACAGAATATTGATTGAGAGTAAACTGAAGAAAGACAAAATGAGAAACTCGAAATACTTGAGAAAAGAACAAGTAATTACGAAGTAAAAGAAGATAAGGAATTCTGCTATCCCAGAAGCAAAATTGCCCATGACGGATGAAGCAAGGCGGACAGAAAAAGCACATAGTGCAGGCAAAAAGGGCATTCCTAGCCAAGAGAAGTCTGCTAGTATCAAACGTAGGCCTTACTTTGAGGGAGACAATTCTGGGTGGTCTTATGCCAGAATGAACAAAGCGGTATTTTTTAAGAAATTGAGTTATTCACAGTTTTAAAATGATGGGGTCTCATTCCGTCTTATGCCAAAACAAACTATCTGACAACTCGACTCATTCCGTTGCTGCAGCAAGGCATTTCTCTGGCAGTAAGTCAGCACTATTCATTCTCTTATTTCAAAGTGAACCATACGACATGACAGGGTAGCTACCGCGGTACATAGCTCGCTAACACGTCTCCGCGCAATGGCAGATAACGATGCTAATTGTGAAGTCGAGCCGTTTATTTCTTGTTTGTCTAATGTATATGAACCTAGTGATGGCCCCTTTCAATCATCAGATGATAAGTGAATTGTAATAACTAGTTACACTTTCATTTACATAATAAACTGGTTTATTTGACGTTACGTTGTTTATCTCACATGCCAGAATGATCTATGACCACGAGTGATATATCTACGGTCACTGCACAATCAGTAGTGAGTGGATTTCGCTATTGCGGCCAGTGAGGAGAGAAATATTGACCTTGTTGAATAAAATACGTTTTTATTTAGGGCAGGAAGCATGCTTTACTGTGGAGATTGTTCACTCTGTCGAAATAGTTCCTTAAAGAATTGTATCTCGCATATTCGTCAGCCACCAAAGTAATGAAATGGAATATCTTAACTTAGTCTCATAACTGGAATACTTAAGAAATCAATTTTTAAAACCGATTTGTAAATCTAAGTAATTTGTTTTTCAGATGAACATGAAATTTCGGGGAGTAAAAGGAACAAAGGAAACAGGGAACAATGGAAGAGAAACCTAAGGAAGAATAACCGAAATAGTGGGAACACTTATGTTAACAGTAAATGGAAGACTGTCCCAGGAAAGACATTTGTTGATTTTAATTGATCCTCTAGAGAAAAATACTGGCAAGAAATAAATTGTGAGGGGAAAAGAAAGTTTTTTGACACTTTTTATGAAAGTGGGTTTTGGGATGTGCAGACATCAGTAACATATGGTTCAGTTAAAAATTCTCCCATGAAAAGAACGCATTCTAAAAGCTGTAGAGAAATCAAAGATGGGAACGGATACAACAAATAATTGAAGACATAGGTTGCAAGTGCTGCTCTAAGATGAGGAGGCTAGTCCAAGACGAGGCTGAGGAGTTGAAGTGACTTGGTGCAGTGTAGGTGTACACACGCCTTTGATTCAACGAACTGCAGCTCAACGCTTCCTTAGTAAATGCACCACGAATAAAACCAATTCTTACGTGGGGTCAAGGCGTATGATTCACTACACAATAATCAAGAACATTGTTTATGAACCCTCACGAAGAGAACAAAACTTGAGAGGCAGATCAATATTAATGAAACCAAAAACCAGCCGAATAAATTTACATTTGCAGCATATGCCACACAACCCACGTAATAACTGCGCCCTAGTTAGCAATGCTCAAAAGCCTCACAGGGACAAAGTAAATCAATGAAATGGTAACTTAAATCAGTAACACAGCCATTACTACCTTAGTTGTCAGTGAAACGAGGTTATCTTGCAGATGCTAGTACTTATTACACACATACGCAGAATTTGGTACGATGACTGCACGTAATAATACTAACCAGAAGAATCATAACCAACTGCATGTACCATCAAAGGCAGTGTAAGAATATGGACAACTTTGTACACAACCTGTAATCCCTGGCACAGTAGACGTTAAAGCCTGTGCTATGGTAAGTGAGCTGGATTCACCTTATGAGAAAGGATTTTCGCATGGATATCGACTGCGTGTACCTGAATGGTGGCAAATCAGACTTACATCTACTCTGGAATAACAATGATACGTCAAGCATGATCGAAATGCAATCACACATCAGGATGGATCAAAAGCAAACCAGAAGATGGTACCAATGTAACAATAATACGGTCGCCAGCCTAATTAGGCATTAACTGAGTTTCTTCCCTGGACAAGTTGGTATATATTCTTGCAAAACAACAAGTTCTAACACTGCATAATATAGTAGAATTTTAGAACCAGAAAATCTATTGAACTGGTAGTTTCACGTTCTGTACTGATATGGAAAATCATGAATACATAACACTGCGCTATAATGTTTACTACAAAACTTTATACTGTCTATTAATCTGATTAAAATCAGGCGTAGGTTACCCTAGAAATTGTACTTTCATGCCACACACAAAATGTGAATTTTAATAAAGATACAACACTGATACATTTTGACTTTTATATTGACTTAAACTTTTGCTGGTCAAACCAATTTAGAACACTTCAGAATTCAAATGAATGAAGGGGGGACCCTGAAACTGTTACGATCGCTGTATTTAAAAAAAATGATTACTGAATTTATTATTCATTCAAGATTTCCAGTATATAAGTTACCACTCTTTTCATCTTATTTACTGGTCATTTAAATGCCTTTAAATCTGTCTCGAAATAGTAACTTCAATACTATATCAATACTAAAGTTATCTTTCGACTTTGTTAGACCTTCGCTATTCATTTACTGGTTCATTAACAAAACATTTCTTTAAACACCATTCTAATATAACTAGTTCTGCAAATAATTATTATTAACACAAATTTTTATTTTCATTTCGGGACACTCGGATTGTACAACGTTTGGAAAGGACCCTGTCTATGTTAGTCGTGAGGATAATTAAATGATGGGAAAGTTCTGGTAAAATTTAGGTTATTATTGCACCAAGTAAGCACAGTTCACTCCCTGATCCATACCAATACAGTACTAAAAGTTTCAGCCTGCTAGTATCGATGCGGCGGTTGGCGGGCGGCAAGATGGCGAGGCACAGAGCACACATACAACCACAGCTATGGCTCCTGACGTATCGGCACTTTAATTCTTCTTAGCGTCGCAATACTTTTCCATTCAGTGCCTATGCAATTTTGCCATGGTGTGTGTGCGTTGTAACGGCATACCCGAGGCTCAGTGAAAGTGAAGCTACGTCTTCCAGGACAGCCTCCTCGCTCCAGAAGGTGTTGCTCAAACCAGTGCCAAACTCCAACTACTACTGCTGAGCCCGTTGTGCCGTGCAGTGCCCGCGCGCATTTTCCCGCGCTCGCCTGCCACCCACCTTTTACCACTCCCTGATAGACCGGGTATTCACCCTAGGTTTTGCATTCTACATATCCTAACACACTGCCTACGTATGGACCAGACGCACAGTTACAATTTTAAACATCTTACAACAGTTTCAACATTTGTTACATTTCAGTTCTATTACAATATTACTTGACATTTGACATAAACATTAATATTCTCATTGAAACTCATTTACAGTTTGTAACACTCCGGTTTGATCTTACTGATTTATCCCGATCGATCGGGATCTGATAGCTGCCCAAATAGATATTAATTAATGTGACCGTGTACCTAATGGGGCTGGCAATCGGATTGGACTGCTACGGAGATGTTACATTCCATCTTTGTCCTTCTCGAATGCTGTAATAATAAAATGTCTGGTGGCAAGAAGAACAACAACACAGCTTCATTAATCAACGACCTATATTCATCACAAAAACACAAAGTAAAGAGACAGCCACTGCCTTCGTCGTACAGAATTAATAACGGCTAATCTCAGCACAGGCCTCTTTGTTATTCATCATCGTCACACGCAAATTTTAATCATTGTAATCAGCCACTGCATCCAACACTGCAATCCAAATAATGCCGGCGCGGTAGACGCGAAAATACAAATATCGGCACTGAAATATCACTGAATCACACTAGTAATTGTACTTGTTCACTTTCCCGTATATTTCTAACACAAAAGGGGTTAAACCGCGGCGATGGCCACCCCCTTTGTCGGTACGGCCTTGCATTACGGCCACCGGCCGCCCCACGGCCCGGCCCGCAGCCTGGGTCCCACTCTACTGACTCAACACTCGCTCTCGCTCTCGCAACCCGACACACACTATCGATTGTTTGTCTTGTCGACCTGTGCTGTCGCAAAACTTATAGTAAGGGCCTACGGACCCCATACATCCCCGCCCTCGAAAACTTCTTTGAAGCCACAGGCGTAAAGGAATCGGCTAGGGAATTAGACATCACTACATATGAACAAAACACACAGTGCAAATAAGTAATGAAATTACAATCACCAAGAAAATCCTTGACTCCAGTAGTGGGCTGCCTCTACAATAATATTCTACAAAAAGTTATTACATCTCAAAAATATGACATTGTCCAAATAACACACAACATCAATCCTACTTACTTAACATAGCATGGCAAATATTTTTTATAAACTTATCTTACCAAAAATTTCCAAAAACTTTTCACTTTCAAAGGTTAGTACGAGTCATTAACTACATATCTGTTATAACTTGCTATAGCAAACACAAGAAAAGAAACTAGTTGAATGCCAGCTACCCCTTTGGTATGCCGTCCTTTCAGCGGGGTTCGTGACGTCCATACCACTACCACACTAACTTATAACTCCCTTCCCAACGCATATAAAAGTTAAGGAAGAAAAAATCACAACTTATTTAAATCTTTAACACAAGCAAATTGAAATTGAGACAAAATATGACATTTATACCTTGAATGCCAGCTACCCCTTTGGTATGCCGTCCTTTCAGCGGGATTTGTGCCGTCCATACTACTATCACTCCAATTTATAACTCACTTGGCCAACACTTATAAAAGTTAAGGAAGAAATTCACAACTTGTTCATTACAGATTCCATAAATTTAAATGCTACATCGTACCGCTAAGCATGTCTTACATAATTATTTGCAACACTACAACTAAGGTGGTCACCCAATGAAAAATTTTAAACTACTGATCATTTCATTTTGCCAAACATCACTTCCATATGTGAATTGTTATCAAGAAAGCTTAGATGAGAGGTACAATATCTCCTGTTATATTCACACTAATTTAAATCCACTATATGGATATTTGTCATTCATTACTCAGTGCCAGAATTCTGCTTCTAAAGCTTGACCTACGTATAACCATAATCGACTCTGATAGCTAATTGGATACATGAATTACTAATTATTAATTAGTTACACCTTGTTTTATCAGCATACTTCAGATAAACATGTATACCTACAAATAACTTGCAAACAGATGTTGCTCATGTGCTAAATGACATACTTCAATATTTCAAACATCTCATACTCCATATTCTTCATTACACATAACTTAACATCAACTTCGACTGTAAATAAATATATATCTTCAACTTACATCAATTCTCCATATAATTCAATACTTCAAATATCTCATACTCAATACACATCATTACGACATAACTCCCTCAACTTAACAGCAACTTCAACTGTATATATATCTTCATCCTACATCAGCTCTCCATATTCGCTGCAATAACCACATAAAAATACTACTTCAGGCTCCTTAGCCTCTCCATTCATCATATTTCACATCATTTATCCGAACAACTAACTCCTTGTGTATTTGTTTCTTTATATGTTCATCTACTTACAAGCTGATACATTACTTCAATTTTCTTACAACAGTTTGACCTTTTCATGCCTCGTAAAACAACTCTATAAGATTACCCAAATTCTTGTTTAACCAATTAGCTTACCACGAGATTATGTAAACATTCGCTTTCTGATATGGTTCTCATTTTACTCCTTCTGGCATTATTAATTTTGGTTATTTACTCACAGTAAACTGAGCTTTTTTTAAGTTATTGATTCTCTGACATCTCACACTCTACATCAACAGCAACTACTACAAATTTACTACATGGTTCCTGGCTGAATTACTTGGATGACCACTACCAATCCTAACTACTACACTAATTTTCTTAACTTAAGGATAGAGAAAGATGGTAGAGGAGTGACACTTGAAATTAGAAATAAAGTCTCACCCAGCTGGGAGTGTACCAGTCGCCACTTGGTATACCAGCAAAAGAGTTGCTAGCTCCCTACACCTTAACTACTTCTCCATATATGAGTGACCTATAAATTTGCTACAAGATTCCTAACTATCATTTGTACAACCACTACCTATTCTAACTACTACACACTAACTTTCTTAACCTAAGGATAGAGAAAGATGGTAGAGGAGTGACACTTGAAATTAGAAATAAAGTCTCACCCAGCTGGGAGTGTACCAGTCGCCACTTGGTATACCAGCAAAAGAGTTGCTAGCTCCCTACACCTTAACTATTTCTCCATATATGAGTGAACTATAAATTTACTACATGGTTCCTTACCATGCACTCTCTTTGTCCGTGCATACTCCAACTCCACAGTGTTTGGATGACCAATTTTTATAATCCTGTATGGTCCCTTATAAACGTGGTTAAATTTATGTATTTCAGAGTTTATTTTCTTTGATTTTGCATGAACCTTAGTCCCTTCCTTCTTCTTGATTCCCCAAGTGAAGGCCTCACCTATTGCAAATTGAATCTTGTCTGAGTCTTTAAAATGTGCTGGGAAAACTCCTTTTAACCACTTCATAAATATCATTGGGTGCAACCCTCCTTTCAGTCTAAATTTCTGCCCTGTATTATTTTGGACGTACCGATTATCACTGCTCATCAAGGTAACGACCTTACCTTCCCCAATGGTTAAAGTGGCATTGCTAATTCGTTTATCAATTTCTTCTGTCTTGCTCTCCAATTGCTGCACTCCCTGTTGTAATTGCCTGACCTCCATTGCAACCCTCTTGTTATCCTCTTCCCGTTGCATGGCTATAGCATTTCTCAGATTGACAGCCAATTGGTTTTGCCTATTTCCTATCCCCTTAACCGCATCATTACATTGTTTCTGCATTTGCGTCACCTCGGTGATCCCTTCTCCCAATTCGGTTTTAGTTTCTTCAATTTCGTCTTCCATCTTTTTTGTTAACTTTCCTTCCATCTTCTCCACGTCCCCCTGGACTTGGTCTATGCTCTTCTGTAGCTTCCCCTCTCTCTCGTCGACGTCCATCTTCAGTCGTTCTTGTAACTCCTGCATTTCCTTCTTCAGATTACATTCCATTTTCATTTGCGATGTTTGATCTCTTGTAAACCTTTCTCTAATGATGCGTTAATTCCTTGTAAACCTTTCTCTAATGATGCGTTAATTCCTTGTAAACCTTTCTCTAATGATGCGTTAGTTCCTTGTAAACCTTTCTCTAATGATGCATTAGTTTCTTGTAAACCTTTCTCTAATGATGCGTTAGTTTCTTGTAAACCCTTTAGTGATGCGCTATTCTCCTTTATCAAGTCTACCAACATCGACCACTTATCTGCATCCTCTGAAACTGACTTATTTCTCATCGTTTGTTCCGGTGTTTTGGGATAACTAGTTGAGTGTGCTAATGGGCTATCTAATGATACTCCATAATCACTGATTCCCGAATCTTCCCTGTCTTCCTGTCCTATCCCTTTCCTTTCAACTACTGCCTCACAAACCTGCTTATCCTCAGTAGACATGTTTGGTTATTTTTATCACACAGGAAGGTAATATAGAATAACCTCTAGTAACCCAAAACACTCCTAATTACCATGAAACTAATCAAACAGTACCTGAAGTATTATTCCATTAATCCCTAAATTGATACAATATGCAAGAGCATCGAAAATAACAACTCTCAAAACCTAATCACTTCAAATATCAATTTTCACATACACAGCTTATGTAAAATGTTTTAAATAAGATAAATCACACCACTCATAAAATCTATAAATATAAAATCCCCCAAAAACAATAAGCATATCTGTATAATTATCATTTAGACAGCGCAGTATGCATAAATAAGTATGCCCAATTTCAGAGTATTTTTCGCAAACTTTTCGGAAATTACTGCAATTGGGCACTTTTCCTAACACGCAATTCAGTTTACAAACATTTATTTACCGCGAAAACTGCACATTGCAATTTTAATGTTACGTCAACCAGTCGTCTCCACTCACCAACCGACGTTAGCACGAGTCGCGATGTTTTGACGTTTGAAGTGGGCGTGGCGCTGTACTGCCGCCGGAACCGCGTGAGGTCTTGCTGTGGTGGGACATCGTAGCTCTCAGCCGGCTGCTCCGTGGCGCTGCAGGCGGGCGTAGTTTGTAGTTCGGCTGCTAGATGTCGGGACGGCGCTCGGTGTCTCGAAGTCGCGCGGCTTGCTGTGGCGGGCGTGTGAAATCACCTCGCAGATCGAAGCTCTTTGGCGCAACTGCTACACGTGTCTGCGTGACGTCACTCAATAATTGCGTCACCACAATACATTGTCGTCCGCATACCAGTTTATGGGTCCGCATGAAGCTGTCTGAATTTCACTATTCAAAAAACAATTTCAGTCACAATATTACCACTAAACACTTCATTAAATCTTTCGTGACGAATTCTTGGCTCGTTTTGCTATTTTAATGTTCACACGTGTCTTTCTTTGGTGTTCACTTTTCACAGTTTTTCGTGCGGATTTGCGCGTTTGCACATTATAACACAGTTTATTGACACTATTATTCTCATCTAAAATGGCAAGAAAAAGTTTAGTCACAATCATAAGGTGCTATTACTTCATATTGTTCTCAATGCACTGTTTCTTGTCGCGATATTAAAGTTTATGCTCTGTCCCGATTCAACACTGGAAAATATTTTCTTCGCGTTAAATAAGATAAAATTACCTATTGTTCTTTGCGATTCGTCCGAAAAGTGTACCTGTCCTTTCACGGTAAGCCAAGGGTGTAACACTCTGGTTTGATCTTACTGATTTATCCCGCTCGATCGGGATCTGATAGCTGCCCAAATACACTTCTGGAAATGGAAAAAAGAACACATTGACACCGGTGTGTCAGACCCACCATACTTGCTCCGGACACTGCGAGAGGGCTGTACAAGCAATGATCACACGCACGGCACAGCGGACACACCAGGAACCGCGGTGTTGGCCGTCGAATGGCGCTAGCTGCGCAGCATTTGTGCACCGCCGCCGTCAGTGTCAGCCAGTTTGCCGTGGCATACGGAGCTCCATCGCAGTCTTTAACACTGGTAGCATGCCGCGACAGCGTGGACGTGAACCGTATGTGCAGTTGACGGACTTTGAGCGAGGGCGTATAGTGGGCATGCGGGAGGCCGGGTGGACGTACCGCCGAATTGCTCAACACGTGGGGCGTGAGGTCTCCACAGTACATCGATGTTGTCGCCAGTGGTCTGCGGAAGGTGCACGTGCCCGTCGACCAGGGACCGGACCGCAGCGACGCACGGATGCACGCCAAGACCGTAGGATCCTACGCAGTGCCGTAGGGGACCGCACCGCCACTTCCCAACAAATTAGGGACACTGTTGCTCCTGGGGTATCGGCGAGGACCATTCGCAACCGTCTCCATGAAGCTGGGCTACGGTCCCGCACACCGTTAGGCCGTCTTCCGCTCACGCCCCAACATCGTGCAGCCCGCCTCCAGTGGTGTCGCGACAGGCGTGAATGTAGGGACGAATGGAGACGTGTCGTCTTCAGCGATGAGAGTCGCTTCTGCCTTGGTGCCAATGATGGTCGTATGCGTGTTTGGCGCCGTGCAGGTGAGCGCCACAATCAGGACTGCATACGACCGAGGCACACAGGGCCAACACCCGGCATCATGGTGTGGGGAGCGATCTCCTACACTGGCCGTACACCACTGGTGATCGTCGAGGGGACACTGAATAGTGCACGGTACATCCAAACCGTCATCGAACCCATCGTTCTACCATTCCTAGACCGGCAAGGGAACTTGCTGTTCCAACAGGACAATGCACGTCCGCATGTATCCCGTGCCACCCAACGTGCTCTAGAAGGTGTAAGTCAACTACCCTGGCCAGCAAGATCTCCGGATCTGTCCCCCATTGAGCATGTTTGGGACTGGATGAAGCGTCGTCTCACGCGGTCTGCACGTCCAGCACGAACACTGGTCCAACTGAGGCGCCAGGTGGAAATGGCATGGCAAGCCGTTCCACAGGACTACATCCAGCATCTCTACGATCGTCTCCATGGGAGAATAGCAGCCTGCATTGCTGCGAAAGGTGGATATACACTGTACTAGTGCCGACATTGTGCATGCTCTGTTGCCTGTGTCTATGTGCCTGTGGTTCTGTCAGTGTGATCATGTGATGTATCTGACCCCAGCAATGTGTCAATAAAGTTTCCCCTTCCTGGGACAATGAATTCACGGTGTTCTTATTTCAATTTCCAGGAGTGCAGATATTAATTAATGTGACCATGTACCTAATGGGGCTGGCAATCGGATTGGACTGCTACGGAGTTGTTACATTCCATTTTGTCCTTCTCAAATGCTGTAATAATGATATGTCTGGTGCCAAGAAGAACAACAACACAGCTTCATTAATCAACAACCTATATTTATCACAAAAACACAAAGTAAAGAGACAGCCACTGCCTTCGTCGTACAGAATTAATAACGGCTAATCTCAGCACAGGCCTCTTTGTTATTCATCATCGTCACACGCAAATTTTAATCATTGTAATCCAACACTGCATTCCAACACTGCAATCCAAATAATGCCGGCGCGGTAGACGCGAAAATACAAATATCGGCACTGAAATATCACTGAATCACACTAGTAATTGTACTTGTTCACTTTCCCGTATATTTCTAACACAAAAGGGGTTAAACCGCGGCGATGGCCACCCCCTTTGTCGGTACGGCCTTGCATTACGGCCACCGGCCGCCCCACGGCCCGGCCCGCAGCCTGGGTCCCACTCTACTGCCTCAACACTCGCTCTCGCTCTCGCAACCCGACACACACTATCGATTGTTTGTCCTGTCGACCTGTGCTGTCGCAAAACTTATAGTAAGGGCCTACGGACCCCTTACAAGTTTTCTTAACATAATGGCATGGAACAAAAAGAAATTAAATCAGAACATCAATTACACAAGTTTACCGTAAAATCAGATGAAAAGAATTACTTAGATGTACAATAGTACAGAGTCGTTGTTGTTAGAAACCCCTGCTCATGTGTACTGCGAAGCCCTAGCGCCTGTTCTGTTTGCTTTAAGGACACAGTCTGTTTCATATAGAGTGCTGACGCTGCCCTAGATGAGGCTCCCTTGTACGACACACAGCACAAGACGCCGTTAATGTCTTCTCTCTCTAGGAGAAGAGACTTCTCGAGCAGCAAGTCGATAGCAGGCAGCCTGTTCTGCTGGTGTTCGTGGCTGCCACCATGAGCAGCCAGCCAACAACCGCCACTTGACAGGCTGTCCCGCTGCCCTTCGACAGACTGACTCTGGTAACCGCTGCCACTTGCTTGTTGCCCACGTGGCTCCACCCTCGAGAGCAGCCAGCCCCTCCCTCCCCAGCAAGGTGACGAACTTGCTGCAGTCGTGGCACTGCTCGGTACGACGGAGCCTGCTCTGTGCCGAGGAATCGCGGCACAATATTCTCATATTCTCCTTGTGGCGTCGGCATGTATTCTTGATTTATTGTTGTTTGCTGTTGCTTCTGATGGGAACAACCCTATCACTGAACTATTCACAGTAACTCACTATACGTGACGACCGTTCTCCTGTTACATCATTTTAGTCCCCTGTTCTCCCACCCTACGTTCATGTGAGCGGAAATCTCCATCTTGTTTCCTTTGCATTCACCGCACCCCCCACCACCTTCTCCTCTACGCTATCTAGACTGCGTCTTTACATTTCCCTAGCTCGGTCACACTTCTGATTCACAGTTCTCACAGTACACGCTGAAGATTCGTAGAATATTGCCCTCTCGTTGGCTGTTCAGTCTTCTTCTCGTGGCAGACCTCTCTAGGACTTCCCAGTGGGCGAATAAAAAGGAATCTTTTGCCAGTATAGAGGTCGTCACGAAATTATCTTCAATTACACGCCGCATGCGTGGATACACGCATCCCTATGCCATTGGTCACTGCAGATTCTTTCGCCTTTTAGGTGCAGTTTCCTACCCGAGCGGCAAGAAGCTGCTCCGAAACTATGTCTGTTCCTCCGCCCTCTTTGACAAGGCCGTTGGCAGAATGAGGGTGACTTTTTACACCTGAAGTCTTAATTACTTAAGCACTTGCTGTATTCCAACGCGGGACCCAGCACATATTGATCTTTAGTCAAAGACGCTATCCGTAGACCACAGATGCAACAAATCATGGACTAAAACCTTTTAAATAACTCATCATTTACTCTTTGGCGCCGGCCGGTGTGGCCGTGCGGTTCTAGGCACTACAGTCTGGAACCGCGAGACCGCTACGGTCGCAGGTTCGAATCCTGCCTCGGGCATGGATGTGTGTGATGTCCATAGGTTAGTTACGTTTAAGTAGTTCTAAATTCTAGAGGACTGATGACCACAGATGTTAAGTCCCATAGTGATCACGGCTATTTGAACCAACTCGTTGGCCATCTTTTACTAAGATACACACTAAGACAAATAGATAGTCGTTTTTATGATACAAACGGCATCTAACGTTCAAAAATATAAACGTGCGTACGAGAGAAAGTTCATGTAACGCCGTGTTGGAGAAGAGCAGAGTGTAAATGCGGAACACCAACATGGGGAAGAAAACGAATGCGACGATTACAAACCTCGAAAGTAATGTTACAAGAAGGTGTTGAAAAACATGTGAATCGATCGGGTATGGAATGATGGCGTCCTGTAACGAGTTAACGGGAAGAAATGCTTAATAAAGAAAATTGAGAGTCGGACGGATAGAATGGTTGGGCACATTAAAGAGGCTTTCCCGTCTTGATATTTCAAAAAATTATTTTCTTGCGTATTTTGACTCCTGGTGGTCTTGAGCGTATGTGATCAAAAGGATCATGTCGGGAAAGTAATCTTTATACCTGAAAATCAATCCTTCAGACCAAAGCAGCATCGATGCTAGAACTGCGGCTAGAGAGACTGGCTTTTTAGAAAATAAGATCTTACAATAGTAGCAGATTAACATGTAAGCAGAAAGATTTTAAAATTATATGCACAGAAGTCGAATTCAAAACTTTAAGTGCTTATTTCTCGACACATAGATTTTAAAATTGTTCACATAAAAAAACTGATAGGTAAAATTTGATTCCATTTTCTATTTAATACAACATAATTCTGATGTGAACCTCAAAACAAAAATACATTTTCACAGTGCTCGTTATTTATTAACATTTAAAAGCAACAAAATACGTAGGTTGCGTTTCAGTACCTGCGTTTCAAGCGGCCATCATTTTGAAATGCACTTCAGAAATTTTGATTTTCGAGGGTCATGCCATCGAGAATTTAATTATGATAATGTAAATATGTTTATTTTTTATTGTAGACGTATTTTTCACCCTCAAGTGTGCGAACTGTTTGACTGATCAATTCCCCATTTTGTGATGCATAGGCTCATAAATTTATCGTCCAAATATTAACAAATAGTTTCTAGGATATCTACTTTTGTTTGTTAATAAAGATTTGTACGGAAAAACAATTTTTTCATAAAAATTAGGCTAAAAGACCGGAAAGCCCCTTAACGGCATGACTTGTTGTTCGGAAATGTAGCTTAGGGGCGGTGAAAGGAATGGGTGGCAGCGGCAA
The DNA here is from genome assembly GCF_021461385.2 of Schistocerca piceifrons. Classification (NCBI taxonomy): domain Eukaryota; kingdom Metazoa; phylum Arthropoda; class Insecta; order Orthoptera; family Acrididae; genus Schistocerca; species Schistocerca piceifrons. The sequence continues at coordinate 12,495,597 of NC_060139.1, read as the reverse complement.
GACTAGATACGAATACGTAGAGTAAATATTTGGCGATGTCGCATTGCTGCAGTTATGCTATTACGAGGAAGACAGCTGACAAGCAACAGGAATGGAGAAACAACCACAGACATCGAAACAACAACGTCCAATGCGTCACATTACAACACTTACACTGTCACTTTGGGCGCAAATACTGTGCGACATCTATCTCTCTCAAAGAGAGCTCGTCTATGCTGTAAAAATACACCGCAGTTGCACAACTTTCCAGCCGGCCGCGGTGGTCTAGCGGTTCTAGGCGCTCAGTCCGGAGCCGCGCGACTGCTACGGTCGCAGGTTCGAATCCTGCCTCGGGCATGGATGTGTGTGATGTCCTTAGGTTAGTTAGGTTTAAGTAGTTCTAAGTTCTAGGGGACTGATGACCATAGATGTTAAGTCCCATAGTGCTCAGAGCCATTTGAACCATTTGAACCACAACTTTACAAGTTACGGTCGAAATATGTATCCTAAAATTTGCTTCTCATCTCTGTCCCGTATCTTAATGGCAATACTGCTACAGCATGTGACATTTGATGACATCTAAACGGAAGTATTGCCACTGAGCGTGAGAAGATGAACGTACACTTTATCAATTGCGTTATCTATGGCTGGCAATACTGCTACATCATGTGACATTTGACGGTATCTGAAAGAGAGTATTACTACTCACCATGAGCAGCAGAATACACACTTTATCAGTTGCGTTATCCACGGTACGCTTACTCTACAAGATAAGAACACCTGCACACAAAAGCAGATACCTCAGTTGCAAGACAGAATCCCGCTCTGTGCTAGACATGCAGTTCTGAGATTACGACACGGGGATGTAAAGCAAAACCAGGGCAGCTCTGCGAAATCTGAGCGCTTCTTACAGGCGCCGTCCAGCCAAAATGAACAGTAAGAATCTTATATAAAATTTAAATTCACTTTTATCAGTGAATGGCGAAAGATCTCAGTAATAGCAGAATTTCAATATTTTTTTTAATTTTAATTTTTTAAATATTGTAGTACTTACTGGTTTTCTGAAAGTATTGAAATGAGTGAGACGTAATGGCTAAGCCGATTTTTTTGACATTAGTAGCTTGTTTGCGGTTGAGCGACAACTGCAACTGGCAGTACAGATATTCATTTGATGCCTAGTTATTTGAACACTTTCAAGCGTAGGCCTTGGTATGAAAGAAATCCAACATTTATATAGTCATTGTGTACATGTCTGACTGCACTTCCCATTTGTGAGTAACTATGCCTATAAATTCAAATGTTTGTCAAGAGGATAGAAAGATGAGACCACCAGGCAAAGCAGATAGTTAATACAAATTTAAGCATTGTCAGACGTCGGTACTTGTAATGATCATGAGCTGCCCTGGAATCACATCTGTAGTCTCAAATTAGCCATTTTTATTTTTGTACGTTGCTTTCTATCCAGAAGTTTAGACTGCAATCTAAATCTGTATTTTTAAATCGTTGTTCCAGGGTGGTTGCTCAACGTAGTTCTACTGATGGTGGTGCTGGTGCGCGATGCGTCCGCCTCCAAGATACTGATCGTAGCACCAACAGCATCCATCAGCCACCAAAAGCCATTTCAAATTTTAACGAAGGCTTTGCTTCAACGCGGCCACGAGGTTACGTTTTTCACAACCGATCCCCTCACGGTGAGTTGTCTTTCAAAATTCTTCGGCATAATCGTTATCTGCAAATGTATACATTTTAGGATAGGTTTCATCGTGACCGTTATGAATATCAATTGAAATAACAAATTACTCTAATCAGCCATATCCATTGTTTTTCCACTAAACTTTTCGGAGGCTTATACTTCCGTCTCTAAATATATAAAGCCAAATAATGTCATGAACGGTTTCTGTCTACGACTCTTGAACCTGTGGCGCTGTTTTTCAGTGGTCACTAGCAGTTTTTAAAGGAGTGTTTCCATAATCCACTTTCCGTAAACTCCACTAAACACATATGGCGTATTCTTCTAGAAAATAATCTTGCTACACTGATCACTTTGGTTCGCAGAAACATAATGCAGTTCCCTACTGGTCAGTGAGCCAATGTATCTAAACACTATCTTCTAGTAGCCCAAGGGGTCTTACATGAAATAAGAATGAAAATTGGGCTTTAATTAATAAAACTCTAATGAAAATGGGAAATTAATGCTGTTGTTCGGTTTATCATGTCTTTTATCATGCTGTTACTCATCGGAAAGCATTACTGAACACGTTGCCGAAAGTTTTAGAGCCACTGAAGACACATTCTTCCTCTATAAAGCTAGATCCTTATTTCTCGATAATTTAGCCCTCGAAGTCAATCTATCTGAGCCAGAACGCGGGACGAAACTCTTCTAAGATGGGCTGTAACAGCCCACGGCCAATGAGCTTTGTTGCTGCCTAATGTAAGTAAGTACCTCACCAATTTGAGCAACCACAGGCTTCCATTAACTGGCGTATTGTTTCAAAAGTCCAGACAAACTTTAACATTCAATATCTTTACGTTAAGAGAATATAATGAAAAAAAATTTTCCCGTATAAATACTGTCTGTTTCATATAATCTCTGCCATAGAGCGGACGTGATGCACTAATAGATTACACAACATTAGGTCCAAGCTGATACAAAATTACACAACCAGCAGTTGACCGGTGTTGCCTGGTGAAACGTTGTTGTGATGCATCGAGTAAGGAGGAGAAATGCCTACCATCACGTATCCGACTTTGATAAAGGTCGGATTGTAGCCTATCGCGATTGCGGTTTATCGTAGCGCGACATTGCTGCTCGCGTTGGTCGAGATCCAATGACTGCTGGCAGAATATGGAATCGGTGGGTTAAGGAGGGTAATACGGAACGCCGTGCTGGATCCAAACGGCCTCGTATAACTAGCAGTCGAGATGACAGGCATCTTATCCGCATGGCTGTAGCGGATCGTGCAGCCACGTCTCGATCCCCGAGTCAACAGATGGGAACGTTTGCAAGAGAACAATCATCTGCACGAACAGTTGGACGACGTTTGCAGCAGCATGAACTATCAGCTCGTACACCATGGCTGCGGTTACCCTTGACGCTGCATCACAGACAGGTGCGCCTGCGATGGTGTACTCAACGAAGAACCTGGGTGCACGAATGGCAAACGTCATTTTTTTCCGGATGAATCCAGGTTCTGTTCACAGCATCATGATGGTCGCATCCTTGTTTGGCGACATCGCGGTGAACGCACATTGGAAGCGTGTATTAGTCATCGCCATACTGGCGTATCACCCGGCGTGATGGTTACACGTCTTGGTCACCTCTTGTTCGCATTGACGGCACTTTGAACAGTGGACGTTGCTTTTCAGATCTGTTACGACCCACGGATCCCTGCGAAATCCTGTAATTCAGCAGGATAATGCACGACCGCATATTGCAGGTCCTGTACGAGCCTTTCTGGATTCAGAAAATGTTCGACTGCTGATCTGGCCAGGACATTCTCCAGATCTTTCACCAATTGAAAAGTCTGGTCAATGGTGGCCGAGCAACTGGCTCGTCACAATACGCCAGTCACTACTCTTGATGAACTGTGGTATCGTGTTGAAGCTGCATGGACAGCTGTACCTGCACCCGCCATCCAAGCTCTGTTTGACTCAATGCCTAGGCGTATCAAGACCTTTATTACGGCCAGATGTGATTGTTGTGGGTACTGGTTTCTCAGGATCTGTGCATCCAAATTGCGTGAAAATGTAATCACAGGCAGTTCTGATATAATATATTTGTCCAATGAATACCCGTTTATCATCTGCATTTCTCATTGGTGTATGTCGCCGTTTATTCCCTGGGGTGGTGCAGAATTATCCTACTAAATTCACTCGCTAATAACAGTATTTTGTTATTTCGATAAACATCCCGAATGATTGTCACATAACCGGTAACATAAAGGTAGAAAATTCTTGTTTTTGAGTCCAGAAAGCTCTATGCAACAGAAACTGCAGATCACTTTGCCATTTTCATTGCGGCATATTCATGTCTGGGGTAATAATAGAGGGCTGTTTGACTGGGTTGTCTGCTAGCGTAGTGAAAGGTGTTTGCTACTGCAAAGGGGGTCTGGTTTGTTTTCGGTTCTCATCTCGATGGAAGCATAGACTATCAGTGATGCAATTTTAAGAAATTCTCGCGCCCCCAATACTTTTTATTGCACCTTTATTCTGTACCAGCGCCTGTCGGTGTCAATATAAAACTCTTGCAGAATTTCATACTTATTACTGCCTACTTTTTCCGCTTCTGTCAATAAGTGAATTGACTTAAATGTGGCACTGAATGATTTTTAACTGAATTTCGTTACGTATCTTCACGAATTGCTAAATTTGCAAACTTTCATGGTAGGTCAGCAACAGTAACCCAGTATCACTGGTCTGGACGTTGACACCGACCGTTTCGCGGCCGAATGCGCATAATATGTTGCTAATTCGTAACAATCTGGGGTACTTTGTCTTACTAAAACAGTCATGTTATCTCGATAAGCTAAAATTCATTTTCGTTAGTACAGTTCATACTAATTAGCGTTTCTTCTTTCATTTATATCCTATATTTACGTGTTGTGTTTAACACATTAATCTGTATTAATAAAGCGTTACACATGTGTAGTGTGCGTACTGTAAGACCTTCGGTACACACACCATCAGATTATTTGACTTGTCGCTCTAACGAAGTAGGCAACGGTCAGCAATATGTCTCGTGGTCTTATCGTGGCTTGTTTATCTTCTGCCGTTAGGTCAGAAGATAGAAATGCCACTTGCACGCTCAGAGTAGCAGATTGACGGTGACCAACTTTAAACAGAACTTGATTAATTTTCACACACATTTATTAAAATAATAAAACACATAGATATTACGTAACTTAATTCTGGATGCTGTTTACAGTTGACAGTCTGAAGTTCCCTTGGTCTTGGTACGTTAATCTTATTCTCACATATCTCTGATACTTGACAAAGTGTCTATACATTTCTCCTAATGGCTATGTACAGGAATATGATAATCTTATTAGGTGCAGACTGAAACTTGACTACAGACTAATGCAGACTAATGGAGACTGACTAATTGGAGGTCTGTACACTCGTTATAATACCTCGCGCGTTCAGGTATCACTGCGCGAGGTCGATCTGCGAGGAGAAAAGGTTCTACGTTAGCAGCAATCTCATTGGCTGCGTTACATATTAATACGCGGATCGGCGGAAGCAGAATTTGGTCCGTCTCTAAAGCAGCGCCATCTCGTAGTGCAGAGACGAACGAGCGCTGCGCCTGCGCTGTTGTGCTTAGCGGGGCGCGCCCTAGTGGGAAAGTTGTGTACGTGCTGACTACGCAGAACTATGTACACAACAACATGATTGAAAACAGTCTGACAAAGTTCGGATGGATTTTCAATTTCAGGCCTGTGCATAGTATGTTGGCAGCACTTCGTCGCCTTGCCCGTTATGCTGTGTAGCAGACTTTAAAGCTGCGTGGATCAGTATAACGAAAAGGCGACGGGTCGCGCTCGTTTTGTCTACGACTGTACATGACTGCTGGCAGTTGTGGTCACTGGAATGTACGGTCGCAAGAAGACCGGTCTCTGTACTGCCACGTGGCACTCCTGAGATGGAAGACCATCATTGTGTTCAGCGTATGGCTCTGACGCATCGTACTGCATCTGCAGAAGCAATTTGAGCATCACTTGGCACCGCTGTTACGAATAGATTGCTCCGAGGACATCTCCAAGCCAGACGCCCTGTTGCTTGCGTTCCACTGGCCGCAAACCACTGACGTTTATGTCTTTAGTGGTGTCACGCGAGAGCTCATTGGATGGCACTGTGGCAGGCTGATGTGTTTTGATGAAAGCTGGTCATGCCTCTCGAACTGGTCAAAGATAAGGAAGGGAACTGAGCACTTCGTTTTGAAACAAACCACATTCGTATTTGTCTTAAGCGGGGGAACTCAATGTCGATGAGCAGACGGGGAGCTGAAGGGCCGTTCTCTTGAATACCAGTCTACATCTACATCTACATGATCACTCTGCAATTCACATTTAAGTGCTGGACAGAGGGTTCATCGAACCACAATCATACTATCTCTCTACCATTCCACTCCCGAACAGCGCGCGGAAAAAACGAACACCTAAACCTTTCTATTCGAGCTCTGATTTCTCTTATTTTATTTTGATGATCGTTCCTACCTATGTAGGTTGGGCTCAACAAAATATTTTCGCATTCGGAAGAGAAATTGGTGACTGAAATTTCGTAAATAGATCTCGCCGCGACGAAAAACGTCTTTGCTTTAATGACTTCCATCCCAACTCGCGCATCATATCTGCCACACTCTCTCCCCTATACAAAACGAGCTGCCCTTTTTTGCACCATTTCAATGTCCTCTGTCAATCCCACCTGGTAAGGATCCCACACCGCGCAACAATATTCTGACAGAGGACGAATGAGTGTAGTGTAAGCTGTCTCTTTAGTGGACTTGTTGTATCTTCTAAGTGTCCTGCCAATGAAATGCAACCTTTGGCTCGCCTTCCCCACAATATTACCTATGTGGTCTTTCCAACTGAAGCTGCTCGTAATTTTAACACCCAGGTACTTAGTTGAATTGACAGCCTTGAGAATTGTACTATTTATCGAGTAATCGAATTCCAACGTATTTCTTTTGGAACTCATGTGGATCACCTCACACTTTTCGTTATTTAGCGTCAACTGCAACCTGCCACACCATACAGCAATATTTTCTAAATCGCTTTGCAACTGATACTGGTCTTCGGATGACCTTACTAGACGGTAAATTACAGCATCATCTGCGAACAGCCTAAGAGAACTGCTCAGATTGTCGCCCAGGTCATTTATATACACTCCTGGAAATTGTAATAAGAACACCGTGAATTCATTGTCCCAGGAAGGGGAAACTTTATTGACACATTCCTGGTGTCAGATACATCACATGATCACACTGACAGAACCACAGGCACATAGACACAGGCAACAGAGCATGCACAATGTCGGCACTAGTACAGTGTATATCCACCTTTCGCAGCAATGCAGGCTGCTATTCTCCCATGGAGACGATCGTAGAGATGCTGGATGTAGTCTTGTGAAACGGCTTGCCATGCCATTTCCACCTGGCGCCTCAGTTGGACCAGCGTTCGTGCTGGACGTGCAGACCGCGTGAGACGACGCTTCATCCAGTCCCAAACATGCTCAATGGGGGACAGATCCGGAGATCTTGCTGGCCAGGGTAGTTGACTTACACCTTCTAGAGCACGTTGGGTGGCACGGGATACATGCGGACGTGCATTGTCCTGTTGGAACAGCAAGTTCCCTTGCCGGTCTAGGAATGGTAGAACGATGGGTTCGATGACGGTTTGGATGTACCGTGCACTATTCAGTGTCCCCTCGACGATCACCAGTGGTGTACGGCCAGTGTAGGAGATCGCTCCCCACACCATGATGCCGGGTGTTGGCCCTGTGTGCCTCGGTCGTATGCAGTCCTGATTGTGGCGCTCACCTGCACGGCGCCAAACACGCATACGACCATCATTGGCACCAAGGCAGAAGCGACTCTCATCGCTGAAGACGACACGTCCCCATTCGTCCCTCCATTCACGCCTGTCGCGACACCACTGGAGGCGGGCTGCACGATGTTGGGGCGTGAGCGGAAGACGGCCTAACGGTGTGCGGGACCGTAGCCCAGCTTCATGGAGACGGTTGCGAATGGTCCTCGCCGATACCCCAGAAGCAACAGTGTCCCTAATTTGCTGGGAAGTGGCGGTGCGGTCCCCTACGGCACTGCGTAGGATCCTACGGTCTTGGCGTGCATCCGTGCGTCGCTGCGGTCCGTTCCCAGGTCGACGGGCACGTGCACCTTCCGCCGACCACTGGCGACAACATCGATGTACTGTGGAGACCTCACGCCCCACGTGTTGAGCAATTCGGCGGTACGTCCACCCGGCCTCCCGCATGCCCACTATACGCCCTCGCTCAAAGTCCGTCAACTGCACATGCGGTTCACGTCCACGCTGTCGCGGCATGCTACCAGTGTTAAAGACTGCGATGGAGCTCCGTATGCCACGGCAAACTGGCTGACACTGACGGCGGCGGTGCACAAATGCTGCGCAGCTAGCGCCATTCGACGGCCAACACCGCGGTTCCTGGTGTGTCCGCTGTGCCGTGCGTGTGATCATTGCTTGTACAGCCCTCTCGCAGTGTCCGGAGCAAGTATGGTGGGTCTGACACACCGGTGTCAATGTGTTCTTTTTTCCATTTCCAGGAGTGTAGATCAGGAACAGCAGAGGTCCCAGGACGCTTCCTTGGGGAACACCTGATATCACTTCAGTTTTACTCGATGATTTGCCGTCTATTACTACGAACTGCGACCTTCCTGAGAGGAAATCACAAATCCAGTCGCACAACTGAGACGATACCCCATAGGCATGCAGCTTGATTAGAAGTTGTTTGTGAGGAACGGTGTCGACAACTTTCCGGAAATCTAGAAATACGGAATCAGCTTGAGATCCCCTGTCGATAGCGGCCATTACTTAGTGCGAATAAAGAGCTAGCTGCGTTGCACAAGTACGATGTTTTCTGAAACCATACTGATTACGCATCAATAGGTCGTACCCTTCGAGGTGATTCATAATGTTTGAATACAGTATATGCTCCAAACCCTACTGCAAACCGACGTCAATGATATAGGTCTGTATTTAAATGCATTACTCCTACTACCCTTCTTAAACGCTGGTGCGACCTGCGAAATTTTCCAATCTGTAGGTACAGATCTATCGGTGAGCGAGCGGTTGTACATGGTTGCTAACTAAGGAGCTATTGTATCAGAGTAATCTGAAAGGAACCTAATCGGTATACAATCTGGACCTGAAGACTTGTCCGTATCAAGCGATTTGAGTTGCTTCGCAACCCCTAAGGTATCTACTTCTAAGAAACTCATGCTAGCAGCTGTTCGTGTTTCAAATTCTGGAATATTCCACTCGTCTTCCCTGGTGAAGGAATTTCGGAAAACTGCGTTCAATAACTCCGCTTTAGCGGCACAGTCGTCGGTAACAGTACCATCGGAACTGCGCAGGGAAGGTATTGACTGCGTCTTGCCGCTTGTGTACTTTACATACGACCAGAATTTCTTCGGATTTTCCGATGTCTTAATCACTCCGCCATTTCGTCCGTGCTTCTGCACCTTTGACAGGACCGTCTATCGAACCTTAGCGTTAGAGGGCAAAAATACACTGATTTACTGTGTAATATGCACATAGTTATGATCTACTCTAATATTTATGCTTTCTTTTTCTTCAGATATCCCACGAGAATCTTACACAGATCGATATATCTGTGACATACAAACTGATGAGGCAAATGGATTTTGTAGCTATGACTGATATGTCACCTGTATTGTCTGTTGCGATTTCATCAGACATGGGGGTTAACGTGGTTCGGGCGCAGCTGAGTGAGCCGGCGGTACAGGATTTCATTAGGTGAGTACGTTTCTAATTTACTCATGTCATTTATTTCGTGGAATGATGTACCAGATATTGGCTTTGTCAGGGATTTTCGGCCGACGTTTGTTTAACGATTTTCCTGACGATTCGCCAGCGCGTATGGCTGTCATTCTGACAGGTCCCTCCGCAAATACCGGTGGCGGACAATGCCAGTCATTCGTGCAAATGGTGAACTCCAGGAAAATCGTTTAGTAGACATCGGCCGAATATCCCGAGACACATGCTGATGGGCAGTTCGTCAGAAAGTGTCTACAGAAGTCTCAACGGTTTTGTATCTCGTGGAACGGCCAGTTAGCGAGCATATGCTTTCTTAATACTATAAAGATATTCCCTGTAGTTGATCCTATCGTCACGCTGTAATAATGAACAGCGTTTAGTCCGTTGTTGCAAGTGACTTTCATTAAGTAAGTGAATTCACTAGACACCGCCACAACTTACAACAGCGTCCGGTAACAATTCTTCAGATCATGCTCTATAGAAGAGCCATCAATATTTCGTTAGTTGTTACAAGTTGACCCTTTCACACCATATTTGCTAAGATAGTCAAAGATTTCTCGGCTGCCCTACCAAAATCCGTGTTTCCTCTCATCTTGTCATAGTTCAGACGACGCTCTTCAACTTCACTTACGAGAAATTGGCAAATATTGGCGTTGAGCTCTTCTGATTCTTTTTTTTTTTTTTTTAACGCTGTGTTTCAGTACATGCTGTCTTCTTTTTTATTTCCTTTTCTTTCTCGCAGCGGCACATACACAAGTTATAAAGGTTAATTGCCTTTTTTAACAACAGTAATAAAAACCTTTTCAAACACCAGACGCGTTTTGCTTTATTTTAAAGCATATTCAGTGGTTAGATTTTTTGCTGTTTATTTTATTCTTCTTGATATTCTACGTGTACGTGTCGAGGATTTGCATTTACACACAGCAGTTTCACTGCACTTAACATATTTACACTTCTGTGCACTGTCCTCTCATTTTGCTTGTTTTGCTTTGCTATTGCTGGATGATTACACCCGCTTGTTTCTCTCTTTCATGAGGCTCGAGTAATTTCTAGTCATCGAGCTACATTAAAATTGTAGGATAGTAAAACAAACAATGAGCATCGCCCTCTCTGCAGCCCCTCATAGGCATCACTAATGTGCTATCAAATATTTGTTTAAATCGGTGGCTCCATTGAAGACAGTCTCAGCACATACCACACTTGCTCTTACCTCCTATGACAATCCGTAACTTTATCATGTCCAATTTCCTATTTTCCCTTCATCACTTCCGTGAACTCTTTCACCGTGTCGTAGTGAAGAGTTGTCGGTCCGTGCACACTATAAATTTTTATTTACGTCGCTGTTAGTATTCGTAAGCCGGTCGTTGAAACTTCGAACTGCCGCAGCCTCGATTAGGGGCATGCTGACTTCAGTTTTGTGGACGCTAGTGCCCCTACTCCTCGAAAATGGCTGTACGCACTTCCCGTTGGCTCGAGTGATTTCGGATTATCAAGCTACATTAAAATTCAGATACCTCATGATTCTTCACTTAAATGACGATGACGTTTTCAAAAAGCCGACACAGATAAAACTGATCGCTATCTGACCTCAGGGGCAGTTCATGTTCGTAGTCTCGATCAGATACGAATTTACAGACAATTTTGCTTCCATCTAGAGGCACTATTGTACTTTCTAGTGTACTTCCTTGTTCCAATCCTCTCGCTTGCAGTTGGGAAATTCTTTTACCTCTGCATTCTACACTACTGGCCATTAAAATTGCTACACCACGAAGATGACGTGCTATAGACGCGAAATTTAACCGACAAGCAGAAGATGCTGTGATATGCAAATGATTAGCTTTTCAGAGCAATCACACAAGGTTGGCGCCGGTGGCGACACCTACAACGTGCTGAAATGAGGAAAGTTTCCAACCGATTTCTCATACACAAACAGCAGTTGACCGGCGTTGCCTCGTGAAACGTTGTTGTGATGCCTCGTGAAAGGAGGAGAAATGCCTACCATCACGTTTCCGATTTTTACAAAGGTAGGATTGTAGCCTATCGCGATTGTGGTTTATCGTATCGCGACATTACTGCTCGCGTTGGTCGAGATCCAGTGACTGTTAGCAGAATATGGAATCGGTGGGTTCAGGAGGGTAATACGGAACGCCGTGCTGGATCCCAACGGCCTCGTATCACTAGCAGTGGAGATGATAGACATCTTATCCGTATCGCTCTAACGGATCGTGCAGCCACGTCTCGATCCCTGAGTCAACAGATGAGGACGTTTGCAAGACAACAACCATATTCACGAACACTTCGACGACGTTTGCAGAAGCGTGGACTATCAGCTCGGAGACCATGGCTGCGGTTACCCTTGGCGCTGCATCACAGACAGGAGCGCCTGCCTTGGTGTACTCAACGACGAACCTGGGTGCACGAATGACAAAACGTCATTTTTTTTCGGATGAATCCAGTTTATGTTTACAGTATCATGATGGTCGCATCCGTGTTTGGCGACATCGCGGTGAACGCATGTTGGAAGCGTCTATTCGTCATCGCCATACTGATCACCCGGCGTGATGGTATGGGGTGCCATTGGTTACACGTCTCGGTCGCCTCTTGTTCCCATTGACGGCACTTTGAACAGAGGATGTTACAGTTCAGATGTGTTACGACCCGTGGCTCTAGCCTTCATTCGATCCCTGTGAAACCCTACATTTCAACAGGATAATGCGCGAATGCATGTTGCAGGTCCTGTACGGGCCTTTCTGGATACAGAAAATGTTCGACTGCTACCCTGGCCAGCACATTCTCCAGACCTCTCACCAATCGAAAACGTCTGGTGAATGGTGGCCAAGCAACTGGCTCGTCACAATATGCCAGTCACTACTCTCGATGAACTGTGGTATCGTGTTGAAGCTGCATGGGCAGCTGTGCCTGTACACGCTCTGTTTAACGTATCAAGGCCGTTATTAGGGCCAGAGGTGATTGTTCTGGGTACTGATTTCTCAGGATCTATGCACCCAAAATTGCGTGAAAATGTAATCACATGTCAGTTCCAGTATAATATATTTGTCCAATGAATAACCGGTTATCATTGCATTTCTTCTTGGTGTAGCAATTTTAATGGCCAGTAGTGTACATTGCGTTGGAGTCCAAGTTCTCACACCTGCCACCTCACTGAAAAGTTACTTCCTTGCTTCCGTTCCAATCGATTCCTGTTCGGCAAACAGTCGTGGAACCCTGGATGTATCGGTGGTGTGAAATTCGTATCACGATGGTTTGAGGTATTGCTGTGAAGGTCATGCCACTCTGTAAGCATTCTCGGCACTCTTTGGATGCCTCTCTCACACTCCTCATCTCTACACTCCTGGAAATGGAAAAAAGAACACATTGACACCGGTGTGTCAGACCCACCATACTTGCTCCGGACACTGCGAGAGGGCTGTACAAGCAATGATCACTCGCACGGCACAGCGGACACACCAGGAACCGCGGTGTTGGCCGTCGAATGGCGCTAGCTGCGCAGCATTTGTGCACCGCCGCCGTCAGTGTCAGCCAGTTTGCCGTGGCATACGGAGCTCCATCGCAGTCTTTAACACTGGTAGCATGCCGCGACAGCGTGGACGTGAACCGTATGTGCAGTTGACGGACTTTGAGCGAGGGCGTATAGTGGGCATGCGGGAGGCCGGGTGGACGTACCGCCGAATTGCTCAACACGTTGGGCGTGAGGTCTCCACAGTACATCGATGTTGTCGCCAGTGGTCGGCGGAAGGTGCACGTGCCCGTCGACCTGGGACCGGACCGCAGCGACGCACGGATGCACGCCAAGACCGTAGGATCCTACGCAGTGCCGTAGGGGACCGCACCGCCACTTCCCAGCAAATTAGGGACACTGTTGCTCCTGGGGTATCGGCGAGGACCATTCGCAACCGTCTCCATGAAGCTGGGCTACGGTCCCGCACACCGTTAGGCCGTCTTCCGCTCACGCCCCAACATCGTGCAGCCCGCCTCCAGTGGTGTCGCGACAGGCGTGAATGGAGGGACGAATGGAGACGTGTCGTCTTCAGCGATGAGAGTCGCTTCTGCCTTGGTGCCAATGATGGTCGTATGCGTGTTTGGCGCCGTGCAGGTGAGCGCCACAATCAGGACTGCATACGACCGAGGCACACAGGGCCAACACCCGGCATCATGGTGTGGGGAGCGATCTCCTACACTGGCCGTACACCACTGGTGATCGTCGAGGGGACACTGAATAGTGCACGGTACATCCAAACCGTCATCGAACCCATCGTTCTACCATTCCTAGACCGGCAAGGGAACTTGCTGTTCCAACAGGACAATGCACTTCCGCATGTATCCCGTGCCACCCAACGTGCTCTAGAAGGTGTAAGTCAACTACCCTGGCCAGCAAGATCTCCGGATCTGTCCCCCATTGAGCATGTTTGGGACTGGATGAAGCGTCGTCTCACGCGGTCTGCACGTCCAGCACGAACGCTGGTCCAACTGAGGCGCCAGGTGGAAATGGCATGGCAAGCCGTTCCACAGGACTACATCCAGCATCTCTACGATCGTCTCCATGGGAGAATAGCAGCCTGCATTGCTGCGAAAGGTGGATATACACTGTACTAGTGCCGACATGGTGCATGCTCTGTTGCCTGTGTCTATGTGCCTGTGGTTCTGTCAGTGTGATCATGTGATGTCTCTGACCCCAGGAATGTGTCAATAAAGTTTCCCCTTCCTGGGACAATTAATTGACGGTGTTCTTATTTCAAGTTCCAGGAGTGTATTAATCTCCCCACTCCTACCAAAGTCTCTAGAGTACCCCAGCCACTGCTTTTCTGCTCATCTGCAGACAGACCTGATTCCCTCACTGAACGCGCCTCCCTCTCCCTCCAACACCCCCCCTCCCCCCCTCCCCCCCCCCCTTTCCCCCAATGCCGCCAAGGCCAACGTCGACTGACTGACTGAGCATTGTTATAGTCATAGTCTGAATACTGTCTGCCAGTTTTCCACACAACATTGAGACCTAAGATCTAATCATCTATGGACGTTTACGCATTGAAATACAGTTTATTTTAATGGGTTATGTGGGATATGCACACTGTCATCACAGTGGCTCCTTCTCTGTTGCCTGTGGCATGCGGTCTGCACGTGGTTCTGACCATTCAAAAGACGCATGGCAACTGCACCATACAGTCGGTGTTGTACATTCTGCTGTGCGTAATAATATCTATGTAGCCATTCTACTTATTTAGGTAACCACACATAATTGTCAAAATAACCTAATGGCGCTGCAACCAAATCTTCCCAGTACAAAATCGTAACATGTGTTCTATACTCGTGGCAACAGTTCTACAGGGTGAAAAGTATTTAAACCGACAAACTCTAGGAGATTGTAGGGGACATCAAAACAAATATTTTTCCTTAATATATATATTTTTTTCCTTTGAGGATTATTCAAACCGGTGGAGGCCGTATTACGCTCTTCGGTTGTTAGAGGCCGTATTACAATCTTCTATTGTTAGAGGACGTGTTACGCTCTTCAATTGTAGGCAACTGCTGTCCACCAGTGTTGTAGTGCATTGTCTCTGTTTACTAATGGAGCGATACACCTGGAGTGAGTACACTCATATGGTTGGTGCGTACTGCGTAGCGCACCACAACGGACGAGCTGCACAGCGGGTTTATCAACAACAATATCCTAATCGCCGTATCCCGCATCATTCGAACCTTTGCTGCTGTGCACCAACATGTGCGTGAGACCGGGTCACTTAGCAGATTGTCGCACGGTAACAACGCTGCAATTTGAGGAACCTGTCTTGCAGCATGTGGAGCGGGATCCTTCAATCAGCACTCGTGCAATTGCACGTAACATGGAGACGAATCAGACGAATGTAAGAACAGGCCTTCGAGAGTAATTGTTACGTCCATTTCACTTACAGCGTGTCCACAACTTGGAACCAGTTGATTATCCACCCAGAGCACAGTTTTCGCAGTGGTACCTGGAACAGTGTGAAATGCATCCTACATTTCCATCCTCTGTGTTGTTTACCGATGAAGCAACGTTCAGGCGTGACGGAGTCTTCAACATGCACAAATCGCATATTTGGAGTGAGGATAACCTACATGCCATAGTTACTAGCGCTCATCAAGTGCGGTTCTTCTTTATTGTGTGGGTCGGTGTTGTTGGGGACTGCTTAATTGGTCCGTATCTGCTACCTAGGCCATTAAATGGGAGGGACTATTACAATTTTCTCGCCAGAGCATTGCCAGAATTGCTGGAAGACGTCCAGCTCCCTACAAGACAACGCATGTGGTTCCAACATGACGGGGCGCCGGCATATTTCAGTCGTCGTGTGCGTCAATTCCTGGACCGACGTTTCCCAGAAACGTGGATTGGCAGAGGTGGTCCTGTACCATGGCCTGCTCGAGCCCCAGATATGTCCCCTCTGGGCTTTTCTTGTGTGGGGAGAGATGCGCAACCTTGTTTACACAAATTCTGTTGGATCAGAAGAGGAACTGGTTGCCCGGATAGTAGCAGCAGCAAGAACAATTCAAGATACTCCTGGGGTTTTTGCCCACGTCAGGCAGAACATGATCCGTCGGCGTAACCTTTGTTTACGTGTCAATGGAGGCATGTTTGAAAATCTACTTTAACTGAAATTGGGTTGTTTTAATATATTGTCTCTTGGCCATAAAAAATGGAAAATTTTTTTTGGTTTAATTAATTTGCCGCCTGAGAAATCTTCCTCTACCGGTTTAAATACTCCTCATACGAAAAAATGACATTAGGGAAAAATATTTGTTTTGATGTCCCCTACAACCTTACAGAGTTTGTCGGTTTAAATACTTTTCACCCTGTATATACGTGCCTACACCGAGGTACAGTACACGCAGCATCCCTTCACTGTTCGGCTCTAGATATCTACTAGCAGTTCTCGGTGAATTTCTGCAGACCATTATTTATTTAAAATCTTTTCTTTGAACTCGTTTAAACCTTTACAATCTTTGTCTGCATCATTCACTACCTAATGGCGTCGCCTCTGAAACGTCCAGCTACAAAAGAAATTTTTTCTTGTGCAGACCAGGATACCAATAAAATGTCCATAAAAACCCGTGTGAATAAGTTCTGAATACACATTTCAGTGAAGATCTAAATAATTAAATTTTCGCCAGTGAATAAATTCAGCTTGAGCTGAAGTAACAGGAGGAATATTTCATACCCTTCTTGATAACCTTAAAATCTCCTGGCCGGTTTTGGCAATTTTCCTCTCAACTACTGCGTTATGCAACAGCTGCGCTGACTGGAACGACTCGCGTGGTGGTTGCCCTGTACCCAGCATGCGAATCATCTCGGCAGCATGCTCCTTAAAATTAGTGCTCTGATCAAGTATTATCCTAGCACTAACAGCTTAATTCTAGGACCACTGCATGCTCATGTTGTAAATACATTAGCTCTGCTTGCTCATTGTAACTGCGATAGTTTCGTTCGCTTCCAACCTTTCCATGAGATTTCCTTCACATTCTTTAACTTGTGCAACACAATTTTTGTGCATCCAGCTAAGATCTAAAGCCACCCGATTTAGGCTGTGCTATGTGCCGTCGTCCAGTAGGACGTGCGTAAACGGTAATTAAAAGTAACGCGAGAGCTACGGAGAAGGGGAAAGGTGTATGTGTGAGTGATAGTATTGTAAATCCCCCGTGAGTGAGTTAGTAGAGCATATGGCCGTTGTACGAAAAGTCCCGCCTTCAAACCCTACTGATGACAGTATGTTTTAACTGTTTACGCGTGAAATTGTTGTACAGGAGAACACTTTCCTGACGTATGAAAAGACTTTTCGTTGTTTGCAGCAATGTTCTTTCGGCAGTCGCTTTCGTTTCGTTGGTTGAACGTAGCGAACCAATAGAGTACATTTGTATAGATTGGTGTGATGTTCTGTCGGACATGTGCGACAGAACAAACAAGACTTGTGATGAAGCAGCTGGTGCATTTGTTGTTTCACAGAATAAACATAAACAATCGGAACAGTAGAATAATGAAACAATTGCATCACACGTGCGGAAATATTAATAGTCCCATCTAAGACTTTCACGCATTGTACAATTGTCATCATTGGGGTAGAAACGCAGGACTCCTGGAACGGAACGCTCTACCAACTTCTCCACGGAAGCTCTGCGTATTAGTTACTCACAATTATGCATTTCCTGTCCTCCACAGTTCTCGTGTTACTTTTAATTAACGTTTACGCTAGTTCTGCTGGGCGACAACATATAGTACGAGCTAAATCGGACTTTTGGTTGATACTCTATCGGCATACAATGTTTGGTACCGACCTGAGTGACTTCACACCTGGTGTTTGGGTGTCAGTACAGGGCAAACTGCTGCACAACACCACACTTTCCGTCCAACCTTAGCTTCGCCCTTTCTGTTGACACGTGATTATTAATTTTATTTATTTCGTAAAATTGGTGGCATTACATACTAGGAGGATGGTACAAGAACCGGTTACGAATTTCTTGAAACAGACGGTTTTGGCTGCAATTTGTTTTACCTGTTTATTAGTAATTATGCATTTCGCCCTTGTAGGGCATCTTCAGATTAATATAGGAGTAAGATCGTGAGCCATAGGTACATTAAAAATGGAGGAGGTTAGGGTAGTATAAGGCAAAGTCCCAGGCTGAGTAACCGCTTCCACAACTAAAAACAACTGTCAACTTGCGTAAAAAGTAATGTGGGGGAGCAAACAACCGTCCTCTAATGACAGTCTTGCCCTACTTTCATGTTAATATTTTACTGTTTACCTAATTAATTTTTTTCCGCCTATGTAATTTTGCTGTGCAACCGTTTTTCTTAAGTACATTGGTTAACCAACACCATCTACCCTCAATGTCCGTTACTCAGGCAGTATAATCACATCTTTACAGCTGTATCTTTGAGTGGCCGGCTGCGAGGTCTGACGTATCTTGTGTTTGCATTTCGTCCGCTATACGCAACGCTCCATCCTGTGTATGCTGGAACGCGGTTGGCTCTGTGTTATATAAGCTATTTTAAATAGTTTTCTTGGATTGCCACTGTTCCTCTTTCCAGTAGATATTGTAGTTATAACATGGTATTTTATTTCCGGTTTCAGGTCCCTCATTCTTCTATACTCGTAATGACGACAGGATGATGTTCCTTTACACTTTTTTTATCTTAAAGCCATTTTCTGGCACTGAGGACGTATATGGGCTCACACATAGAGACGGCCGGCCGGAGTGGCCGAGCGGTTCAAGGCGCTACAGTCTGGACCCGCGCCACCGATACGGTCGTAGGTTCGAATCCTGCCTCGGTCATGGATATATCGATGTCCTTAGGTTAGTTAGGTTTAAGTAGTTCTAAGTTCTAGGGGACTGATGACCTCAGAAGTTAAGTCCCATAATGCTCAGAGCCATTTTTGAACATAGAGACAATTACACATCCTGGAAGTTTGCCTGATACTACCCTCATTGCCCCCTTTTTAATGTACCTATGCCTGACAGTGTTACTTTACACTTGTACTCACCTAGAGTAACCTCAAGATGCCCCAAAAGGGTGAAACACGTCGTTACCAATAAATAGATAAAACGGTTTGCAACCAAGAATGTCTTATTTCAAGTCACTTATTCTACTTTCCACACTGGAATTTTCTTTACTTATTTCCGCTTACACATTGAAATTTACTTTAATTGTTTTCATTTGCACGCTGGAATTTATTTTACTCGTCTCTACAGTAAAATCCATACTGAGTTAGCTGACGTTTCAATTAGTGACAAGAGTAAAATATTTTGCTCATCTGACAGTACATATGGAGAAAACTGCTTCACCGAGCGAGGTGGCGCAGTGGTTAGACATTGGACTCGCATTCGGGAGGACGACGGTTGAATCCCGCGTCCGGCCATCCTGATTTAGGTTTTCCGTGATTTCCCTAAATCACTCCAGGCAAATGCCGGGATGGTTCCTCTGAAAGGGCACGGCCGGCTTCCTTCCCCATCCTTCCCTAATCCGATGAGACCGATGACCACGCTGTCTGGTCTCCTTCCCCAAAACCAACCAACCAACCAGAACTGCTTCGCTACTTCATCTGTCATTTCCTGAGGGTCGTAAATATCTGCATCAACTGAATCGCTCAGAATGCTTTCCAGTGTTTTAACTTTGACTGATTCTAACAATACAGTACTGGGAGATGCTTAACCCGCTCCCTCGACACACAATACTCTATCAAGTGCCGACCGGTGTGGCCGTGCGGTTCTAGGCGCGTCAGTCTGTAACCGCGTGACCGCTAAGGTCGCAGGTTCGAATCCTGCCTCGGGCACGGATGTGTGTGATGCCATTACGTTAGTTCGGTTTAAGTAGTACTAAGTTCTAGGGGACTGATGACCACAGATGTTGAGTCCCATAGTGCTCAGAGCCATTCGTACCATTTTTTTGAACTCTATCAAGTACCTATCAGGACTGGAAACCTCCTCACTGCTTAGCTCCTTCTTTGTGAAGCTGAAGTAGAATCGACTGCACCTGTAGCAATATCGGCCATTCTTTTCTGTAATGTTACAAACACATCCAGCAGCTGCTAACAAATATATGAGTGTCAGTTTTGAATCATCCAGTGTCGCAGTAACTTCTGGCACGCCCGTTGCTCTGCCACTGAGTTCGACAACCAAACCACCGCTCCACGCTGCACTCTCCTGACACCACTACATCCTACTCGGACCACCCATGGCCATGCTTTTTACAACTGGAGATGTTACTGGCATCAGCTAAGGTGCCCAACCCATTACCTCACTTCACGCCTTTCCATCCTCAGCCGATACCGCTCAAGCTTGTGTTTACAAACTCAAACTTAGTCTTGAGGAATATTCAGCACACCACATACAATGAGATGACAAAATTATGGGATATTGAAATGCACGTATACAGATGGTGAAAGTATGTCATACACAAGGCATAAAAGCGCGCGTGTTTCTCGTGAAAAAGTTTCCGACGTAATTGAGGCCACACAATGGGAACTAACAGACGCTGAACGCGTAATGATAATTGGAGCTAGACGCATGGGGCATTTCGGAAATCGTTAGGGTATTCAATGTTTCGAGATCGACAACGTCAATCGTGTGCCGAGAATACCAAATTTCAGCTATTATCAGTGAGACAATACTGACCCTACGACTTATCTTAGAAAATAGATTAAGGAAAGGCAAACCTTCGTTTCTAGCATTTGTAGACTTAGAGAAAGCTTTTGACAATGTTGACTGGAATACTCTCTTTCAAATTCTGAAGGTGGCAGGGGTGAAATACAGGGAGCGAAAGGCTATTTACAATTTGTACAGAAACCAGATGGCAGTTATAAGAGTCGAGGGACATGAAACGGAAGCAGTGGTTGGGAAGGGAGTGAGACAGGGTTGTAGACTATTTCCGATGTTATTCAATCTGTATATTGAGGAAGTAGTAAAAGAAACAAAAGAAAAATTCGGAGTAGGTATTAAAATCCATGGAGAAGAAATAAATACCTTGAGGTTCGCCGATGACATTGTAATTCTGTAAGAGATAGCAAAGGACCTGGAAGAGCAGCTGAACGGAATGGACAGTGTCTTGAAAGGAGGATATAAGATGAACATCAACAAAAGCAAAACGAGGATAATCGGGTGATGCTGAGGGAAATAGATTAGGAAATGAGACGCTTAAAGTATTAAATGAGTTTTGATATTTTGGGAGCAAAACAACTCATGATGGTCGAAGTAGAGAGGATATAAAATGTAGACTGGCAATTGCAAGGATAGCGTTTCTGAAGAAGAGAAAGTTGTTAAAATCGAATGTAGATTTAAGTGTCAGGCAGTCGTTTCTGAAAGTATTTGTATCGAGTGTAGCCATGTATGAAAGTGAATCGCGGACGATATATAGTTTAGACAAGAAGAGAATGGAAGCTTTCGAAATTTGGTGCTAAAGAAGAATGCTGGAGGTTAGATGGGTAGCTCACATAGCTAATGAGGAGGTATTGAATAGAATTGGGGAGAAGAGAAATTTGTGGCACAACTTGACTAGAAGAAGCGATCGGTTGGTAGGACATATACTGAGGCATCAAGGGATCACCAATTTAGTATTGGAGGGCAGCGTGGAGGGTAAAAAGCGTAGAGGGAGACCAAGAGATGAATACACCAAACAGATTCGGAAGGTTGTAGGTTGCAGTAGGTACTGGGAGATTAAGAAACTTGCACAGGATAGAGTAGCATGGAGTGCTGCATCAAACCAGTCTTAGGACTGAAGACCACAACAACAACAACAGTCTCCATGGATAACGCAGTGGCCAACGGGCCTCACTTAACGACTGAGAGCACCCGCGTTTGCGTAGAGTTGTCAGGGCTAACAGACAGGAAGAACTGTGTGAAATAACCGCAGAGATCACTGTGGGATGTACGACGAACGTATCTGTCAGGACAGTGTGGCAAAATCTGGCGTTAATGGCTATGGCAGCAGACGACCGACGCGAATGGCTTTACTAACAGTACGACATCGCTTGTAGAGCTTCTCCTGGGCTCGTAACGATATCGGTTGAACCCTAGACGACTGGAAATCCGTGGCCTAGTCAGATGAGTCCCGATCTCAGTTGGTAAGAGCTGATGGGTGGGTTCGAGTGTGGCATAGATCCCACGAAGGCATGGACCCAAGTTGTCAACAAGCTGGTGGTGTCTTCATGACGGTCTGGGCTGTGTTTACGTGGGATGGGCAGTTTACTCTGGTCCAACTGAACAGATCATTGACTGGAAATGGTTCGAGGCCATTTGCAGCCATTCATGGACTTTACGTCCCGAAACAATGACGGGTCCTGCCACCAGACCACTACTGTTCGCGACTGGTCTGAAGTTCTAGACATTTAGAGCGTATGATTTGGCCAACGAATCGCCCGACGTGAATCCATCAAACGTTTATGGGACATAATCAAGAGGTCAATCCGCACACTAAATGCTGCACCGGCAACACTTTCGCGGAGTGCTATAACGCGGACCAATAATTTATTTATTTTTATTTATTTATTTATTTATTGTTCCGTGGGACCACATTTAGGAGAAGTCTCCATGGTCATGGAACGAGTCAATACATGAAATTATAACACGATTGTAGAAACACATAAAATGAAACAAGTCGTTAGTTTAAATAAAGAAAATCAAGAATGTAACACTGGAATTTGCTTAATTTTTTATCTCTTCCAGGAGCTCCTCGACAGAATAGAAGGAGTGAGCCATGAGGAAACTCTTCAGTTTAGACTTAAAAGTGTTTGGGCTACTGCTAAGATTTTTGAGTTCTTGTGGTAGCTTATTGAAAATGGATGCAGCAGAATACTGCACTCCTTTCTGCACAAGAGTCAAGGAAGTGCATTCCACATGCAGATTTGATTTCTGCCTAGTATTAACTGAGTGAAAGCTGCTAACTCTTGGGAATAAGCTAATATTACTAACAACAAACGACATTAAAGAAAATACATACTGTGAGGGCAATGTCAAAATTCCCAGACTATTGAATAGGGGTCGACAAGAGGTTTTCGAACTTACACCATACATAGCTCGAACAGCCCGTTTTTGAGCCAAAAATACCCTTTTTGAATCAGAAGAATTACCCCAAAAAATAATACCATATGACATAAGCGTATGAAAATATGCGAAGTATACTACTTTTCGTGTTGAAATGTCACTTATTTCAGATACTGTTCTAATGGTAAATAAAGCGGCATTTAGTTTCTGAACAAGATCCTGAACATGGGCTTTCCACAACAGCTTACTATCTATCCGTACGCCTAGGAACTTGAACTGTTCCGTCTCGCTTATAACATGCCCATTCTGTCTGATTAAAATGTCAGTTCTTGTTGAATTGTGGGTTAGAAACTGTAAAAACTGAGTCTTACTGTGATTTAGCATCAAATTATTTTCCACAAGCCACGAACTTACTTCATGAACTACATTATTTGATAATGTTTCAATATTACACACAAGATCCTTCACTACCAAGGTGGTGTCATCAGCAAACAGAAATATTTTTGAATCACCTGTAATACTAGAAGGCATATCATTTACATAAATAAGGAACAGCAGTGGCCCCAGCACCGACCCTTGGGGAACGCCCCATTTAACAGTGCCCCATTGGGACTGAACATCATTACCACTCTCAATATTGCGGAGGATTACCTTCTGCTTTCTGTTCTTAAAGTAGGAGGCGAACCAATTGTAAGCTACTCCCCTTACTCCATAATGTTCCAACTTCTGCAGTAATTTTTTGTGGTCAACACAGTCAAAAGCCTTCGTTAAATCAAAGAAAACACCTAACGTTCTCAACCTTTTATTTAATCCGTCCAAAACCTCACAGAGAAAAGAGAATATAGCATTTTCAGTTGTTAAGCCATTTCTAAAACCAAACTGTACATTTGACAGCAAATTATGTGAATTTAAATGCTGCAGTAACCTTGTATATACAAGCCTCTCGATAACTTTAGCAAACACCGATGGCATAGAAATAGGTCTATAATTGTCAACATTATCCCTGTCTCCCTTTTTATAAAGTGGCTTCACTACCGAGTACTTTAATCGGTCAGGAAACCGACCACTGCTAAAGGAAAAGTTACAGATATGGCTAAGTACTGAGCTAATATACGTGGAACAATACTTCAGTATTCTGCTAGATACCCCGTCATATCCATGAGAGTTCTTGGTCTTTAGTGATTTAATTATTAACTCAATCTCCCTCTTGTCAGTATCATGGAGGAGCATTTCAGGTAACAGTCTCGGAACACTTTTTTCTAAGAGCGCTATATGATTCCCTGTTGGGACTAGGTTTCTATTTAGTTCACCTGCTATATTCAGAAAGTGATTATTAAGTACTGTACATATATGCGACTTATCAGTAACACGGACATCCCCACTACGCACTGATTCTATATTCTCGACCTGTCTCTGCAGACCAGCCACTTCCTTTACGACTGACCATATGGTTTTAATTTTATCCTGAGACTTAGCTATTCTATCTGCATACCACATACTTTTTGCCTTCCTAATAACTTTTTTAAGCACCTTACAATACTGTTTGTAATGGGCTGCTGCATTTAGATTTTGACTGTTTCTAACGTTTTGATATAATTGCCACTTTGTTCTACAAGATATTCTTATCCCTTTAGTCAGCCACCCAGGCTGCCTGTTTGTGCTAGTACCCTGTTTTAAACGTTCTAACGGAAAGCAACTTTCAAAGAGCACGAGAAAAGTCTTGAGGAAAGCATTATATTTATCGTCTACTGTATCAGCACTATAAACATCTTGCCAATCTTGTTCCTTGATAAGGTTTACAAAAGTCTGTACAGCAACTGGATCAGCTTTCCTAAAAAGTTGGTAACTATATTTAACATGTGTTGAAGCACAAAAATCTTTTAGACTTAAAATTTGTGCATCATGATCTGAAAGGCCATTCACCTTTTTACTAACAGAATGCCCTTCTAATAATGACGAATGAACAAAAATATTGTCTATGGTTGTTCTACTGTTCCCTTGCACTCTCGTTGGAAAGAATACGGTTTGCATAAGATTATATGAATTAAGGAGGTCTACCAGCATCCTTTTCCTTGCACAATCACTTATACAATTAATATTGAAGTCACCACATATAACTAACTTTTTGTATTTCCTATAAAGTGAACCAAGAACCTCCTCTAGCTTTAGCAAAAATGTTGTGAAATCGGAGTCTGGGGATCTATAAATAACAACAGTAAGAAGTTTAGCTCCACTAAATTTAACCACACCTGCACAACATTCAAACACCTTTTCAGTGCAGTACTTTGAAACATCAATTGACTCAAATGGGATACCGTTTTTCACATACATGGCTACTCCCCCACACCGCAAAGAGCTCCTAGAAAAGCTGCCAGCCAACCTGTATCCTGGTAAAGGAAGCCTCTGAATTATCTCCTTATTTAAGAAGTGTTCAGATATACCAATAATTTCAGAGTCAACATCTATAAGCAGTTCACTAACTTTATCTCGAATACCTTGTATATTTTGATGAAATATACTAATTCCCTCATTAATCGGATAATTCTGCAGGTGATTCCAACGATTTGTTGAGTCCATGATACGTTGGGTTACTGCACTACACCGGGCACAAAGAGGTCCGACACGATTTTGGAAGGTGTGATATGACTTTTGTGACCTCCCTGTACTCGCTTTTTAATTGTACTGCATCATGAGATGCTGTTTCCCGGTCGGTGAACAATTTAGACACATTCTCCACCACTTGCTCTCATATTTTACCTTAATTTAATCTAGATCTATTATAGCGCCAGTCCAAACGAAACACATCGATTGACAATGTTAGAAAATAACTTATGTCCAAGCCCAAATCTAAAACGTTCTATAAATCAGTAACCTGTACCAGTATGTGAAAGTGATACAGAAGTACGAGGCTCCCTGTTGGTTCTGCGTCTTTGAAGACACCCATACATCCTTGACCTGTAAAAATTATCTGATCCTACCTACAGTGCAGCTGCTAGTACATTGTGCTCGAAAATGTGAACTCTGACGAGGAAGTATTCTCAGTCAATAACACTGTGGGAGAGGTTCATACACCTGTGAACCCATAGCAGACAAATCTAACAAGACTGTATATCGATGTTCACCATTTTTGTAGATGAACATTAGTTACACCAGAATGAGATTTTCACTCTGCAGCGGAGTGTGCGCTGATATGAAACTTCCTGGCAGATTAAAACTGTGCGCCCTTCCGAGACACGAACTCGGGACCATTGCCTTTCGCCGGCAAGTGCTCTACCATCTGAGCTACCGAAGCACGACTCACGCCCGGTCCTCACAGCTTTAATTCTGCCAGTATCTCGTCTCCTACTTTCCAAACTTTACAGAAGCTCTCCTGCGAACCTTGCAGAACTAGCACTCCTGAAAGAAAGGATACTGCGGAGACATGGCTTAGCCACAGCCTAGGGGATGTTTCCAGAATGAGATTTTCACCTGCAGCGGAGTGTGCGCTGATATGAAACTTCCTGGCAGATTAAAACTGTGTGCCCGACAGAGACTCGAACTCGGGACCTTTGCCTATCGCGGGCAAGTGCTCTATCATCTGAGCAACCGAAGCACGACTCACGCCCGGTCCTCACAGCTTTAATTCTGCCAGTATGTCGTCTCCTACCTTCCAAACTTTACTGGAAACATCCCCCAGGCTGTGGCTAAGCCATGTCTCCGCAGTATCCTTTCTTTCAGGAGTGCTAGTTCTGCAAGGTTCACAGGAGAGCTTCTGTAAAGTTTGGATGGTAGGAGACGAGGTACTGGCATAATTAAAGCTGTGAGGACCGGGCGTGAGTCGTGCTTCGGTAGCTCAGATGGTAGAGCACTTGCCCGCGAAAGGCAAAGGTCCCGAGTTCGAGTCTCTTCCTCCGCATCGTGGCGAAAAGGTGTCTTCTGTGGAAAGTGGGCCGTATTTTTAAGTCACAGTTAGTATTCCGCTGCCAGTGAGCCTAACTTCCCGACGCCGTTGTTTAAATTCCCGTCACGCTGACTTGCATTTCTATGTGCACCTGCCCTTTTCTTTAGTGTCTGCACTCGCTGTTGGCTCAGCTGAATACTGATCAGCGAGCTAAATTTAAATTCAAATATCTCTTGATTCTTCACTTGGATCATGATACAGTTTTCACCAGATTCACTCTAGTAAAAATTTGCATACATCACCATCTGATTACACATAACCACTTTTCTCGTTCATTATCCTGCTGTAACAGCTTCCTACCACCGAAATGAGACGTGCTCCGTGGTATGATGTATCACCGCCAAATCTCATGTCTTCCTGTAATGTGACCTGGTGGCCATCCCAAAGACTATAGAACTATACATGGTCTCCTTCGTAGATGAGTTGTGTTTTCTTAAAATCTCCATAGTAATTACACGAAATTTACGTCGACAGCAGTAGATTCGTTCAACAGTCAGCTGTAAATGCTTTCTCTTTAAACTTCCTCAAAAGTGTCCCGCGAAAAGAATGTTGTCTTCCCTCCGTGGATTCCCATTTGTATTCTTGAAGCATTCTGCTTCTAGATGGAACCAACCGACAGTAAATCTAACAGCAAGCCTAAGAACTCCTTTAATGTATTTTTTTTAATGCGACGCGGTGTGGATTCCAGACACTTGACCATTGCTCAAGAATGGTTTCACGCAAGTATTCTATACACTGTCTCCTATTTAGATGAGCTATACTTTCCTAAATATCTCCCAATAAAGTAATTTCGACCATCGCCTTCTCAACTACCGTCCCATTTCATATCACTTTGCAGCGTTACGCATAGATATTTTATCGATCGACGTGACTGTGTCAAATAGTAACAATGTATTCGAAAATTACTGGATTGTATCTCCTACTTATTTAGATTTACAGCCTGTCCAAACTTTGCCAATAATAATGGAACTAAGTGGAGTGCTAACAACTGCTTATCTGCTCTTTCGAGCAGAAATACTCTCCTTGACTGGTTTATTAACTTTATTATGCATAGTCACTATGATGATATCATGGTCACTAATGCTTGTCTCTGTACTGACGCCGTCGATACGGTGAGACCTGTTTCTAGCTAAAATATTTCTATTGCGTTTCGGCTGTCTAACTTGCTGCTCAAGACAGTTTTCGGACACCGTGTGCAAAAGTAGTTCACAAGACTGTTAATCTGCAACCCTTGTAATGAATCTATAGACGTCTCAGTCTACATTCGGTAGGTTAAAGTTACCACCAACAAGTAGCAATGAAACATAGGCTGAAGTTTAAGAGATTAGTCAGGAAGAATCAATACGCAAAGAACTGGGATATGAGAGTACAAAGGAGTGGCGAGATACGCTTGAAGTTCTCTAAGGCTATAGATACAGCTGTAAGGAATAGCTCAATAGGCAGTACAATTGACAAGCGATGGAGGGCAATCACAGAAGTTGAAAAGAAAAACTTAGGTACAAGGAAAGTAACTGAGAAAAACCGGAAAGTATATTTCAGTTGATGGATGAAAGAAGGAAGTACAAAAATCTTCAGGGAAATTCAGCAATACAGAAATACAAGTCGCTGAGAAATGGAGAAATGAAATAAATAGGAAGTGCAAGAAAGCTAAGACGAAATGCTACATGAAACATGTGAAGAAATCAAAAAGAGATGATTGATGGAAGGACTAATTCAGGACACAGGAAAGTCGAAACAACCTTCGGAGAAATTAAAAGCATTGGTGGTAACATTAAGAGTGCATCGGGAATTCCATCGATAAATGCAGAAGAGAGAGCGAATGGGTAGAAAGAATACAATGAAAGCCTCTATGAGGGGGGAAGATTTGTCGGATGTGATAGAAGAAGAAACTGGAATCGAGTTAGAAGAAACAGGGGATCCAGTATTAGAATCAGAATTTAAAAGAGCTTTGGAGTACTTAAAGTCAAATAAGGCAGGAGGGATAGATAACATTCCATCAGAATTTCCAAAATCATTGGGGGATGTGTCAAAAAAAAAAGACTATTCACGTTGGTGCGTAGAATGTATGAGTCTGGAGACATACCGTCTGACTTTCAGAGAAGCATCATCCACGCAATTCCGAAGGCGGCAAGAGCTGACAAGCGCGAGAATTATCGCACAACCAGCTTAACAGCTCATGCATCCAAGTTGCTTACAAGAATAATATACAGAAGAATGGAAAAAAAATTGAGGATGCGCTAGATGACGGTCAGTTTGGCTTTAGGAAAAGTAGAGGCACGAGAGATGCAATTCTGACGTTGCGGTTAATAATGGAAGCAAGACTAAAGAAATATCAAGAGACGTTCGTAGGATTTGTCGACCAGGAAGAAAGCCTTCGACAATGTAAAATGGTGCAAAATGTTCGAAAATAGGAATAAGCTACAGGGAGAGACGGGTAATATACAATATGCTCAAAAGCCAAGAGGGAATAATAAGAGTGGACAACCAGTGCATCGAAGAAGCAATGCTGGAAATAAAAGAAAGGTTCAGGAGTCTAATTAAATTACAAGGTGAAAGGATGTCAATGATGCGGTTCACTTAGGACTTTGATATCATGAGTGAAAATGAAGAAGAATGAGATGATAAGCGGAATGGAATGAACAGTCTAAGGAGTAAAGGATATAGACTGAGAGTAAATCGGAGAAAGACGAAAGTAATATGAAGTAGCAGAATTGAGAACAGCGGGAAACTTAACATCAGGACTGATGGTCACGAAGTAGATGGAGGTAAGAAATTCTACTGCTTAGGAAGCAAAATAACCAACGGAGCAATAAAGGAGCAAGGAGGACATCAAAAGCAGACTAGCACAGACAAAAAGGGCATTCCTGGCGATGTGAACTCTAGTAGTACCGAACATAGGCCTTAATTTGAGGAAGAAGTTCCTGAGAACGTACATTTGGAGCACAGCATTGTACGGCAGTGAAATATGTACTGGAGGAAAACCGAAACAGAAGAGAATCGAAGCATTCGAGATGTGGTGGAACAGACGAATGTTGAAAATTAGATGAACTGGTAAGGTAAGGAACGAGGAAGTTCTGCGCAGAATTGAAGAAGAAAGAAATATGCGGAAAACACTGAAAGAAGAAGGGTGGTACTAGATGGAGCAGTAGCGCGCGAAAACTGTACACGAAATCAGAGCCTGGAACACATACAGCGAATCACTGAGGACGTAGGCTGCAAGTGCTTCTATGGAAACGGAAAGTTGTGGCCCAGTAGAGGATTTCGTGGCGGGCCGCATCAAACCAGTCAGAAGATTGATGACCCAGAAAAAATTGTCTTCATGAGATAAAAACCCAGTGCAAAATGATTTACACAGGACATGTGTATGGTGCTAAAAGTGCAATTTCCGCCTAAATTTTTTAGAGGTCATCCACAAGAGAGCTAAATACGTTACATTTAGGTTACACGATAAATCCCACAAATCTAAACTCCATTGGTTCAGTTAAATACCTAGGGATAACAATTACGAATAGCTGAAATTCGAAGGATCATAAGGATAATTTTGACGAGAAAGGCGACCAATAGCTGGGTTTTATTGACAGAATATTTAAAAGATGCAACAGATCCACTGCGGAGACTGCCTGCACTGTGTTTGTTCGCCCTCTCCTAGATTTCTACGGTGTAGCTTAGGAGCCTTAACAGACTTGGCAGAAAATCCTAAGAAATTTTGGTCTTATGTCAAAGCGGTAGGTGGATCAAAACAAAATGTCCAGACACTCCGTGACCAAAATGGTACTGAAACAGAGGATGACAGACTAAAGGCCGAAATACTAAGTGTCCTTCTCCAAAGATGTTTCACACAGGAAGACTGCACTGTAGTTCCTTCTCTAGATTGTCGCGCGGATGACAAAATGGTAGATATCGAAACGGACGACAGAGGAGTAGAAAAACAATTAAAATCGCTCAAAAGAGGAAAGGCCGCTGGACCTGATGGGATACCGGTTCGATTTCACACAGAGTACGCGAAGGAACTTGCCCCCCTTCTTGCAGCGGTGTACCGTAGGTCTCTAGAAGAGCGTAGCATTCCAAAGGATTGGAAAAGGGCACAGGTCATCCCCGTTTTCAAGAAGGGACCTATATCTCTAACGTCGATCAGTTGTAGAATTTTGGAACACGTATTATATTCGAATATAATGACTTTTCTGGATACTAGAAATCTACTCTGTAGGAATCAACATGGGTTTCGAAAACTACGATCGTGTGAAACCCAGCTCGCGCTATTCGTCCACGAGACTCAGAGGGCCATAGACACGGGTTCACAGGTAGATGCCGTGTTTCTTGACTTCCGCAAGGCGTTCGATACAGTTCCCCACGGTCGTTTAATGAATAAAGTAAGAGCATATGGACTATCAGACCAATTGTGTGATTCGATTGAGGAGTTCCTAGATAACAGAATGCAGCACGTCATTCTCAATGGAGAGAAGTCTTCCGAAGTAAGAGTGATTTCAGGTGTGCCGCTGGGGCGTGTCGTAGGACCGTTGCTATTCACAATATACATAAATGACATTGTGGATGACATCGGAAGTTCACTGAGGCTTTTTGCAGATGATGCTGTTGTGTATGGAGAGGTTGTAACAATGGAAAATTGTACTGAAATGCAGGAGGATCTGCAGCGAATTGACGCATGGTGCAGGGAATGGCAATTGAATCTCAATGTAGACAAGTGTAATGTGCTGCGAATACATAGAAAGAAAGATCCTATATCATTTAGCTACAAAGTAGCAGGTCAGCAACTGGAAGCAGTTAATTCCATAAATTATCTGGGAACACGCATTAGGAGTGATTTAAAATGGGATGATCATATAAAGTTGATCGTTGGGAAAGCAGATGCCAGACTGAGATTCATTGGAAGAATCCTATGGAAATGCAATCCGAAAACAAAGGGAGTAGGTTACAGTACGCTTGTTCGCCCACTGCTTGAATACTGCTCAGCAGTGTGGCATCCGTACCAGATAGGGTTGATAGAAGAGATAGAGAAGATCCAACGGAGAGCAGCGCGCTTCGTTACAGGATCATTTAGTAATCGCGAAAGCGTTACGGAGATGATAGATAAACTCCAGTGGAAGACTCTACAGGAGAGACGCTCAGTAGCTCGGTACGGGCTTTTGTTGAAGTTTCGAGAACATACCTTCACCGAAGAGTCAAGCAGTATATTGCTCCCTCCTACGTATATCTCGCGAAGAGACCGTGAGGATAAAATAAAAGAGATTAGAGCCCACACAGAAGCATACCGAGAATCCTTCTTTCCACGAACAATACGAGACTGGGATAGAAGGGAGAACCGATAGAGGTACTCAAGGTACTCTCCGCCACACACCGTCAGGTGGCTTGCGGAGTATGGATGTATATGTAGATGTAGATGTAGCCAGGACAGGAGGAGGACATTGAAAAAGTTCAAATTACGGAAGATCGTTTTCAGTTATCGCGAAACAAGATCCAGAGTGTAAAGGATATGATCCGCGACTTGGGTTGGCAATCGTTAACGCGAAGACGTTTTTCGTTGAAGCGAGATCATTTTAGTAAACTTCAATCGCCAAATTTCTTCCCTGAATTTCTGCCTGCCGCGGCGGTAACACCGGTTCCCGTCAAATCACCGAAGTCAAGCGCTGTCGGGCTGGGCTAGCCCTTGAATGGGTGACCGTGTGCGTGTGCCGAGCGCTGTTGACAAGCGGGGTGCACTCAGCCCTTGTGAGGCTAATCGAGGAGCTACTTGACTGAGAAATTGCGCCGGCCGCAGTGACCGAACGCTTCTAGGCGCTTCAGTGCGGAACCCCGCTGCTGCTACGGTCGCAGCTTCGAATCCTGCCTCGGGCATGGATGTGTGCGATGTCCTCAGGTTAGTCAGGTTTAAGTAGTTATAAGTTCTAGGGGACTGATGACCTCAGATGTTAAGTCCGATAGTGCTTAGAACCATTTGAACCATTTTGGACATGCTGCAACAAGATTGTTTATTCGTTCTGGGGCAGGCCAGCCTTAGCGTCACATACTGGGGATGCAACAGAAAGCCACTGCTTCAGTAGGCCGAGCCAGGCAATTACTACACCTTCATGGCAATAAATTGTTGCTCTGTATGTAAACCAAATGGTACAGCATCTTAACTACTGACCTAGTGACTTCTGTGTAAACTCATCGATTTCAATTAACTTATGATCAAGCTGAAGTCTAGTTAGGAAGAATCGAGGCGAAAAGAAGTGTGATATGGAAGTACAAAGCAATGAATAGATACGCTTGAAGTTCTCTGACGCTATAGATACTGCGATAAGGATTATCTCAGTAGGTAATCCAGTTGAAAAGTCATGGACACCTCTAAAACAGCAGTTACAGAAGAATTATATACTACTGGCCATTAAAATTGCTACACCACGAAGATGACGTGCTACAGTCGCGAAATTTAACCGACAGGAAGTAGATGCTGTGATATGGAAATGATAGCTTTTCAGATCATTCACACAAGGTTGGCGCCAGTGGCGACACCTACAACGTGCTGACATGAGGAAAGTTTCCAACCGATTTCTCGTACACAAACAGCAGTTGACCGGCGTTGCCTGGTGAAACGTTGTTGTGATGCCTCGTGTAAGGAGGAGAAATGCGCACCATCACGTTTCCGACTTTGATAAAGGTCGGACTGTAGCCTATAGCGATTGCGGTTTATCGTATCGCGACATTGCTGCTCGCGTTGGTCGACATCCAATTACTGTTAGCAGAATATTGAATCGGTGGGTTCATGAGGATAATACGAAGCGCCGTGCTGAACCCAACGGCCTCGTATCACTAGCAGTCGAGATGACAGGCATCTTATCCGCATGGCTGTAACGGATCGTGGAGCCACGTCTCTATCCCTGAGTCAACAGATGTGGACGTTTGCAAGACAACAACCATCTGCACGAACAGTTCGATGACGTTTGCAGCAGCATGGACTATCAGCTTGGAGACCATGGCTGCGGTTACCCTTAACGCTGCATCACAGACAGGAGCGCCTCGATGGCGTACTTAACTACGAAACTGGGTGCACGAATGGTAAAACGTCATTTTTTCAGATGAATCCAGGTTCTGTTTACAGCATCTTGATGGTCGCATCCGTGTTTGGCGACATCACGGTGAACGCACATTCGAAGCGTGTTTTCGTCATCGCCATACTGGCGTATGACTCGGCGCGATGGTATGGGGTGCCATTGGTTACACGTCTCGGTCACCTCTTGTCCGCACTGACTGCACTTTGAACATTGGACGTTACATTTTAGATGTGTCCCGACCCGTGGCTCAACCCTTCATTCGATCCCTGCGAAACCCTACATTTCAGCAGGATAATTGCCGACCGCATGTTGCAGGTCCTGTATGGGTCTTTCTGGATACAGAAAATGTTCGATTGCTGCCCTGGCCAGCACATTTTCCAGATCTCTCACCAATTGAAAACGTCTGGTCAATGGTGGCCGAGCAACTGGCTCGTTACAATACGCCAGTCACTATTCTTGACGAACTGTGGTATCGTGTTGAAGTTGCATGGGCAGCTGTACCTGTACACGCCATCCAAGCTCAATGCCCAGGCTTAGCAAGGCCGTTATCACGGCCAGAGGTGGTTGTTCTGGGTACTGATTTCTCAGGATCTATGCACCCAAATTGCGTGAAAACGTAATTACATGTCAGTTCTAGTATAATGTATGTGTCCAGTGAATACCAGTTCATTATATGCATTTCTTCTTGGTGTAGCAATTTTAATGGCCAGTAGTGAAAAAAAATTGGAGAAATTTCGGCTTTGGTTACAAGAACTAACAGTTGCCCGGTGAGTGGTGTGTTGAACGCATGCACCTCTAGATCTGCTTCCAGTGACCCTTAACAGCTGAGGATGACACGTGGTCGGTCGCTACCGTTGGGCCTTCCAAGGCCTGTCAGGACAGATAAAGAGAGAGAGACAGACAGACAGACAGGATTCGAAAATACTTTTTGACGCACACGTACGAGGAAAATGATCGTCGCAGTAAAATAACGAAAATCATAGCTCACACGTAAAGATTTAAGTATTCACTTTTGCCTGGTAGAGAAGTGGACTGGAAGTGACTCGACGAACGTTCTGCCAGGTACTGCATTGTGGATGTAGACGTAGATGTTGCGCAGAGCCGCTGTGCATCGCTAACTGCTATGCGACGCCATTCATCAACAGTCAGAGCTTCCCAGTCATTGAATCGCTGGAAGCACAGCGTTTTTTGATGTGGTGTTAACAGCACATATGGAACGGGAATACCTCAGTCCGGCTGGTGTTAGTCTCCGACCAAAGATGCGGTATGACACAAACTGTTGCAGTGAGCCCATTACCTGTTCTCAGATGGTAGACATAGACGTGAAGAGGTTACGAGGCGCGTGGTGGACAGGGCGGCGACACTCCCTTGCAGTGGTCAGGCTTAGTCAACTGGTGCCGTGACGACGAGCAGATCTGCTCTGAAGTTCTCATGTAGTCCAGCCTGGGGCTCCTGGCACGTCCGAATGACCTTCAAATCCGGGTACTGCACAATTCTACCAGTCGGCCAAATGGAGACCGACAGTAACGACCCTTTCAGGGTCCCTCGCGTGCTGATAACTACAACATTAATACACTGAAGAGCCAAAGAAACTGGTATATCTGCCTAATATTGTGTAGGGCCCCCGCGAGCATGCAGAAGCGCCGCAACACGACTTTGCATGGACTGGACTAATGCCTGAAGTAATGCAGGAGGGAACTGACACCATGACTCTTGCAGCGATGTCCATAAATCCGTAAGAGTACGAGGGGGTGGGGATCTCTTCTGAACAGCACGTTGCAAGGAATCCCAGTTATACTCAATAATGTTCATGTCTGGGGTGTTTGGTGGCCAGCGGAAGTATTGAAATTCAGAAGCCACTCTGTAGCAATTCTGCACATGTAGGGTGTCACATGGTCCTGCTGAAGTTGCCCAAGTCTGTCGGAATGCACAATGGAAATGAACGGATGCGGGAGATCAGACAGGATGGTTACGTACGCGTCACCTGTTAGAGTCGTATCTAGACGTATCAGCGGTCCCATATCACTCCAACACCACTACAGAGCCTCCAACAGCCTGAACAGCCCCCAGCTGACATGCAGACTCCGTGGTTTCATGAGGTTGTCTCCATACTCGTACACGTCCATCCGCTCGATACAATTTGAAACGAGGCTCGTCCGATGAGGCAATATGTTTCCAGTCGTCAACAGTCCAATGTCGGTGTTGACGGGCCCAGTCGAGGCTTGAAGCTTTGTGTTGTGCAGTCATCAAGGGTACGCAAGTGGTCCTTCGGCTCCGAAATCCCATATCGATGATGCTTCATTGTATGGTTCGCACTCTGACACTCGTTGATGGCCCAGCATTGAAATCTGCAGCAATTTCCGTAAGTGTTACACGTCTGTCACGTTGAACGATTCTCTTCAGTTGCCATTGGTCCCGTTCTTGCAGGGTGTTTTTCCATCCGCAGCGATGTCGAAGCATTGATGTTTTACCGGATTCCTGACATTCACGGTACACTCGTGAAATGTTCGCACGGGAATATCCCAACTTCATCGCTGCCTCGGAGATGCTGTGCCCATCGCTGGTGCGCCGACTGTAGCACCACGTTCAAACTCATTTAAATCTTGATAACCTGCCATTGTAGCAGCATAAATCAATGTAACAACTACGCCAGACACTTATTCTCTTATACCGGCGTTGAAGACCACAGCACCGTATTCTGCCCGTTTATATGTCTCTACATCTGAATACACGTGTCTATACGTGTTTCTTTGGCGCTTAAGTGTAATTTACGTACCAATGGATGGTGTGTACGTGCACAAAGTTACATTCATAGTCCACCATAATCTGTATGTGCTTCACTGTTTTGTCAGTCAGTGTATTCCGTATTCTTTAGTACACGTACGCAAGTGCGGTATTCACTATACGCATAATCTCATCCCCCTCCGTGTGTAGTGTGGGTCTTAGGCTGGAGTGGGGGTTTGTCCGCAGCTCGTGGTTGTGCGGTAGCGTTCTCGCTTCCCGCGCCCGGGTTCCCGGGTTCGATTCCCGGCGGGGTCAGGGATTTTCTCTGCCTCGTGATGACTGGGTGTTGCGCGCTGTCCTTAGGTTAGTTAGGTTTAAGTAGTTCTAAGTTCTAGGGGACTGACGACCATAGATGTTACGTCCTATAGTGCTCAGAGCCAGTGGGAGTTTGGGCTGGGGGTTATGCAGGCATGGGCCTCAGCATAAGTCATTTTACTAAACATTAATTTGCTATACAAAGGCAGTAACCACTTGCAGTAAGATAAAATCTACGTTTTACAGCCCGAAAGAAGTTAGGTAGGGCTAAAATAACCATTACAATAATTATCCTCATAAGAATAACATATAAAATTCGAATATCGAACAAGTTCTACTCTTGCCCTTCAGCGGATAACCGGGTAGTAACACACAATTTACCATGTCTGGGACCCTACTGTAACTAGAAATAAGCATGGTAAGACTTCAGATGACAAAGTCGGTAATATAGTGTCCAGCTACACCCTGTTCTACTGTTGCTACCATCAGCAGACAGATAAGACACCAACTACCCACAGCACTGCCAACTACCTGAGCTAACGTCTGAATAACTTCTTATGCAATGTCATACGTGACCGCTCGCTCCATCAACTTTTAATGCACCAGGAGTGAACCGCTATCTCAGTCACATAAAATCATTAATAGAGTAGCACATAAATTCACTGCCGTAAGAAACTGATCCACAATCACAGCAGTTAACAACCAACTTCAGTTTCATATGCCTTATCACATCCACAGAGCATACTAATACACTACTGGCCATTAAAATTGCTACACCACGAAGATGGCGTGCTACAGATGCGAAATTTAGCCGACAGGAAGAAGATGCTGTGATATGCAAATGTTTAGTTTTTCAGATCTTTCGCACAAGGTTGGCACCGGTGGCGCACCTACAACGTGGTGACATGACGAAAGTTTCCAACTGATCTCTCATACTCAAACAGCAGTTGACCGGCGTTGCCTGGTGAAACGTTGTTGTGATGCCTCTTGTAAAGAGGAGAAATGCGTTCCATCACTTTTCCGACTTTGATAAAGGTCGGATTGGTAGCCTATCGCGATTGCGGTTTATCGTATGGCGACATTTCTGCTCGCGTTGGTCGAGATCCAATGACTGTTAGCAGAATATTGAATCGGTGGGTCCAGGAGGGTAATACAGAACGTCGTGCTGGATACCAACGTCCTCGTATCACTAGCAGTCGAGATGACAGGCATCTTATGCGCATGGCTGTAGCGGATCGTGCAGCCACGTATCGATCCCTGAGTCACCAGATGGGGACGTTTGCAAGACAACAACCATCTGCACGAACAGTTCGATGATGTTTGCAGCAGCATGGACTATCAGCTCGGAGACCACGGCTGCGGTTACCCTTGACGCTGCATCACAGACAGGAGCACCTGCGATGGTGTACTCAACGACGAACCTGGGTGCACGAATGGCAAAACGTCATTTTTTCGGATGAATCCAGGTTCTGTTTACAGCATCACAATGGTCGCATCCGTGTTTGGCGACATCGCGGTGAACGCACATTGGAAGCGTGTATTCGTCATCGCCATACTGGCGTATCACCCGGCGTGATGGTATGGGATGCCACTGGTTACACGTCTCGGTCACGTCTTGTTCACACTGACGGCACCTTGAACAGGGGACGTTATATTTCAGATGTGTTACGACTGGCGGCTCGACCCTTCATTCGATCCCTGCGAAATCCTGTATTTCAACAGGATAATGCACGACCGCATGTTGCAGATCCTGTACGGGCCTTTCTGGACATAGGAAATGTTCGACTGCTGCCCTGGCCAGCACATTCTCCAGATCTATCACCAATTGAAAACGTCTGGTCAATGGTGGCCGAGCAACTGGCTCGTCACAATTCGCCAGTCACTACTCATGATGAACTCTGGTATCGTGTTGAAGTTGCATGGACAGCTGTACCTGTACACGCCATCCAAGCTCTGTTTGACTCAGTGCCCAGGCGTATCAAGGCCGTTATTACGACCAGAGGTGGTTGTTCTGGGTATTGATTTCTCAGGATCTATGCACCCAAATTGCGTGAAAATGTAATCACATGTCAGTCTAGTATAATATATTTGTCCAATGAATACTCGTTTATCATCTGCATTTCTTCTTGGTGTAGCAATTTTAATGGCCAGTAGTGTAGTACGATTGTGCCGCCTCTGTATCACAGCACACGTCGGCGCATGCCCCGTGTGCCATAAATAATACGCAACCAGCTACACAGTATTCTCAGATTTCTTGCAGAAAGTTGTTTACAAGTGGCTACACTGAGTGCACTTTCGCACATAAAAGGATACACCGCCACAGCCCAGTGGCTACCAGGCTGCCACCAACAGCTGCAGAACCGCTCAGACAGGGCTCCTTATGATCAACAGAAACCAGTCTTCACCTCATGATTAACTGCAGTGCGTCCGACTGGCCAGCAATCCACCAGGTTTTTGTCCATACGGTAGTTTCTGCATGCTGACCGTCGTCTCTTCATGCAACCGTCCCACACACACCTGCTTCTCACTGCCCTCGCTGTTGATGCACCTAAGGCTCACTGCTTCTTTTCACTATTGCAATCCGTCAACCCACCCTCTATTCTGGATCGTATGCTGACAGTTCCTGACCTCCAGTTCAGAGCGCATTGCCAAGCACAGCTCGAGCCACCAACCTCAGCCACCGCTACAATCCTCCATACACCATACTGACTGCCGACGATGTGCTCTGCTTCCGAGCGTATAGAGGCCACTGTCTTTCGGGATCCTCTGCAAGTTCCGATCACTCCAGCTAGCTAACTACCACCCTCCAAGTCTGTCCCCTGCTTGGCCACGTGCGGCCAAGGCGACAAGCAGTGCTGTGAGCTTCGCCATTCAGAAGGATAATGTCTGTGTTTTCTGCAAACGTGTACGCAACCTTGTTGCTCTCTCAAGAACACATGAACGAGGCTCGAACCATGTCAGAGAGGTAGGACAGACGTTAAATGACGTCAGCCGATCCGACGTAACTACTTCCACCATGGGTACACTGTTCCATACCTACTTAGAAAACAGATTTTCAAACACCTGTAGCACGAAAACGGTACGTTTACAGATGTGGGTTCCTGTTC
Source organism: Schistocerca piceifrons (assembly GCF_021461385.2). NCBI lineage: Eukaryota > Metazoa > Arthropoda > Insecta > Orthoptera > Acrididae > Schistocerca > Schistocerca piceifrons. The sequence goes on along the minus strand of NC_060139.1, from coordinate 12,455,429 downwards.
AAAATATTTTGTACTCAATCCCCTCATCATCATCATCATCATCATCATCATTGTTCTGCTCAAAGGCAGGTTTTCACATGGTAGTTCTCCAGGCTGTCCGGTGTTCTGCCATCCTCTTCAGGTCTGCATAATTTCCTCTCCCTTTTATGTCGTCTATCATCTTGTATCTCCTGCTTCCTCTCAGTCTTCTCCTACAAACCAATCCTTCCAAAGCATCTACTAGCAAGCACTCCCTTCTCAATGAATGTCCAACCAGTTCTTTTTCCTTTCTCTTGCAACCTTCAGCAGACATCTTCTCTCACCAACCCTTTCCAACACTCTTTCATTACTCACTCTTTCCATCCAGCTTATTCTCTCCATTCTCCTCCACATCTCAAATGCTTCTAGCCTTTTTTCATCCTCTCGTCGCAGTCTCCATGTTTCTGCCCCTTATAGTGCCACACTCCAGACAAAACATTTGCCAAGCCTTCTCCTTAGTCCTTTATCTAATTTGCCACATAAGAGTCTCCTCTTTCTGTTGAATGCCTCCTTCGCTATGGCAATTCGAGTTTTCACCTCCTGGTGACATCTCAAGTCTTCAGTTATTGTGCTTCCGAGATATTTAAATTCACTTACCTGGCTAATGGTAGATTGTCCTATTTTAATATTGGACAGTCTGCGTCTTGTACTGATGACCATACTCTTCGTTTTAGCTGTGTTTATTTGCATCCCATATTCCGCACAAGCTTCGTTCAGATCTTTGAGCATGTTATTTACTGTCCTCTACAAGTGCTAAAAGTTTCTAACGAGGACTTCTGAACACGCTATATACACTGAACAGCCAAACCATTAAGACCACGGACCTAGTATCGATGAAAATCCGTCCAAGCGACAGCAACGTCACCTGGCGTAGAATGACTGTTAGTCAGACAAACGTATGGTTCATCTAGTATCAGCGAGCGTGCTCACCATGTGTAGAATGGGGAAATCGCGCGATTGACCGGGGGCAGGCTGTGACGGCCTGGGAGTTCAGCAGGAGCATTTCGGGAACTGCACGACTTGTCGGTTGTTCGAGGAGTGCTGTGGCGAGTTCCTTCAACACGTGGCGAAACAAAGGTGAAACCCTGTCCAGACGTCGTGGGGTTGGGCGACCACCCCTCTCTACAGATGTCGGGCATCGTAGGCTGGGCAGACTGGTGAAACAGGACAGGCGGCGAACTGTAGAGGAACCAACACCAGACTTTAGTTCTGAGCGGAATATAAGTGTGTCTGAGCACACAGTGCACCGAACACTCCTAAAGATGGCCTTTGCAGCCGCTGATCCATGCATAAGCGAATGTCGCCGGCCAGGGTGGCCGAGCGGTTCTAGGAGCTACAGTCTGGAACCACGCGACCGCTACGGTCGCAGGTTCGAACCCTGCCTCGGGCATGGGTGTGTGTGACGTCCTTAGGTTCGTTAGGTTTAAGTAGCTCTAAGTTCTAGGGGACTGATGACCTCAGAAGTTAAGTCCCATAGTGCTCAGAGCCATTTGAACCATAAGCCAATGTCAGCACCACGACATCGGCAGATAGGACTGAAATGGGCACATGACCATCGGCACTGGGCGTTGGCGCAGTGGCAGAGCTTTGCATGGTCTGATGAACCCCGATCGTCATGCAAACTGGAGGGCGCGAATCCGTCATCTTCCAGGGAAAGAGCTCCTTGACACCTGTACAGTGGGACGAATCCAAGATGGTAGCAGCTCCATTATTCTCTGGTGAACATTCACTTGGCCAAACATGGATCCAGTGGAGCTCGTGCAAGGCACCATGATGGACGAGATGTATCGTACACTGGTTGTAGACCACATACACCCCTTCATGACGATCATGTTACCCTGTAGCCTCCCCCCCACTTATCGACCTTAATGACAGTGAAAAATTAAACCGCGTGTACCTAATGGAAATTTGGGAAAAGCAATCGTCACCGAAGTTAATCTGTCGGTAAAGAGAGAGGAAAGGGTTACATCTAAATTAAAGGAAAAATGCAAATGAAACTGGTGGAAATTAATTTTGAAAAGGGGTAAAGTTAATGAAGAAAGAAAATGTGCGGCCGTTGCGTTAACAATTAACTAGCGGTAATTAGATATTTGAGATTTGCGGAAAATTACAGTCGCCAGTCCTATGGACAATTACTATAGTAACTGAAAAAGAAACGTTATTGCACACATAATTAGCACTAGAAGCGTGGCAACTGAAGGTTGACACGTGTAGTGTGAAAACTGAATGTTTGTCATAAGTAATAAATTTCACTACACTCTGACTTAATTTAGCAAAAGAATTAATAAAACCGGAAAATTGAAAGTTAATTTAGTCACTGAAATTAATAGTGAGCTTTGCTTGTGAAGCACATCGAAATTCAGTAAAATACGGTTAGTCTTGCGCTACCTCAACAATCATTTCAAAAGATACTTGAATCTACGCAATTTAGAAATAAGAGATTTAACTATGAACTTGAATTAACTGATTCTGAACAATTAACGATAGTAAAATTTAGTACGTACCAAGCCGAGCTGCAGTCACAGGTAAGCTAAAATATGGTAACAAAACTCGCACTCTTAATTCGTGCTTGCCTAATCTAAATATTGTAGCCAGCTATGAATACATTAACTGAACTTTGAAATTAAAGCAGTGAAATGGAATGATATTACTTTAATGCTGACGTCTGAATTTCAACGACACTCGGGTTCATTTCGGAAAAGGAAGTGACCCTGCTTGGTAATGCAATTGGGACAATGAGCAACAAAGGTTGCTGTAATTTTGTGATGCAACAATTTTAAAAGCTGAGGTCTGCCATACAGTTCTAGAACTTTACGTGCTTCCAGTCTTCCTCGTTGGTTGATTGAAGGTTTGAAGCCGTCGATAGAGGAGGTGGCGACAGTCACTCATTGTCGGCCGTCGCTGTTCCAGAAGCTGCATGTTGGCGCGCCTTCTTCTCGACACGGTCACCAGGCGAAACGGGCTCTTGATGTGCGCCAGCTAATGCTTCCCGTCCGCAACACCATGTCAGAAACTAACATAGCAATTCGAGTGCTGCCAAACCCCGAAAGCGCGGCAACTCGCGGGAGCGTTACACAACACACCTGCACCACTGCACTACTCCAGCCAGCCTCTCTCTGCTCTGCCCGCCCTCCACGCGGCAGAGTTAACACTACCAAAGATCCTAAACACTTTGGTTCTCCACACGACATATCGATGTATTCGTTCGACACCATAGTTTTCCCTAGGCCAGACCCAGCGTATAAATACAAATAATATTCACCAAACAAACCAATTATACATCGATATAAATGCATATATGTACAAATAGTAAAAGATTTACAATATACAAAGACACAGAAATGTTATATCTTCAGGTAACAAATTAAGGAAAACAATTTGCAGTGCAATAAACGGAAATAGGAGGATATGCATTTCCGGCGTTACAGCCCGACGCCAGCGACGTTTTTCAACAAGATAATGCACGATGTCACGAGGCCCGGAGTATGTTGCACTGGTTCGAGGAACACAGCGAAGAGTTCCAGTTGATGTGTTGGCCCCCCGAACTTGACAGATCTGAATCTGATCGAACACATCTGGGATGTGATTCTACGTGCCGTCAGAGCTCATCGCCCCATCCCCAGAATTTGTGCGAATTAGGCGACTTGCGTGTGCAGTTGTGGTGTCAACTCCCTCCAGCGACTTACCAAGGCATCATTGGTTCCGTTCAAAGACGCGTCGCCGCTATTACCGTGCGAAAGGTAGACATACCGGCTGTTAGGTAGGTGCTCATAACGTTCTGGCTGATTGGTGTATATATTACACTCCTGGAAATGGAAAAAAGAACACATTGACACCGGTGTGTCAGACCCACCATACTTGCTCCGGACACTGCGAGAGGGCTGTACATGCAATGATCACACGCACGGCACAGCGGACATACCAGGAACCGCGGTGATGGCCGTCGAATGGCGCTAGCTGCGCAGCATTTGTGCACCGCCACCGTCAGTGTCAGCCAGTTTGCCGTGGCATACGGAGCTCCATCGCAGTCTTTAACACTGGTAGCATGCCGCGACAGCGTGGACGTGAACCGTATGTGCAGTTGACGGACTTTGAGCGAGGGCGTATAGTGGGCATGCGGGAGGCCGGGTGGACGTACCACCGAATTGCTCCACACGTGGGGCTTGAGGTCTCCACAGCACATCGATGTTGTCGCCAGTGGTCGGCGGAAGGTGCACGTGCCCGTCGACCTGGGACCGGACCGCAGCGACGCACGGATGCACGCCAAGACCGTAGGATCCTACGCAGTGCCGTAGGGGACCGCACCGCCACTTCCCAGCAAATTAGGGACACTGTTGCTCCTGGGGTATCGGCGAGGACCATTCGCAACCGTCTCCATGAAGCTGGGCTACGGTCCCGCACACCGTTAGGCCGTCTTCCGCTCACGCCCCAACATCGTGCAGCCCGCCTCCAGTGGTGTCGCGACAGGCGTGAATGGAGGGACGAATGGAGACGTGTCGTCTTCAGCGATGAGAGTCGCTTCTGCCTTGGTGCCAATGATGGTCGTATGCGTGTTTGGCGCCGTGCAGGTGAGCGCCACAATCAGGACTGCATACGACCGAGGCACACAGGGCCAACACCCGGCATCATGGTGTGGGGAGCGATCTCCTACACTGGCCGTACACCACTGGTGATCGTCGAGGGGACACTGAATAGTGCACGGTACATCCAAACCGTCATCGAACCCATCGTTCTACCATTCCTAGACCGGCAAGGGAACTTGCTGTTCCAACAGGACAATGCACGTCCGCATGTATCCCGTGCCACCCAACGTGCTCTAGAAGGTGTAAGTCAACTACCCTGGCCAGCAAGATCTCCGGATCTGTCCCCCATTGAGCACGTTTGGGACTGGATGAAGCGTCGTCTCACGCGGTCTGCACGTCCAGCACGAACGCTGGTCCAACTGAGGCGCCAGGTGGAAATGGCATGGCAAGCCGTTCCACAGGACTACATCCAGCATCTCTACGATCGTCTCCATGGGAGAATAGCAGCCTGCATTGCTGCGAAAGGTGGATATACACTGTACTAGTGCCGACATTGTGCATGCTCTGTTGCCTGTGTCTATGTGCCTGTGGTTCTGCCAGTGTGATCATGTGATGTATCTGACCCCAGGAATGTGTCAATAAAGTTTCCCCTTCCTGGGACAATGAATTCACGGTGTTCTTATTTCAATTTCCAGGAGTGTATTTTCGTTGTGAGTCAGGAGCTGGCTTTCATAGTCCAGTTAGTAATGGAAGGTTGTGAATTTGGTATTCGAATCTTTTTGTGTGTAACGCCGCGTTCATACGCGCTCCCTTATCTCACTCGTCGTTTTACTGACAAATGATCAGTACATTAGTATTGTCTCCTAATAAGGGATATTGTTTTCTCGTACAGAACATGGTTTTAGTATTTTTAAGTGTGAGCAATGTAGTGTAGTTTCCGATGTATGCTCCACGGTGTGGAACTAATGTTAATAAAGCAGCTACTTGGCTCGTTATGCTCCACCTCGATGTGAAGAGCAACACGTGTTCCCATGTCCTATAAATTTAGCGACCTGTACCCTTCGAGAGGAAATTACTTAATATTTCAGCAAAGAAAGATCTCTGATAGATCGTTCTAGAGTTCTACAATGAAAATTCCGTTGCGCAATTTTCTCTTTAGGATAGAGAATACGACTAGTAGTCATTTAAAATTACATGGAATTTTAGACGGCTTCTCATTCAGGGCCGAGTTAGTACACTACTGGCCATTAAAATTACTACACCAAGATGAAACGCAGATGATAAACGGATATTCGTTGGACAAATATATTATACTAGAACTGACATGTGCTTACATTTTCACGCAATTTGGGTGCACATATCCCGAGAAATCAGTACAAAGAACAATCACCTCTGGCCGTAATAACGGCCTTGATACGCCTGGGCATTGACTCAAACAGAGCTTGGATGGCGTGTACAGGTATAGCTGCCCATGCAGCTTCAACACGATAACACAGTTCATCAAAGGTAGTGACTGGCGTATTGTGAAGAGCCAGTTGCTCGGCCACCATTGACCAGACATTTTCAATTGATGAGATATCTGGAGAATGTGCTGGCCAGGGCAGCAGTCGAACATTTTCTGTATCCAGAAAGGCCCGTACATGACCTGCAACACGGGGTCATGCATTATCCTGCTGTAATGTAGGGTTTCGCAGGGATCGAATGAAGGGTAGAGTCACGTGTCGTAACACATCTGAAATGTAACGTCCACTGTTCAAAGTGTCGTCAATGCGAACTAGAGGAGACTGAGACGTGTAACCAATGGCACCCCATACCATCACGCCGGGCGATACGCCAGTATGGCGATGACGAATACACGCTTCCAATGTGCATTCACTGCGATGTCGCCAAACACAGATGCGACCATCATGATGCTGTAAATAGAACCTGGATTCATCCGAAAAAATGACGTTTTGCCATTCGTGCACCCAGGTTCGTCGTTGAGTACACCATCGCAGGCGCTCCTGTCTGTGATGCAGCGTCAAGGGCATCCGCAGCCATGGTCTCCGAGCTGATAGTCTATGCTGCTGCAATAGTCGTCGAACTGTTCGTGCAGATGGTTGTTGTCTTTAAAACGTCCCCATCTGTTGACTCAGGGATAGAGACGTGGCTGCACGATCCGTTGCAGCCATGCGGATAAGATGCCTGTCATCTCGACTGCTAGTGATACGAGGCCGTTGGATGCAGCACGGCGTTCCGTATTATCCTCCTGAAGCCACCGATTTCATATTCTGCTAACAGTCATTGGATCTCGACCAACGCGAGCAGCAATGTCGCGATACGATAAACCGCAATCGCGATAGGCTACAATCCGACCTTTGTCAAAGTCGGAAACGTGATGGTACGCATTTCTCCTCCTTACACGAGGCATCACAACAACGTTTCACCAGGCAACGCCGATCAGTTGCTGTTTGTGTATGAGAAATCGGTTGGAAACTTTCCTCATGTCAGCACGTTGTAGGTGTCGCCACCGGCGCTAACTTTTTGTGAATGCTCACTTGCATATCACAGCATCTTCTTCCATTCGGTTAAATTTCACGTCTGTAGCACGTCATCTTCGTGGTGCAGCAATTTTAATGGCCAGTAGTGTAATATTAATAGTGATGTTTGTACACAGCGTTCAGCTCCCGAAGTCCTTGTCATATGGTGAAGTGATCCACTTTTACCAGAAATGCAGTACACTTCTAGTGTGACCTAGGCCTAGACATTTGAAAGAGCGCTGCTGACTGCTATAGTGTCGCCGAGGTGAATTTCCCCCGCGAAAATATTCGAGGGAATCGCCGTACCGTTAAAATTTCTAGATCATACAGCCTACCAAGAGTTATCGTGTTACTTCATCCCACTGCACTCGGGAAATAATCGTCAGGGGGAAATCAAAGAAATTCCACCTTCACGAAAGTCGTTTTTCCCTCGCACTATTTGTGACTGGAGTAGCTGATGCTGGTACTAGAAATATTGTCTGTGACACAGCGAAAAGTAGCTTGCGGAATGTTAAAGGTTCAACTGAAACTTCCGAAATCCAGGCCTGTAGGCAGCTATCGGAGGGTTACCTAGACCTGGGGTCATTTTAGCATCCTCCATCCGGTAGGTCACGTGCTTTGCCTCCAAAACGCTATATAGTTATATTTGTGTATCTTTCGATGTGTAGTGTAATTTTGACTAAGTTTAGGTTGCCAGTAGCATCATTCGAAATGAGACTAGTTGTACAATTTCTGCGTAGGAAAAACCACACGTTCGACCTGGTGATGTTCGAGAGGCTACCTTACCAGGCCTACCACGGCCTCTTCCACAAGGTCGGGTCGCCTCCGGTAATTGGCGTCGTGACGTTGACGGCGTTGTCGGCCATGTACTACAGCCACGGAAATGCAATGAACCCAGCCTACCTACCCGATGTCTGGTTGGGGTTCTCCGATCACATGACCTTCTGGCAACGCCTGTACAATACGTTCTTCTACCTCTGGGTCAACTATCTTTGGTATTGCGAAATTCTCCCACGGCAAGACAACATCATGAGAGAGTACTTCGGTACGGACCCGCCTTCACTTTTCGAAACTGAGCATAACTACAGCTTGTTTATCGTCAGCAGCCACTTTTCGACGGAGTATCCACGACCACACCTACCGAGTGTCGTAGAGGTCACTGGCATCCATGTATCGCCAAAGACAGAACGATTACCAAAGGTAAGCTTCTTTCTATTCTAACTTAATTTTATTATTGCATGATAAATACCATGTAACAAGTGTCAATGGAACTATTCTAATGACGGCAGGAAATACGTGTTAGTACGTAAAGAAGAGTGGTGAAGAATTTATGGGCAGTTCGAGACAACAGTGGAGAAATATCCGGAATTAATTTGCACTCTGCAGTGAATTGTGTTCTGATTTGTAACTTCCTGGCAGATTCAAAATGTGTACCGGGCCAGGATTCGAAACGGAATCCTTTCCGTTTCGTGGGCCAGTGTTCGACTTACTGAGCTATCCAGATACTACTCACGTATGGATCTCACAACTTTACTTCCGTAAATGCTTTTCCCCTACCTTCCAAATTTAGCAGACATTTCCGATATAACTCATTCGGTAGATTAACTGCCTGTGAAAGAGAAAGACCCTGGGTTCGAGACCCGGTCCAGCACATATTTTTAACATGCCACCAATTTCGGTGAGAGCTAGTGTATCGAATTAAGGATAAAATATTTCATGGTAGAACTTGATTAATTGACTTAAAGAAGTGACACTGTTCCCCTCGAGGATTGGTTAATTTACTAATGGTGGAAACAAAGTGGGAGGTGGATTATAGTCTGAACCAAGATTATAATACAGCAGTCAGGTATAGGTGGATATAGGTTGAAGTAATTATTTAGAAAAGAAGAAAGTCACATGGAGTGCTTCATCACACTTCGGACTGCAAACCACAACACCCACAACAACGTAACTGCATACAGAGAATGCAGATGATAATAATATTATTTTATAGGTGGTGAGCACCTCCACGTAGTTTCATAAATATCGGATTGGTGTTTCGAGGTGTAACATCTTCCAGTTACGTCGGAGTGTTAAAAGTGATATCACTACGTATGAGACCAAGATTTAAATTACCCCTGTAAGCTGGGATCGAGCACTATCCTTTCAGGCGGCACGAACGGGCTCCACTTGTTAAGAGCCCTGTTTTTGATAGCATTTTGAAATTTAATAACCCAGAACCTTAAATAAATACTGGAATGCAACATTAACCAAACAACTAGTATATTGTGGCCTCTAGGTGAAAAGCTTTCAATAACTGTGTAGAGTGAATAATGATTTTTACCTTACGTACTGAATTACGTGTAATTTTTATTTTAGGTACACTGTACTTCCACACTATCCAAAATAAAAGGTCAAAACAAATTTCATTCTTTTGGTTATTAAGTTGCTGACACAGTAACCAATGAATATTTAACAATTTATTGTCTTGTGTATTTTTAAAAGAACTGCTTTCAGAATTCAATTATTTCTCCTAATAATTTAAGAACACATGACATGCTCCAGCTTAAAATCTTTAATACATTTGTGAATAGCGTAGTTTATTGAGTAGGGAACCACTATATTACAATTCATGCAATATTTTGTTTGAGTGAGATAATGATACCTAAGTATACAAAGACGTTGATTGCCGGAAATTGAAACTAAAGATTTGCATGTCATTTTCTTCTCAGTAATAAAATGTCAAAGCATTCCAACTCCATAACCTTGTTAACCTGAGTTTTGTTTTCATTTCTTTGTTATCTGGCCTGCTTAGTCAAGCCTTCAGCAGTTCAGTTTCAGCGACACAGCGACACGTTCCCTGGCCCCTATTATCAGTCCACATTTCGTGTTGTCCCCAGTTCTGATGTGTAGTCTACTAATGATTTTTAATCTGCTTATTTCTCCACCATTAAAACATATTATAATGTCCGATCTGAAAAGCAGGCATACCAACGAACATAGTTCTTCGCAAGCGTTCCCAAATGCAATTACTGAACTTTTTATTCAGATCCATGCTATGTAAGCATTTCTCCAGGAGTTTAGAATCTGAAAAATCTCTACATATTGGTTTTACTTCCACCGTGACAGTCTCTGGCATGGAATGGGCACTTGTATGTTTTTGTCCATTTGCTTCACACCTGTTACACTTGCATCACGAAGTGTTTCACTTTTGACAAAGGCCACGCAGTGGATGCTCATGAATGGATATTCTGTGAATCAGAGTTGCCCAAATTGCTTTTCTCATCTCGCCGGCATTCTTGCTGTTTCTCCTGATGGCTAGACCATAATATTCGGTAAGGCTTTCTGTATCTGATATGGCGAGTCCGCCTGCCCATCAATTGCTTTGCCATAGGAGAATTTTTTTCCTGTCATGTCCTTGCACAGTTTCCTAAACCTTGCCCCCATTCTCTTCTGCACATATCCTATACATACCATTTCTTTAATTTCAGTTTCAGCACATAATTCAGCAGCCACAACACTGTTGAAGTCTTTAGAGCCATCATCAACAAGGTAGTGAGTGTATTGTAAGACTCGTGTAGCAATTGCCCTGCTAAAGATAGAGACGGCCCCTTGTTTTCGATACCACCATTGAAATCTTCAAAGTTTTTATCACATTTGTGTTTATTTACCTTACTGGCACAATCTTGGCTATATTTCGTGAGATATTCACAGTCCAGCACTTCGCCTGTATCTAGTGAGGTAACTGTGACAACTCCATTCGGTGATGTACGGCCTCTCCCCTGGCAGGAATCGGCCAATGCAGCAACAGTATCACAAGATTGACAAATATCTATAGCTTCGTTTGCTGCCCTCTGCACACAAGCTTCACCAACTTCCGTTAGGGCAATATACAAACGTTTATAACACCTCACAAACTTGACAGGTGGCGATGGGAGATTCATCACAGTACAGAATATCTGGGCTGTTTTTCTGCCCTTCCCATTACACATTATGGCATAACCAAGGAGAATATTCACTTCATTGTATTTTTGTATGTTACAGTAGATGTCATTATACGTTTCGTTACATTACACACTTTACATTCCACTACAATTCTGATGGACAGGTCTCATCTCTTACTTACGTTCTATCTAAACGTTAGGGATTTTTCACTACTATAACATTAACATTTGGCAACAGACAAAATTAATTCTGAAAGCTTATATTTATTAATTAAAATGAACCCGTTATTTTTAACAGTTAAAACACCAACATCTTGTTCATTTTCGGTAAGATGTTTCAACTTCCGTTTTGAAACACTTCCTGGAAAACTTTTAGGCCTAACCTCAGTTCGCAGCGTCATAACAACTTCTTCATTTTTACAATATCCAACAACACGCTTCTTCGTAAAATTTACGAGTACAATTAAACTTCCGTCTTTTGCGCATTTTAAGATGTAAAATAGTTAAAACATGCAGTCATAACATCAACTTTACAGAACAAACGTACGAGAAAAACATAAATAAATTCAAATAATCTACAGGTATAGACAGAAAGATCGATTGAATAAATCCCTGCTCATAGCACAGTCTACATGTTCAAGGATATTACAGAAGCAAGTTGCTATGGAAACAGTGCCACCAGAATTAAATAACGAAACGTTTTGTGTTAGACACTGATCCGACAGCTAGCCATTCGCGTGCCGCAACTGCATTAGGAAGGCACTTAAACACGAAAATATGTATACATATTTGGACTCAGGAAGAACCACTGGATTTCATGAAACAAAGTTCCATTTTTTGAACCCTCATGACGTATAGGTCCCTTTATCAGGAACAGTTGGGAGGCTAGTTTTACCATTACAGAAGTCAACAACTGAGGCTTTTCCATCTGAAGCAATACGTACACGGCGCTCCAGAATTGAAGGGTTGCTTTTCCGAAATCCTGTAATTTTTCCCATTGTAGAGCACAAATTTTAAATTTGGCTCAAAGTGGCCTACAACCTTCCATTTCAGTGGCGCAAACGCGTTACGCCCTGCGAAGTCATTCTCGCTGTCGACGGCGCTTCATACAGCAAGGTGCCGACACAGGCCATGTGACGCGTAATGTGGCTACCTGCGTCTCACTGACACCAAATGTCACCACAATTCTGCTCAACGCCATCATGGACGTGACAAAGGATGGGAAGGGCGTAACGGATGCTCTTACGCACATTTCATCCCTCGTGTTGATACCGCTGTGACGGAGTTCAGAATGCGTGGAAATCACGATTTTCTTATGAGTGGCCGAGGAAAATATTTCGAACAGACCACCGCTCAGAACTGACGAGGAAAGGCTTTAGAAGGTGGCTTCAAGAGCATCAATGGCAGCATCCCTTTCCTTGGGACGTTGATTCCCACACAATTTCCGGCCGAAAACAACAGTTCGTAGAGAGAGGAAGGCATACTTGACAACATTTGACACTGCTGACACTTCCTGGGCGATTCAACCCTTCGCAATGGACAGAAATGGGCTGTAAACACACTAAATGTGATATCCCCCGTTTGGAGTACAGGGTGACTGCAATTTTTCTCTTGTATACGGTGTGGAATACTCTCTTTCAAATTCTGAAGGTGGCAGGGGTAAAATATAGGGAACGAAAAGCTATTTTCAATTTGTACAGAAACCAGATGGCAGTCATAAGAGTCGAGGGGCATGAAAGGGAAGCAGTGGTTGGGAAGGGAGTGAGACAGGGTTGTAGTCTCTCCCCGATGTTATTCGATCTGTATATTGAGCAAGCAGTGAAGTAAACAAAAGAAAAATTCGGAGTAGGTATTAAAATCCATGGAGAAGAAATAAAAACTTTGAGGTTCGCCGATGACATTGTAATTCTGTCAGAGACAGCAAAGGACTTGGAAGAGCAGTTGAACGGAGTGGATAGTGTCTTGAAAGGAGGATATAAGATGAACACCAACAAAATCAAAACGAGGATAATGGAATGTAGTCGAATTAAGTCGGGTGATGCTGAGGGAATTAGATTAGGAAATGAGACAAAGTAGTAAAGGAGTTTTGCTATTTGATGAGCAAAATAACTGATGATGGTCGAAGTAGAGAGGATATAAAATGTAGACTGGCAATGGCAAGGAATGTGTTTCTGAAGAAGAGAAATTTGTTAACATCGAGTATAGATTTAAGTGTCAGTAAGTCATTTCTGAAAGTATTTGTATGGAGTGTAGGCATGTATGGATGTGAAACATGGACGATAAATAGTTTGGACAAGAAGAGAATAGAAGCTTTTGAAATGTGGTGCTACAGAAGGTTTAGGTTAGTGTTGTTTAACGTCCCGTCGACAACGATGTCGTTAGAGAAGGAGCGCAAGCTCGGGTTAGGGAAATCGGCCGTGCCCTTTCAGAGGAACCATCCCAGCATTTGCCTGAAACAATTCAGGGAAATCACGGAAAACCTAAATCAGGATGGCTGGAGACGGAATTGAACCGTCGTCCTCCCGAATGCGAGTCCAGTGTGCTAACCACTGCGCCACCTTGCTCCGGCGCTACAGAAGAATGCTGAAAATTAGATGGGTAGATCACATAACTAATGAGGAAGTACTGAATAGGATTGGGGAGAAGAGAAGTTTGTAGCACAACTTGACTAGAAGAAGGGATCGGTTGGTAGGACATGTTCTGAGGCATCAAGGGATCACCAATTTAGTATTGGAGGGCAGCGTGGAGGGTAAAAATCGTAGGGGGAGACCAAGAGAGGAATACACTAAGCAGATTCAGAAGGATGTAGGTTGCGGTAGGTACTGGGAGATGAAGAAGCTTGCACAGGATAGAGTAGCATGGAGAGCTGCATCAAACCAGTCTCAGGACTGAAGACCACAACAACAACACGGTGTGGAAATACTGGGGGTAGATCAAAGTCGCTAGTTGGACTCTGAACGTGATCGTAAGTAGCAAAGGGTGCGATGAAAAACACGACTGGGGACAGTTCACAATCATTAGCCGAAATCTGAACGTGATCCAAAGGAGCAAAAAGTTAGCTTACGCTTTTTTATGCCTCCTAGTTCACCTCTCATGTGGTGTGATCGTGGAGGTGCGTGACATTGACACATGTGCGAATACGATGATGCCAAAGGGTCCTCTGAGGCCCTCCCCCTCTCCTCCCCCCACTGTCCCAGCTTTTCGGCAACAACCTTTGTGGCACAATCCCACATTTACAAAGAATTTTAAATACGTTCCATCACAGAGAAAACTGTCGAAGTAGTCCTGGAGGCCTGCAATCAGGCAAGTGACATCAGGAGTGTATCAAGCTGTTGCGGAAGCCTAGAGCTACTTCACAGGTTTTTTTCTTTAAAGGTACCGTTTTAAAATTCTTAACAAATGTGGTCAGCTGCCACCGCGGGTATTGTGGAACGGGGTGAAGAAGGGGTGGGGGAGGGGCGGGGGGCTTGGAGGGACCCTTTACCATTGTATTCATACATATGTCAATGTCGCATCCCTTCATGATCACGCCACGGAAGAGCACGTAAGAAGAGCTAAAAAAAAAAAACCTCCCATTGCTGCTTTGGACGTATCTTTGGATTTCGTCTAATGGCTTTGAACGGTCCCTCGTGGTTCCGCCCTGAACACGTGACCAATAATTGGGCTCGGGCGGAACTCAAAAGGGTTGAGGTCTGGTCCAATGGGACTGCAGTGTACTCGGCCACTCATAAGAAAACAGCGCGATTTCCAAACTGCGCGCCGCGTTTCTGACATCCATCGCAGAGGCGTCAAAATTAGGGGTGAAATGTGCCTAATAGGGGCTGTGGCACACGTCCAGGGTGGCTTTGGGCAGTATTCTGGTGACATGTGGTGGCAATGCGGCATAATTAGCCTACTTCCCAGCTCACACGAACTTCTGGGCTCGGGCGTTTTTTTCGCTTGCATCTACACCTTTCAGGGCCGCACGCTTTTCACCATTACAGAGAGAGGTTGCAGAGACACCTTTGAGCCAAATGTCAGACCTATGCGCTGCAACGAAAATCATTTCGTAGTTTAGGAAAAGCGATCCTTTAATTATGTTGCACTCTACAATTGTCCAGAAAAGAAAGAAACGAATATTGTTGAGCAATGGCCTTTATTGAGAGATCTAAAAATAAAAATACTGCTTCTGTAAATCAAGTTGTAACAAAATATATTTTCTTTAAGCTTGTTGGCCCTTTGCTAACCATCTTCTCCAGTTCAAGGGTGGTCTTTCCACATCTGCTCAACTCCACTCCCAATGCGAAGCTACGGGGACGTTCACTATTTTACTGATTTTTCCTCATGTCACACATGTCGGCCTCTCGCTGAGTAGTAGTCAAGAAGCTGATTATGTAACGAGCATTTGCCTTTGTAGTCACCTATGACGGACCTACAACAAACCCAAACACTTCTGCTTATTTTACTTTCCAGCGACTTTATAGCGACGTCTGTTTCCAGCGTCATATTGTTTGTACACCCATCGAAAAAAAATATTACTGACCCTACAGCGACACTGTTTTCCTCTACTTTTGATTGGATTTCTGGTTCCCTTTTTTCATCTTCTATTACGAGTACCTAGTCGCACCTGCACCCTCGCTTGAGCCGTCCGGGGTGGCCGAGCGGTTCTAGGCGCTACAGTCTGGAACCGCGCGACCGCCAAGGTCGCAAGTTCGAATCCTGCCTCGGGCATGGATGTGTGTGATCTCCTCAGGTTAGTTAGGTTTAAGTAGTTTTAAGTTCTAGAGGGCTGATGACCTTAGAAGTTAAGTCCCATAGTGCTCAGAGCCATAACATAACCCTCGCTTGAATGGCACCTCGTTACTAGCTCGCATAGAACAATAAATTTACACTTTCAGATATTTTCTGCTTTAAGTGAACTTTCCCACGAACAATAACCGCGTGTAAACCATTTTGGGAAGTATTTTGGCTATCATAATTTTTCGTATTTATTCAAACTGTATATTTAGCAAGCAGTGAAGGAAACAAAAGAAAAATTCGGAGTGGGTATTAACATCCATGGAGAAGAAATAAAAACTTTGAGGTTCGCCGATGACATTGTAATTCTGTCAGAGACAGCAAAGGACTTGGAAGAGCAGTTGAACGGAATGGATAGTGTCTTGAAAGGAGGATATAAGATGAACATCAACAAAAGCAAAACGAGGATAATGGAATGTAGTCGAATTAAATCGGGTGATGCTGAGGGAATTAGATTAGGAAATGAGACACTTAAAGTAGGAAAGGAGTTTTGCTATTTGGGGAGCAAAATAACTGATGACGGTCGAAGTAGATAGGATATAAAATGTAGACTGGCAATGGCAAGGAAAGCGTTTCTGAAGAAGAGAAATTTGTTAACATCGAGTATAGATTTAAGTGTCAGGAAATCATTTCTGAAAGTATTTGTATGGAGTGTAGCCATGTATGGAAGTGAGACATGGACGACAAATACTTTAGGCAATAAGAGATGAGCTTTTGAAATGTGGTGCTACAGAAGAATGCTGAAGATTAGATGGGTAGATCACATAACTAATGAGCAGGTATTGAATAGAACTGCGGAGAAGAGGAGTTTGTGGCACAACTTGTCCAGAAGAAGGGATCGGTTGGTAGGACATGTTCTGAGGCATGAAGGGATCACCAATTTAGTACTGGAGGGCAGCGTGGAGGGTAAAAATCGTAGGGGGAGACCAAGAGATGAATACACTAAGTAGTGAAACGTCCCCTTTGAACAATTTATATAGGACTGTGCTTAACCTGACACACAATACTTTGTTAGCGCAACGCAATCTGACTTTCAAAATTCCCTACAAAAGAATGGCCCTGACTAACATTAAACTATACCTTTCACAAATCACTTACCTCACAAAAATCTTCGCTGCTCAAGCTACTGCAATACAGCAAGCGCCACTACTGCCAGCTAAATAAAAGATTCAAACTACTAAAGGCACTAACTACTGATAGGGATAGTTAGCAAATGAAAGATATTAATAGAGAACAAACAATGTATTTACCTTAATATCATCACAAGTCATAATATATATATCAGTTCATGACAAATTGCAAACCTCCGCCATCTCTCTCCCCACATCCACCACTGCTGGCGGCTCACCTCCAACTGCACAACGCTACGCGCTGTTCACAGCCAGCTGCCGCTGCCCAACACTACAATGGCAGACAACAATGCAAACTAGCCACAGACTGCACACAGCACAGCCAGTGATTTTCATATTGAGCGCTACGTAACGTTGCCAATAAGAAAACATAAACAGCCTACTTACATAGAGAAAACATAAACAGCCTACTTACATAGAGAAAACATAAACAGCCTACTTACATAGCCCCCTTGCTCCCCACAAAAATTTTTACAAATTGGTTTGGGCAGTGCCCAATACAGATTTGACAAAAATTTTTCTTTTCATAATTACAATAACAAAGAAATCTAATGCACACACTTATTGATACAATGTTGGTCAAAAGCTAAAAATTTCTCACAGTCCATAAAGACAGTCCACATTGTTCATCACAGTAAAAATGCAGAGTTTTTCTCAAAGTCTGAGCAGTAAAAGAAAATGCACATAGAAGTAGTGGATTTCCATGCAGTCTTGAAGAAGTAGTGTTGTCCTTCCAACGGAAAGACAGCGCTGACTCTCGACATGCAGACAGGTAATGGACCACAACAGAGCAAACCCACAACAGAGTCATTCGAAGTTTTGAAGACTATTGGTAGGTAGGTCATCACAGAACAGACCCACTGTAGTCCTGGTAGAGATTACGGTATTGGTGGGCCACCAGAGGTGCCGACCCACTGCAGGCCTTGTAGAAATAATGGTACTGGTGAGTCAGCAAAGGTGTAGACCCACTGTAGTCCTTGAAGAGATGGCCAGCAGCCATCTGTTGTGACTGTGCAGGTGCACAATTACCATTGAAGAGTCTTGCGGATAATATAGCAAGTCCATAAACCACCACTTGTGCACTCACAAAGTTTTTGAAATTGTCCTTAGAACCAGCAATGCTGTTATCCAGTCCCTTGCTATTAACACACGTGCAAACACTAACAGTCCCTACTTCTCATATATTGTCCACATACTATGACCACCAGAAACGTGTGCAGTGAAATGTAACTAACAAGTTAATAATGTCATGAACTGGTGACAATTACAATTTTATAACATAAGAATACAATTACAAAGGTACAAAATACATCATTAAAAACATAATAATACAGATAACATTTGTAGTACAGGCTTTACAAAAGAATAGAAATAAACATATACATGAGTGTTACAAAAATAGTGACATAAGTACATACATAAAATAATGAGAATAGTTTTCGAAACATTAATTTCACACATGAACATTGAAACAGAATGAATAATGTCTAACATCTTTACAAAGTAAATAACATATCATTAGTGCCAATTATATTTGAGGATAACAGTATTCCTCATCATAGTGAATGTAGCTTAATATTAAAAGAAGAAAAAATTCTATGAAACTACACAGAGACAGGAAGAAAACAAATACACAAGGGTACATAAACACATAGTGGGATAACACCAATAGGAAAGGACAGGGTTCGTTTTCAGTGTAACATTTGGTACTGCAGTCCAACCCAAAACTTCATATATCTTTCCTCTTACTTCCTCCTTTGTTTCCACCAAAAAAATTCTATCTAAGCATGCTTTCTGTATTTATATGTTCACACATTTCTTACCTCAACATTGATTTCCAAGAAAATCCTACCTAAACCTGTTTTCTCAATGCATTTCTTTCAATTCATCGCAACTCATTCTCTTAGAGGCTACCCCCTCTTAAGCTAACTTAAATCTACTGAGCTCAGATGCTAAACTAAGGAACGAGGCAATGCAGCATCACATAACAAATCAACACAAACAGCAATGCAAAAAATGCAAATTGGCAAAGCTAGCAGCATAAATGAGCAAAAGTCAAATTCAATAACACTATGCCTGGCAAACAGCAGCAACTTATACCTAAACATGACATAGCGCAAGCAGAAAAAATATTACACTAAAGATAACAATGCAGATAAGGGAAATGTATAATCACATCTTAATGTCTATGTAATTAAAGTGGTGCACCACAACAACTGATTGTAAAAAGAAATATTACCATGTACTTGAAAAGAAAATTATGTGTTACTGGTATTAGTCCTTTCTTATTGTTCTCTCCATTCCAAGAGCTCCTTTTTCGAAGAATGTGGATCAGAAAATAATTATTTAATAGATCTGTTGACAGAAAGTGTTCACATTAGCAAATGCATTTAATTTTATTTTATGAAACCAATGCTGCAACACAGCTGGAAAACAGATGTCAAATGAAATAAGCAATTACGCAAACCAAAGCACAAAAACATCATTCAATAGCTATGTGGCATTTCGTAAGTCAGTAGCTCTCAATTCTCGTAGAAAGACACTTGTCATTATCAGGTTTGCAGATGTAAGAATATTTCCAAGGATAATGGCCTCCCCTTTTTTTTGTGCTACCTGTTCCGCTGAAAAGGGCTCGCAATAATGGCTTTTTCTCCAGGCGTCTGACACAGCTGGGTGCCCGCAACGCATTACGTGCAGGTGGTCACTTAACTTTCGTACGGAAATATTTACGACAGGAGATTCTGCTACCGTGGTAGTCTCATATAAAAATGTTTCACAGGTCAAGAATTAGCGTTGCAAATCTGTAGAAACAAAACCCTATAAATATAACAGTGTCCAAAAAAAATTTTCAGTGGCATTGTGATACATTCATGCATATACACACACATTTCATAACTCTTAAAGTACGATTCTTCGTTTCCAACAACCTTTTCATAAATCAGAGTCCCTAACCCCTACTCCTTATTCCTTACCTTATTACACATATACATATTCATATTCATCAACACGTCTTCAATATTTCATCATAATAGCTACATAGCATAATCAGATTCCTCATATAGCATCAGCTTATTTATCATAAACATACCTCAACAGCATAGTACACATCGTCGTCGTAATAATAACATCATAACACTTCAGTCAAATCTTAAAATCGTCGTAACTTCCTCCAAAAATTTCAAAACGTAAAAAAAATTCTCTGCTCATTTCAATAGTGTCATCTACCTCAAACGTACTTTAAAATCATGCTCCCTTACCAAATATATCATTCAAATCTCTCATAGTATCACAATGGTTCTGAAAAAATATGAACAGTTTACAAAGTACAGACAAAATACAGTTTCATAAGTGTGAAGTTATCCAACCGTGTAATTACGTAAACATCTGTCACTGATGTAATAAAAAAGTTTATCTCTCAGTTACATGATCAGATAGCTGTGTAATTTGTGTGTTAGAGAAATATGGTACCGATGTGTAAAGTTATATAAGCAAATACCATATTAGCTAGGGTTCCTTGTGGTTGCCAAACACATGGTACACAAAGTAAGCGTGTACCCCCCTGAGGATTAATGTAATTATACCCTCAGGTGTTACAGATTACACCAATGGAATGAAATATATCACGGAAAACTTTCTTTGTAATTCAAAAATCTTTAAAAATAAATGTTCTAAGTATAAAATTGATCACTGAAATGCGTGTCCTGTAGCGCTAAATGTGCATCTTGTTGTAAGATAATCTCTGTGGAAGTGTCGTAGTTATTTTCCTCCAAAAGCTAAGTTCTGCAGAAGCCACTGTACTTACCTCATGATAAACAAAAGTGAAATGCTTTGCGTATAGATATCGTAGTTATTATGCTTATTGCCGTGATGAAGAAAGTACTGTACAGTAACGTAATGTTGTGCCACGAAAAAGGGTGTCTCATTGTTGCTATACCACAAAAGTTACTACTAAAACATGTTTTTCTTTCCAGAAGAATTCAGAAAACTGTGCAGATATAAAACAGATACACCGCAAAAGCGACATTATAAATTGTCACTCATTAGTAGCGTCGTGATAAAAATCGTGTAGCTGTCACATAAACTAACCTCTGTGTCATCTGGTATCTCTCAGAAAGCACTTTAAATTCAGAATGTATTTTCAAATAAACCAAAATGTTGCATTAAAATCTCATTAGCAGTACTGGTAAATGTTCTAAGTATGTGAGCCTTATAGTCGTTACGTAATCGTGCAACAAACAAGCAAGAATATACACACACAATAACACTGTGACGTCTGTTTACTATAACAATGCATTCGTCATTTCTGTTTAAATAAGTTCTCTTGGTTCTTGATTGGATATTTAACTTCAAACATTGTTGCATGGTAACAGTTCCTAAAGCATAGTAGTAACGTGAAGTGAAACGTTTTATGGCAAAGACAAAGTTAAAAAGCAGATTATCTGTCAATAAATGGTTTTACATGAGAAATGTGGTGTAAACCTTTACTCTTCCTAGTACGCAGAGTTTCAACTTCAACGCAATTATCATGTGGTATACGTCGGATTCTGTAAGGTCCATTGTAAACTAGAAAGAATTTGTGACTCAAGTGTTTCTTCTTATGTGACAATGAATGAGCTTTAATGAGAACTTTCTGACCAATATACAATTTCTTTGCATTTGCTTTACCGTGTAGTTTTCTCCTTTTGTCTGCTGCAGATTTTATATTTTTAAGAGCCAAATCAATTATGTCTTTGTGCCGAAGTTTACGTGTATTCGGGAAAGGTACAAGCTCTCTGATTCTGTTCGGTGGTTCTTCATTCTTCAGTACAAGAGTAGGTGGTAAAGCAGTGGAGTCGTGAGGCATTTCATTCAGCACGTTTTGAAATAAGTGTAAATATCTGTCCCAATGCTGATGCTTTCTGTGACAATAAAGTCTGCAAAGCTTATTGATTTCTTTCATAATCCGTTCAGACGGGTTGCAATGTGGTGAGTACAATGAAATAAAAACAGGTTTGATTTTATGGTTGCGAAGCATGCGTGACCAAACAGCAGATCTGAATTGCGGTCCGTTATCTGAAATGACTTTACTAACGTGTCCAACTTCACGTAAGAAATTTTTAACAAAGGCGTTGGATACAGACCGTCCAGTGGCTTTACGTAACGGAGTGAAAGAAACAAATTTTGAAGTAAGTTCAACAGCGACTAGAACGTACGAAAATCCATTGGATGTTCTGACAAGCGGTCCCAAGAGATCAACAGCAGCAAATTCTTTTAATTTAGCAGGAATAATAGGAAACAACGGAGCACGATGTGAGACAGTAGATGGTTTCGCCTTTTGACAAAGTTTACAAATAGACAAGACTCTTCGAATTCGCTTTTCCATATTGTTAAAATAACAAGTCGTTCGAAGAATATGATAACATTTTCGTGGGCCAAAATGTGCGTTGCTGAAATGAATGTACCAAATGAGCTTATTAACAAAATCGTCTGGAATGCAAAGTACCCATAGCTTGTCATCAACAGTGCAGCGTTTGAAGAGTATGTTGTTTCTAACCAGGTAATAATGCCGAATCTGTGTGTGTGTCTTTTCATGCCATTTGCTCTTGATGTCTTTCCAAATCGGATCTTTATCTTGTTCATGAGCAATGTCCTTTAAAGATGTGGTGATGAAGTTTTCAAAGGCGACTTTCTGAATGTAAAGAATACTGAAATTTTTCTCGAGGTTGCCTTCTGTGGTACTTTTCTCAAGCCCAGCCGGTGCGCGTGACAGTGCGTCCACAACAATGTTCTCCTTGCCGGGAATGTAGACTATTGTGAAGCGGAATTCTTGCAGAAACAATGCCCAACGTTTTAACCTGTCATGATTTAATTTTGAAGACATAAGAAATTGTAATGCACGATGATCACTGTATACTTTTACGTGCTTACCAGAAAGAAAGAAACGGAATTTGTTAAATGCCCAAACGATAGCTAAAGCTTCTAATTCAGTAACGGAATAATTTTTTTCAGATTTTGTTAGCACTCGGCTAGCAAAAGCAATGGTTTTCTGAATGGTAGTGTCATTTTCTATGGCTTCTTGAAATAAATGGGCACCAAGACCGACTTTAGAAGAATCCGTGCTAAGGCAGAAATCTTGTGACAGATCAGGATGAGCTAGTATTGGCGCGTGAAGTAACGCTTCTTTCAAAGAATTGAATTCCAACTGTGCTTGTTCGTCCCAGTTCCAAATAGTATTTTTTCCAGTGAGAGAACAAAGTTTTGGTGTAACTAGAATTTGCATATTCAGAAAACGACGGTAAAAATTTACGAGACGTAGAAAACTGCGGACTTGTCTTTTTGTGGATGGAACTGGAATGGCTCTGATTGCTTCTAACTTTTCAGGATCCGGCCGAATGCCTTCAGAAGAAATAATATGTCCCAAAAACCTCACCTTTGACCTACCGAATTCAGACTTTTCCAAGTTAACTGTAATTCCAGATTCTGCAAAAATACGTAACAGACTGTTGAGGATGCGATTATGTTGTTCCCATGAAGCTTCCGCTATTAGAATATCGTCCACATATAAGGTGATGTGACGTTTTAAGAACTCAGGTAATATGGAATTTAGCCCGCGAATAAATGCTGCTGAAGAAATGTTCAAACCAAAGGGAAGTTTCCGAAACTGATAACAAACGCCGAAACAAAGGAAAGCTGTGTATTTTCTGCATTCTGGATGAAGTTCGATCTGATAAAAGCTGGATCTGAGATCAATGGAAGACAACACTTTTACACCATTAAAATTTTGAAGAAGTTCTTCCATCGTCTCGGCCTGTCTGTTTCAGGAATAATGATCGTATTGATTTGTCTCGAATCTAAGACAAGTCTGATCGATCCATTTTTCTTTTCAACAACATGTAATGGATTGTTGTATGAGCTTACTGCAGGCTCAATAATGCCCTCGTCAAGCATAGATTGTATTTCTCTTCTAACACGGTCCCTATAATGTGCTGGAATTACATATGGTCTAACACAAAATTTA
This sequence comes from Schistocerca piceifrons, assembly GCF_021461385.2. Lineage (NCBI taxonomy): Eukaryota > Metazoa > Arthropoda > Insecta > Orthoptera > Acrididae > Schistocerca > Schistocerca piceifrons. The sequence continues at coordinate 12,431,543 of NC_060139.1, read as the reverse complement.
GTATGCTCACGAACACGAAATTGGTATTGAAATCCCTTGATTGTTCCTGTTTTATGAGTAAAAACTGTGGAATGTGCTTGTAAAATCTCAAAAAGGTCCTGCCTATCAGTGTCATTACAATTCTCAATTGTTTGAATTTTATTCTGAATTAACTTATTAATGTCAAATGCTCCGTCGATATCATCCCTGTCAGTACTTGCAGAGTGATTGTTAGTGTCTAGTTCCGTAGAAAAGTCCGAACTGTTGTCTAACAGAAGGTAAAGCCGATTAATTTCCTCGTCATGGTTTGAGAGCCAGTCTTCAAATTTCAAAGCTATTGACTTACCTTCTTTCTCTAAACTTATTTCAGCATCGTGAAAGCTTAAGATTGCTTTGTATTCATTCAAAAAGTCTACTCCCAATATAATTTCCGTCGACAATAATGGAACAATAAGAAAGTTTATAGAGAAGCTGTGGCTTTGACAAAAGAATTCTAAATTGGTTTGCTGGCGTACATCTACACTTTTTCCAAAGATTGCACCTTGTAATTTAATCTTACGTAACGGAAGTGTAGGGCAATCGTTCGATTTGTTACATTTGCTAAAGGCTGTTTCACTAATTACTGAGATGGGACTGCCAGAGTCAAGTACTGCCGTAAATTTTACGTCATTTACTGTAATGTGAATCACAGGATATGCAATATTGTTATGTTTTATGTCGTGTTCCTGGAGTAAGATGTCCCTAATGTCTTCCATTTTTACGTAATTACTAGCTACGGCAGCTGCGTCGTTAGTGTCATAAGAACGTTTTGTGGCTGCCATCGGTGTGAGTCATTGCCTATTGTCTCTTTGTTGGCGCGCGTCGTTATTGGGATTTGGAGACCTAACTTCTACAAATTCACCGTGACGAGAGGGCCCTGCTCTGTTTGAATCCCGCCAGTTCTGATGCAGTTCAGGTCTATCGCTACGATCATATTGTCTGTCGTCATGTCGGTAGATGCCATAGTTTCTTTCTTGTCGGTCACGTGGTGGAGAATTTCTCCCTGAATCGAAACTGCGCGCTGGACCGTTGCGTCTAAAGTTATTCTGTCTCCCCTGATAATATCTATTTTGGTTCCCATATTGTCTGTTTCTCTGATTGTCTCTGTGATAGTCATTACCACGGAGAGGCGATCTTTCCCTGTAGTTATTACTACTCTGCCAACGGCTGTCATACGCGTGGCGTCCATCCTGGTCACGATTTGTGTTGTGAGAATAGCCTTGTCGTGTCAAGTTATTACTTCTTTCATCGCGGATTTGCGACGGATGTGACCTGTAATTGTTGTGTTCCTGGTTTCGCGTTCCGCGATTGTCAGTGTCAATTTCTAATTCTTGTAACAGTCCCTGAAAAGCTTCAATGTCGTCTTTGCAACGTCCTGCTAAAATAATATGTCGTAAATGTTTAGGCAGTTTGATTAAGCAAATGCGGATGAGTTCTGAGGGGCTGTATGGGTTTGACAGGTATTGATTCTTGTGCAACATGTCTTCAAAATATTTCACAAGACTGGAAAATTCAGATTGTTCGAAGTGTTTCATCATTATGATGTTATGTTTTACACGGTCTTGTGTAGCTTGAGACCAATATGCTGAGAGGAAGGCATGGTAAAATTCTCCCTCACTGTGGCAATCGTGAATGACCGATCGCATTCTTACAGCTGGTTCATTCTCTAAGTAGCCACACATAAATTCTAATCTGTGTTCTAACGACCAGTTGGGAGGAAAACAATGAGAGAATTGATGGAGCCATGCTTGTGGATGAATGTCGTTGCCAGAATTCTTAAATGTTTTGAATTTACGTGTAGTAATGAACAGCTTATAGTCAAAATCGTCATGTCGGCGAGTCGCATATCGGTCATCGTTAGGTCGTGTCGGCCGTTCCATCTCAAAATTCGGTGCACATTGCCAATTTCTTTCATAACTTCCGAAATGCCCTGTGTTATTATTTTGCGGCTTTTCCGTATTTCTAAGTCCCTCTTCCCGTGTTGGAGTGCGAGTGTCCTCTGAAATACGTAATTCTTGTATTACCTGTGTCAGCTGATCTTGTACTTCCCGGATTTCTCTTTGGTGTTGTGTATTAATTTGATTCTGATTTTGTTTGAATTTTCTTATTTGTTCATACTCTTCTGTGTCAGTGAAGGCTACGGGTCTTGTGTCATTCAGATCATCATCTACCTTTGTAGATAAGTTAGTGACCTGGTCCGAAAGTTCGGCTACTTTCTCCGATAGTGAACACATTTCCTCAGTGTGTTTTTCTGAACCAAGTTTCAGAGTGTCCATTTGTGCTGAAATCGAATCTACTGTGACCTTTAAGTTTTCCTGAGTTTTTGCAAGTTGCATAACCGAATCGGTAGATGCAACTGAGTCAATTTTAGCTTGCAAGGTCTCATGATTTTCATGAACAATAATTTGCAGTTCTTTTATGGCTGCTTCGTGATTCTGTAGTGCATTTTCATGACGCGAAAAAATAGGTTGGAAATGCTCACAAATTTGTGTTTTTACGTCATTACAGACTTTTTGACATTTCGATTCAATGTGATGTAACTCAGCAGTTAAATCCTCACGTGTTCGTTCAAGAGTTTGCTCCAATGAGTCTAACTTTTTAAGATTTTGTTCCATTGTGTCTAACTTTTGAAGCTTTTGCTGTGTTTGTCTCTGATTTTGTTCCATTGTGTCTAACTTTTGAAGCTTTTGCTGTGTTTGTCTCTGATTTTGTTCCATTGTGTCTAACTTTTTGAGATTTTGTTCCACTGTGTCTAACTGTTGCTGTGTTTGTCTCTGGTGTTGTTCCATTGTGTCTAACTTTTCAAGCTTTTGTCCCATTTGTTGCATTAATTGTAATAACAATGCACTGGTGTCTGAAACATGTTCCTCAGTGCTTTTCGGCAGTGAAGTTGCACCGGCAACATTCACATTTTGAAAAGCGGAAAATGTGTCTTGACTCATTTGAGAAAACGGTGAGAACCCAAAACCTGAGTCTGCAGTATTTGCAATATTGTGTTCTGTCATTTCGGCTTCCTGAGGCGAGCTATTGCCGACCGATCGATCGATAATGCTTCCCTCTTCACTAATTGTTTCACTGTCCGTGCCATTGTTTGCCGCCCGCTCCATTTCCCTATGCACGATTACCAAATTACTACTTTGAACATCAGTTAATTCATTACTCTGCGGCGCTAACACACTGCCTTCGTCTTCACTGTCATTTCTCAGTTTACTTTGGAGCCTAGTATTACGTTTTTCACACGCCATTATTGTCACAGTATTTCACACGACAACACAGAAAAACACAATTTGAAGAGCAAAATAAAATAACGTAGCAATGGAAATAATGTCTAGTTAATTGCAGCTGCGAAATACTTGGTGCAAATCTACATGCATGCCACAACTGTTTTACTCTACAACAATGAAAAACTACAACTACAAAGGAGATTCTCTCTACAATTACGCGCTAGCAATAAACAAAAGCTACACTAAATACACAAACTACAAGAAAAAATCAGAAGATTCCAGTGAGGTATCCTAGGCTAAGGGTCGACATATGAAACGTCCCCTTTGAACATTTTATATAGGACTGTGCTTAACCTGACACACAATACTTTGTTAGCGCAACGCAATCTGACTTTCAAAATTCCCTACAAAAGAATGGCCCTGACTAACATTAAACTATACCTTTCACAAATCACTTACCTCACAAAAATCTTCGCTGCTCAAGCTACTGCAATACAGCAAGCGCCACTACTGCCAGCTAAATAAAAGATTCAAACTACTAAAGGCACTAACTACTGATAGGGATAGTTAGCAAATGAAAGATATTAATAGAGAACAAACAATGTATTTACCTTAATATCATCACAAGTCATAATATATATATCAGTTCATGACAAATTGCAAACCTCCGCCATCTCTCTCCCCACATCCACCACTGCTGGCGGCTCACCTCCAACTGCACAACGCTACGCGCTGTTCACAGCCAGCTGCCGCTGCCCAACACTACAATGGCAGACAACAATGCAAACTAGCCACAGACTGCACACAGCACAGCCAGTGATTTTCATATTGAGCGCTACGTAACGTTGCCAATAAGAAAACATAAACAGCCTACTTACATAGAGAAAACATAAACAGCCTACTTACATAGAGAAAACATAAACAGCCTACTTACAGTAGATTCTGAAGGATGTAGGTTGTGATAGGGACTGGGAGACGAAGAAGCTTGCACAGGATAGGGTAGCATGGAGAGCTGCATCAAACCTGTCTCAGGACTGAAGACCACAACAACAATTTTTAGTAGCGTTTAGTGAAAAACGTAGGGTGTCGTTCTATTGAGAAACCAAGTCAAACACCTCACTTACACTCCTTAGCTTTAAAATACCTTTTTCATATTCAAAGTTTCGTACTAATTCACGAGACCAGTAGCCATCGCTGAGACAGAATTCAATAGCCATTCGCCTTAAGACATTTGCATCTGAAAACGAATAGTTCTACTCTCTAACGCCAGTCCCCATTCCTGAAGGGATGAATATTGAAAATAATTCTTTTCATCTAACTGTAAACTGTTAATGACTGGATCGTTTAATAAACGAATTTTAACTTTTAGTACCAGAATGCAACACGCAGTACCTTTAACGACTCGCTTTTGAATAACCACTTTACGAAACTTTTCAAATAAACATGAAGCTATTCTTCCAAAATTCAATTTACTTGAGTCTTGACAAACTATGCAAAAGAATTTAACGAAATAGTGCTACATTGCGGGCCATGAAGGTTGTGCGTCTCCACCTACTTACGTAAATTAACCACACAAACATAATATTAAAGGCAATGACTTTTCCATCTAATAATTAATAACTTTGAGGTAGAATTTAAATAAAGTAGCATAAGGTACTAGAAATGAGAAGTTTGAGAGTTATTGGTTACCGTATTAAAGTAAAAGCACTATCGCCACTGTTGTTCTTAATACTACTCTTGCTTTACTTTGACTACGTAATAAAATCTCAGTATTTTGCCTTGTTAGAAGCAGTGCAGTCGACAATATCGTACAGGCCTTCTTCCACGATGTCTTATTATATTATACGGTTAGTGCATAAGTTCTTAGCGTTTTCAGTAAGTTTGTTAAACACAACAGGTGAACATAACATAGATTTTAGTCTTCAATAATATATTACGAGGGTGAGTCAAACGAAAACCTTAAATATTTTTTAAAAAATATTATTTATTGTGCAGAAGTGGTACAAAGCTGTATCACTTTTCAACACAATCTCTCCCACGCTCAATGGAAGTCCTCCAGCGCTTACAAAGTGCATAAATTCCTTTAGAAAAAAATTCTTTTCGTAGTCCGCGTACCTCTCCATCAGAACGGAACTTCTTTCCTCCCATTGCGTCTTTTAGTGGTCCTAACATATGGAAATCACTTGGGGCAAGGTCTGGCGAGTATGGTGGATGAAGAAGACACTCAAAATGCAGGTCTGTGATTGTTGCAACTGTTGTACGGGCAGTGTGGGGCCTTGCATTGTCGTGTTGCAAAAGGATACCTGCTGACAGCAATCCACGTCGCTTTGATTTGATTGCAGGTCGCAGATGATTTTTTAGGAGATCTGTGTATGATGCACCGGTGAAAGTGGTCGCTCTAGGCATGCAATGTTCAGTGGAGTCACAACTCGTTGTGCCTGACCTGGACGAGGAGCATCTTTCACTGAAGTCACACCATTTGCGAACTTCCTACTCCATTCGTAGACTTGCTGCTGTGACAAACATGCATCACCGTACTGAACCTTCATTCGTCGATGAATTTCAATAGGTTTCACACCTTCACTACCCAAAAACCGAATAACAGAACGCTGTTCTTCCTTGGTGGAAGTCGCAAGTGGGGCGGCCATCTTTATACTGATACTGCTACGGTATGTGTGCATCTGCACTATGCTGCTACCTACAGGCCATTCTGCACGCTGTTTGTAGCACGCTTACCAACTTACATGATAACGGCGCGAACTTTCGATTTGTTATTACAAATTTAAGGTTTTCATTTGACTCACCCTCGTATCCTTCACTGTCTACAACAGTCTGCCAAAGCTGGGGTAACTTTTCGATTCCGCGACTGTAGAAATCACGTCGTTCTGAGGCGAAAAACTCGTCGAGCCATGTTCCGAGCGTATTTTCATCCAAAAAGGAAGTTTCTTGGATCTTGTTTGATAGAGAGCGGGAAAGGTGAAAATTTGAGGGCACAAGATCAGACGAGTAAGGTGGGTGTGGAATGGGTTCCGAACACAACTCCTGTATAGCGTTTTTTGTCCGTCTATCAGAAAGCGACCGGGTGTTATTTTGGTGGGGTATCGCTTCATGCTGTCTTCCTGGTCATTGTTCTTGAACTGCGTCTGTAAGACGTCTCAGATGTTGACAATAAATGTCAGCAGTGATGGTTGCAACTAAGGGAGGCAGTTCTCCACCAGATGCATAACATTGTCTTTTATACGGGGAGTTGCTGCTTTGTGTCGGATCAACTATTCTTTCTTTTCATTGCGTTAGCATAAAAACACCATTTCTCGTCACCAGTAATGATACAGTACAGGAACGGTCTGTGTTGTTCACAAGCCAATAGATGACGAGCAAGCAGAGATGAGCATATGGCTTCCCGCTGGTTTGTGTGATGTTGGCTTAAAGCATGCGGTACCCATACTCCCGATTTTGAACCTTCCCCATTGCATGCAAATGTCGCACGATGGTGGAATGATCACAGTTCATAATATTTGCCAGTTATCCTGTACACTGACACGGGTTCACAGGTAGATGCCGTGTTTCTTGACTTCCGCAAGGCGTTCGATACAGTTCCCCACATTCGTTTAATGAACAAAGTAAGAGCGTATCGACTATCAGACCAATTGTGTGATTGGATTGAAGAGTTCCTAGATAACAGAACGCAGCATGTCATTCTCAATGGAGAGAAGTCTTCCGAAGTAAGAGTGATTTCAGGTGTGCCGCAGGGGAGTGTCATAGGACCGTTCCTATTCACAATATACATAAATGACCTTGTGGATGACATCGGAAGTTCACTGAGGCTTTTTGCAGATGATGCTGTGGTGTATCGAGAGGTTGTAACAACGGAAAATTGTACTGAAATGCAGGGGGATCTGCAGCAAATTGACGCATGGTGCAGGGAATGGTAATTGAATCTCAATGTAGACAAGTGTAATGTGCTGCGAACACATAGAAAGATAGATCCCTTATCATTTAGCTACAGAATAACAGGTCAGCAACTGGAAGCAGTGAATTCCATAAATTATCTGGGAGTACGCATTAGGAGTGATTTAAAATGGAATGATCATATAAAGTTGATCGTCGGTAAAGTAGATGCCAGACTGAGATTCATTGGAAGAATCCTAAGGAAATGCAATCCGATAACAAAGGAAGTACGTTACAGTACGCTTGTTCGCCCACTGCTTGAATACTGCTCAGCAGTGTGGGATCTGTACCAGGTAGGGTTGATAGAAGAGATAGAGAAGATCCAACGGAGAGCAGCGCGCTTCGTTACAGGATCATTTAGTAATCGCGAAAGCGTTACGGAGATGATAGATAAACTCCAGTGGAAGTCTCTGCAGGAGAGACGCTCAGTAGCTCGGTACGGGCTTTTGTTGAAGTTTTGAGAACATACCTTCACCGAAGAGTCAAGCAGTATATTGCTCCCTCCTACGTATATCTCGCGAAGAGACCATGTGGATAAAATCAGAGAGATTAGAGCCCACACAGAAGCATACCGACAATCCTTCCTTCCACGAACAATACGAGACTGGAATATAAGGGAGAACCGAAAGAGGTACTCAAGGTACCCTCCGCCACACACCGTCAGGTGGCTTGCGAAGTAAGGATGTAGATGTAGATGTAGATGATCACTGTGGGTTAGTCCGTTTATAAAATCCCGAAAGTCGTCCAGAACGTGGAGAGTCGCTAATGTTAAACCGATCCACCTTAAACCGAGAAAACCATTTCCTTGCTGTACTTTGTCTAACGGCGTTATCCCCATACCCCGCTGCTTCCACCCCACTACTAAACAGAAATAGAAAAAAAGTCGGAAATTTCCGATTTCTCCACTTGCCGTTTCATTTTATAGCGTTCACATCTCCATTCACTATCTCCACATGACAAAATGAGGAGATGCTAACTCAAATAGCAACAATGAACTACAAATAAAAACTGACAATGGATAAATAAACCCGCAGCAATATCCAAGACAGAAAGGCTACGAACTTACACATCAACTTAATAAATGTGACATGGTTCCATTATACTTCCCTTTAATACAGCAGATTTGTAGCTTGGGAGAGTTGTAAATCGTATAGAGGTGATGCCTGCTGACCACGCTGCGGCGGTGCGGTGCATCGCTAAGTTCCACTCACCTGATGATGAATTTTTTTGTCACACGCACGACTCCTTGAAGTTACTGACAAGCAGTTCTCAGCCGGCAAAGGTCACAGAAAAATACAGCTGCGCACATTGTAATTACAAGTCGCATTAAAATTCTTTTTTTGTTAGAAGGGATAGTTTAATGAAAATATTTATGTGTGAAGAATTTCACTCTATTACGGTAAGCTTGCATGCACCATTCACTACCAAGCCTTACTCTAATCTAACGAAATTAGAATTATACACTACTGGCCATTAAAATTGCTACACCAAGAGGAAATGCAGATGATAAACGAGTATTCATTGGACAAATATATTATACTAGAACTGACATGTGATTACATTTTCACGCAATTTGGGTGCATAGATCCTGAGAAATCAGTACCCAGAACAACCACCTCTGGTCGTAATAACAGAGTAGTGACTGGCGTATTGTGACGAGCCAGATGCTCGGCCACCATTGACCAGACGTTTTCAATTCGCGAGAGGTCTGAAGAATGTGCTGGCCAGGGCAGCAGTCGAACATTTTCTGTATCCAGAAAGGCCAGTACAGAACCTGCGACATGCGGTCGTGCGCTATCCTGCTGAAATGTAGGATTTCGCAGGCATCGAATGAAGGGTAGAGCCACGGGTCGTAACACATCTGAAATGTAACGTCTACTGTTCAAAGTGCCGTCAGTGAGAACAAGAGATGACCGAGACGTGTAACCAATGGCACCCCATACCATCACGCCGGGTGATACGCCAGTATGGCGATGACGAATACACGCTTCCAATCTGCGTTCACCGCAATGTTGTCAAACACGGATGCGACCATCATGACGCTGTAAACAGAACCTGGATTCATCCGAAAAAATGACGTTTTGCCATTCTTGCACCCAGATTCGTCGTTGAGTACTCCATCGAAGGCGCTCCTCTCTGTGATGCAGCGTCAAGGGTAACCGCAGCCATGGTATCCGAGCTGATAGTCCTTGCAGCTGCAAACGTCGTCGATCTGTTTGTACAGATGGTTGTTGTCTTGCAAACGTCCGCATCCGTTGACTCAGGTATCGAGACGTGACTGCACGATCCGTTACAGCCACGCAGATAAGATGCCTGTCATCTCGACTGCTAGTGATACGAGGCCGTTGGGATCCAGCACGGCGTTCCGTATCACCCTCCTGAATCCACCGATTCCATATTCTGCAAACAGTCATTGGATCTCGACCAACGCGAGCAGCAATGTCGCGATACGATAAACCGCAATCGCGATAGGCTACAATGTGACCTTCATCAAAGTCGGAAACGTGATGGTACGCATTCCTCCTCCTTACACGAGGCATCACAACAACGTTTCACCACGCAACGCCGGTCAACTGCTGTTTGTGTATGAGAAATCGGTTGGAAACTATCGTCATGTCAGCATGTTGTAGGTGTCGCCACCGGCGCCATTTTGTGTGAATGCTCTGAAAAGCTCCTCATTTGCATATCACAGCATCTTCTCCCTGTCAGTTAAATGTCGCGTATGTAGCACGTCTTCATGGTGTAGCTATTTTAATGGCCAGCAATGTGTTAATACCTTCAGCTGCTGACGGGCGTTGATATATATCAACAGGGACAGGTGAAACTGTATGCCCCGAACGGGACTCGAACCGAGGATCTCGTGCTTACAGGGCAGACGCTCTATCCATCTGAGTCACCGAGGGCACAGAGGATAGTGCGACTGCAGGGGCTATCTCGCGCACGCCTCCCGCGAGATCCACATTCTCACCTTGTATGTCCACACACTATATTCGTAGTGTCCCACCCCAACACACTCATTACACGTGGAAGACATTCTTACCGAGACCCATAAGTGTTCGGCGAATATGTGTGCAGCCGCACAGAAGAAGAAGGTCATGGCCGGTATTGTGAGAACTATATACTTACATGGATATGGTGCCTGTTCTTTCGGACATGTCTGAAAGAACAGACACCATATCCATATAAGTATATTACTCTAATATGTACAACGTTTGAAAAGGTCATACGCACGCATCATTCATAACCGTAGCCAGTTTATGGTAATTATGGTGCATGCTTCACAGAAAGCTTACAGACGAAGTTTTTCTTTTGGAACTACTCGCCGAAATGTTGCTAACATCAGTCTCAGGGAACAAAATGTTCAAGTTCGTGAGTAAGCAACACGCCACGTGGAATTTAGTTATTTGAGCGTCAGCAAATGTTCTGAATTTCACTCTTTGCTCTAAATCTAACTCCTTTCCACACTTTACGGCACTTCTCCAACATTTTTGGTACCGAAATATCTCAATATTCATAATTTTCAGTGCAGCACATATCAGCTGATCTAATCACTATGAGATCCAAGGCGCAACTCTACTCTCTCTACACAAAATAAGTTTCTTGTTCCCCAAAAAATGTGTAAATATCCTAATTTTTGATTGGCACAGAAACATCACAGCCAGTCGGAAAACGGTATGAAACCCGATCAATCCCGCGTATGTATACAGAAACAATGAAATGTTGTCACTGAATCAGAAGAGTAAATTGCCTTAAATAACTTTAGAAAACCCACAAATATAAAACCAATTACTTTTCCAAAATCGTTATCCCATTTCCCCAGTACCATCAACAGATGAAATAGCTTACAACAGATTCTCCATGATGAATACGTAACACACACGTGACCACTGTATAATATAAAAACTTTGCATTAAACAGTATTTCAAATTCACATCTTCATTCATTCTCATAACGAAACACAGTTATAATAGTAATTAATAAACAACTAGAAAATTAAACAAACAAAACCAGAAATAAAACTGACAGTATTTTGGCTGCAGCTCAAACATTGTCCGTCAGCTAGTGACCTCTATCATCTCGCATAGAAACTACGTGCGCTCGAGCCATCTGACGCCACCTACCTAGCGCGTGACTCATACTGCACGTCAGATCACTATATAATGTCCCTTCTGTATAGGCATGACGGTTAGTACTATGCCTCAATGTGACCGTTCACCACTCACGTAAGTCATAGCAGTGATGTGGCGTGTATGAGCCACTAGGTTACATAGAATCAGCTGCGCAAGACGTATCGACGGGGAGACGTGACTGAGTTACACAAAGGAGCTATCGCATTAGTGTGTGCCCATGACCGCTCCATGAATGAAGTTGTTTCAGCGAGCATGGAGCGGGAATTCTGTGGATTCATTGCTGCTAGTACGGAGAGCCAGTCTTGTTAAGTAGTTCTCAATACATTTTCTGGAAACTGTCTGGGGCAGCTAGTTCGACGAAAACAAGCAAAAAAATCACCGTCCTAACAGGCCTTGAAGGCCCAACGTTACCGACCGGCCGCCATGTCATTCTCAGAAAAATTGGGAATTTGTGGTAAGGTCTTAAGGGGAGCCAGTGGTGGTCAAATCCAAAAAATTACGATTTTTTTTTTTACTACCGAAAATTAATTGGAACATTCCTCTTTCATGTAAACTTTGAATTATTGTTCTACTCGCCCTAGAAGTGGAGTTATTACCATTTTCCCCTACGCCTGCAGAGGAAATGGGCGCCCGCTGAATGCCTCTAACACCCTCTCGTGACTTCCTGGCGAACTGCTTGGGGTTTTCTCGGCCTTTACGCATACAGCTCCTTATGTTACGCTTACAGCGAGTGTGCAAGGGTAACCTAGTTACAGTCAGTCCTGACCTTATCAAGAGTATCGTTATAGAGACAGCGATTAGTTATCATATAACTTCGCAGCGACTATCGTCACAAAAATTAACAGAACCGTCAAGAAGGCTACGGGAGCATTTAAGCCGGAAAGAGCATTTAAGCACTTGCAGCATCTTACTTCTACAGTGAATGAACATCATTTATTTCCACTATGACGGGCGTAGATGAACTGTGGGTAAAGTTTAAACTCATTGTAAATCGCGCTTTAGAGAAGTGTGTGCCGAGTAAGTGGATTAAGAATGGAAAGATGCACGGTGGTACAGTAACTAAATTCGGGAAATGCTGCACTCTGGGGTAAAAAACGTGGAAATGTCAAGAGCCAAACGTTAGCAGAAATTCCTGCTTCTGTAAAGAGATACATGCGCGAAGAATACAATTTCGATCGCCATACCTTAGCGAAGGTTTTCGACGAGACCATTAGAAAATTTCTAGTCCAAATAGTTGAAATGGTTCTGGGCACTATGGGACATAACTTCTCAGGTCACCAGTCCCCTAGAACTTAGAACTACTTAAACCTAACTAATCTAAGGATATCACACACATCCATGCTCGAGACAGGATTCGAACCTGCGATCGTAGCGGTCGCGCGGTTCCAGACTGTAGCGCCTAGAACCACTCGGCCACTCCCGGCGGCAGAAAATTCTAGTCCTGAGTCAAAATATAGAACGTAGGTACGTTTGAACATTTTATTTCGGTTTTTCCAATGTGATACATGTATCTTTGTGAACTTATCATTTCTGAGAACGCATGGTGTTACAGCGTGATTACCTGTCAATACCACATTAATGCAATAAATGCTCAAAATGATGTACGTCAACCGAAATGCATTTGGCAATACGTCTAACGACATTCCTCTCAACATAGAGTAGTTCACCTTCCGTAATGTTCGCACATGCATTGACATTGTGCTTACGCATGTTGTCAGGCGTTGTCGGTGGATCACGATAGCAAATATCCTTCAACTTTCCCCACAGAAAGAATTGCGGGGACATCATATCCGGTGAACGTGCTGGCCATGGTATGGTTCTTAGACGACCAATCCACCTCTCATGAAATATGCTATTCAATGTCGCTTCAACCGCACAGGAGCTATGGTTCGGACATTCGTCATGTTGGAAGTACATCGCCATTCTGTCATGCAGTGAAACATCTTGTAGTAACATCGGTAGAACATTACGCAGGAAATCAGCATACATTGCACCATTTAGACTGCCATCGATAAAATGGGGGCCAGTTATCCTTCCTCCCATAATGCCGCACCATACATTAACCCGCCAAGTTCGCTGATGCTCCACTTGTCGCAGACATCGTGAATTTTCCGTTGCCCAATAGTGCATATTATGCCGGTTTACGTTACCGCTGTTGGTGAATGACACTTGGTCGCTAAATACGATGCGTGCAAAAAATCTGTCATCGTCGCGTAATTTCACTTGTGCCCAGTGGCAGAACTGTACACGAGGTTCACAGTCGTCGCCATGCAATTCCTGGTGCATAGAAATATGGTACGGGTGCCATCGATGCTAATGTAGCATTCTCAACACCGACGTTTCTGAGATTCCCGATTCTCGCGCAATTTGTCTGCTACTGATGTGCATTAGCCGCGACAGCAGCTAAAACGCCTACTTGGGCATCCTCATTTATTGCACGTGGTGGTTGACGTTTCACATGTGGCTGAACATTTCCTGTTTCCTTAAATAACGTAACTATCCGTCGAACGGTCCGGACACTTGGTTGATGCCGTCCAGGATACCGAGCAGCATACATAGCACACGCCCGTTGGGCATTTTGATCACAATAGCCATACGTCAACACGATATCGACCTTTTCTGCAATTGGTAAACGGTCCATTTTAACACTGGCAATGTATCACGAAGCAAATACCGTCCGCACTGGCGGGATGTTACGTGATACCACGTACTTACACGTTTGTGACTATTACAACGCCATCTATCACAAAGCGAAAAAAATGGTCCAACTAAAACATTCATATTTATTTACGTACTACACGAATATGTAATAAAGAATGGGGGTTCCTATTTTAAAAAACGCAGTTGGTATCCGTTTGACCGATGGCAGCGCCATCTAGCGGGCCAACAATAGCGACATCTGGTTCCTCCCTTCTAGCTAGACGAGTTTCGTTCTTTGTAGTTTTTTCGTTTGATGCTCATTTAGTGAGATATTTGGCCTGGTCATTATCAATGGACCACCCTGTATAAGAAGTTGAAGGAAAGGACCCGCAAAATTATAGAACCGTATCCTTAATAGCGGTATGCTGAAAAATTCTTGAACATATTCTAAATTCGTATATAATAAATATCCTTGACACAGAAAACTCCCATCCACAAATCAGCACGGTTTTGGAAAACTTCGCACGTGTGATTTCCAGGTTGTGTCTGAGACGATGGCCCACTGTAGACTACTAAAGAAGGTCTGAGAATACGGAATGGGCTTCCAGATATGTGGGTCACTCGAAAACTTTTTAAGTAATGGAACACAGCGTGTTCTCCTCGACGGCGAGTTTTCTTATTCGAGGGCCTCGTCGTGGGTACCAAAGGAAACTATGTACATTAATAATCTGTCGTATAGGGCGAGCAGCAATCTACAACTGTATGCTTATGGCGACGTAGCCAAGGTAACAGGATGTAACAACAGGGACTGGAAAAGAAAACCTAACAGACAGGGACCGGAGATGGGTGTGATGTCTTTTTAGTGACATTCGCATTCATAAACAAACAACTGCTGCTGTCAATGGATGCAGGTTTATCTCAACAGCTCTCCAAGTGAACACTGATAGGAGAGCTGTACGCTGTAGACGTTTAGGCTTTGGTTGAACGAAAACGGACGTTGCTCACAGAGGCATTTGCAGCTGCGCCTTCTGAATGGGCAAACCACACAGAAACTCGACAGTAGACGACTGCAAGCGAGTAGTATTTCCCGACGAGTCGCTAGTTTGCATCTTTTCAGATGATGCCAGGCGTCGAATGCCCCGACAGTCCAAAGAGACGTACGGGAGGAATACTTCGCCCAGAGATAGTGCTGTGATGTTTTGAGGGTACTTTTCGTACAGTGACTTGGGCCCATGCATTCAGTTTTCTATGAACCTTTACAATGGTTTTTATTACAACATTCTCAGGGAGCAAGTATTCGTAATGGAGTTGCTGTGGACGCACTTTTCACCCCAGATGACAATATTCATGTTCATAGGACTGAAAGCTTACATTCCTGCTAGATAGGCACGCCAGAAGATACGTGTGGTCTCTTTCTCCTAGCCGAACTGTAGCCGTGCCCTAGGCTAGATGAGGCATTTCACGGTTTATGTGTAATGTCTCCTGAGGGTGAATAATTGTTTTGTTTGAAGTACTTGTTTTCTTATACTTAATTTGGGGTTTTTAGTTCGGCAGACGAAACACTAACTATTGGTAAAATATTTGTATCAGCTCTCAATTCGATCAAAGGGCCTCCAATCCAAAGCAATAATACAGGGTGTTTATAAACGAATATCGGGGTTTTAACGCTTTATAATATTTATTACATTTAACTTACAGTTATAAATGATATGTCAAATGAAAGAGCAACTCAAACAGTTTTACTAAGAACCTTATAAATGTTCAATGTGAGCACCATTTGTCACACGGCACACGTCAAGTCTACAGCCGGGTTCTTCCCAAACGCTGATAAGCGTGTCTTCAGTGATTGTAGCAACAGCTGCGTCAATCCAGTTTCTTAATTCAGGGAGATCTGCTGATAGCGGAGGCACGTACACACGATCCTTGATGAAGCCCCAAAGGAAAAAATCGTTTGGCGTTATGTCGGGTGAACTTGGAGGCCATGCAAAGTAAGCCCTGTCATTGGGGCCCTTGCGGCCTATCCAGCGCTTGGGTACAGTGAAGTTCAACCAATCGCGTACTTCGCTATGCCAATGAGGTGGCGCACCATCTTGCTGGAAAATGAAGTTCTCTGGCTCATCTTCTTCCAACTGAGGGAAGAGCCATTGCTCTAGTGTATCAAGGTAAGAAGTGCCAGAGTATGTTCACCAAAAAAGAAAGGCCCATAAGCTTTCCGCCGGGATACGGCACAAAAAACAGTCCTTGCATTTATACTACCTCGGAAGGATTTTCTGAGCCCCAGATGCGCACAATGTGAGTGTTAACATGTCCACTAAGGCGAAAGGACGATTTATCACTGAAGACATGCTCCAGAAATCTTCATCATCATGAAACAACATTTCGTTTGCGAAGTTGGCACGTAATCCGTAGCCTGCGGGCTTTAGAGCCTGTAATAACTGTAAACGGTAAGGACGTAGTTGTACGTGATTTATTATAACTTTCCAAACAGTCGACACCGGAACTTGTAATTCACGACTAGCCTTCCGGACTGATTTCTTTGGACTACGAGTGAACGACTCTCTCACTCGCTCAACGGTCTCTTCACTAACTCTCGGTCGTCCCTTTACAAAGGCAGCCTGTATCTTCAAATTGATGATACCATCTACGAATGTTGTTATCACTTGGATGATCACAACCGAACTTCAACCGGAACGCACATTGCACAGTAACTAACTAGGCTGTAGACTTGATGTGTGCCGTGTGACAAAGGTGCTCACACTGAACATTTATAAGGTTCTTGGTAAAACTGTTTGAGTTGCTCTTTCATTTGACATATCATTTATAACTGTACGTTTAATATAATAAGAAAATTATAAAGCGTTAAAACGCCGACATTCATTTATAAACACTCTGTACTATTCATGCCACCTGTTTCAATGCCGTTAACTCCAGTTTTCGGTTGGAGTGCCATCATATTTCCTTATTTACTCCTTTCAATTCATTTTCGTTACTCGTTTCATTCACTTGTCAGGCAGGTATTACAACAACGTTGAATGTTGCAGAACATGCAGGAATTCCTCGATGGAGCCGAACACGGTGTCATCTACTTTAGTCTCGGCTCGAATGTCCGAAGCAACGCTCTGCCAGTGGAGAAGATCCAGGCCTTCCTGGAGGCGTTCAGGCAGCTGCCGCAGCGCGTCCTCTGGAAATGGGAGAACGACTCCATGCCATCTCAGCCAGACAATCTGATGGTCAGCAAGTGGCTGCCGCAGGAAGCCGTCCTTGGTGAGCTCACCCTGCAGTCAATTTTTTTAATTGCCAGAATGTGAAGCTCCTTTTACTTTTGTATTAACTATTAATATCGAAATATAGATGTATTCAAGCTACCTCAAACAGAATAGCAGCACTGTTTTTATAAAACGCGAAAGATCTTTCGTGGAAACTAATCAGCTCCATGCACTAGCTCACATTCTGATCATGAAATAGAAGAACTCCATGCAGACATGTGTTGTTGTTGTGGTCTTCAGTCCTGAGACTGGTTTGATGCAGCTCTCCATGCTACTCTATCCTGTGCAAGCTTTTTCATCTCCCAGTACCTACTGCAACCTACATCCTTCTGAATCTGCTTAGTGTATTCATCTCTTGGTCTCCCTCTACGATTTTTACCCTCCACGCTGCCCTCCAATACTAAATTGGTGATTCCTTGATGTCTCAGAACATGTCCTACCAACCGATCCCTTCTTCTGGTCAAGTTGTGCCACAAACTTCTCTTCTCCCCAATCCTATTTAATACTTCCTCATTAGTTATGTGATCTACCCATCTAATCTTCAGCATTCTTCTGTAGCACCACATTTCGAAAGCTTCTATTCTCTTCTTGTCCAAACTATTTATCGTCCATGTTTCACTTCCATACATGGCTACACTCCATACGAATACTTTCAGAAATGACTTCCTGACACTTAAATCTATACTGGATGTTAACAAATTTCTCTTCTTCAGAAACGCTTTCCTTGCCATTGCCAGCCTACATTTTATATCCTCTCTACTTCGACCATCATCAGTTATTTTGCTCCCCAAATAGCAAAACTCCTTTACTACTTTAAGTGCCTCATTTCCTAATCTAATTCCCTCAGCATCACCCGACTTATTTAGACTACATTCCATGATCCTTGTTTTGCTTTTGTTGATGTTCATCTTATATCCTCCTTTCAAGACACTGTCCATTCCATTCAACTGCTCTTCCAAGTCCTTTGCTGTCTCTGACAGAATTACAATGTCATCGGCAAACCTCAAAGTTTTTATTTTTTCTCCATGAATTTTAATACCTACTCCGAATTTTTCTTTTGTTTCCTTTACTGCTTGCTCAATATACAGATTGAACAACATCGGGGAGAGGCTACAACCCTGTCTTACTCCCTTCCCAACCACTGCTTCCCTTTCATATCCCTCGACTCTTATAACTGCCATCTGGTTTCTGTACAAATTGTACATAGCCTTTCGCTCCCTGTATTTTACCCCCGCCACCTTTAGAATTTGAAAGAGAGTATTCCAGTCAACATTGTCAAAAGCTTTCTCTAAGTCTACAAATGCTAGAAACGTAGGCTTGCCTTTCCTTAATCTTTCTTCTAAGATAAGTCGTAAGGTCAGTATTGCAGACATAAGGAAACGATATATGACAGCAAAGTGCAGAGATTAAAGTGAGTGATTTTAATACGGAAATAGGATGAAACTTAAAGTACGATAGAGACATTCGATGTGACAAATGGCTCGCGGCTCTGAGCACTATGGGACTTAACATCTATGGTCACCAGCCCCCTACAACTTAGAACTACTTAAACCTAACTAACCTAAGGACATCGAGCGAGGTGGCGCAGTGGTTAGACACTGGACTCGCATTCGGGAGGACGGCGGTTCAATCCCGCGTCCGGCCATCCTGATTTAGGTTTTCCGTGATTTCCCTAAATCACTCCAGGCAAATGCCGGGATGGTTCCTCTGAAAGGGCACGGCCGACTTCCTTCCCCATCCTTCCATAATCCGATGAGACCGATGACCACGCTGTCTGGTCTCCTTCCCCAAACCAACCAACCAACCTAAGGACATCACACAACACCCAGTCATTACGAGGCAGAGAAAATCCCTGACCCCGCTGGGAATCGAACCCGGGAACCCGGGCGTGGGAAGCGAGGACGTTACCGCACTACCACGAGCTGCGGACTCGATGTGACACTAGAAATGGAAATTGTCATAAATTTCTCAGAAGAACAACATATGTGTTGTTAGGACTTTCTTCCGAAAGAAAACAAACAGAAAATGGACTTGACAGATACTAGATGGGGCTAAAATTAAACTCACTGCACTTTATCAAACGGAGTAGAAATTTTGGAGAAATTCATTGTGACGATACAGCACAAATTTGTCAGTATTTCGTAAGATACAGATCAAAAATACAAAGAAAGAAACAGATCCATCAGAATGAGAATTTATGTAGTAGTAGGGGACTACGTCATCTTAATCTGAGCAAAACGTATTACAGAAAAAGAGGCTTTCACCTGCAGATTGTCCCACATACAGGTATGGCTCGTTACCCTCTCTCCGTCCATCTCCTCCTGCCCCCTCTCTCTCTCCGTCTCCTCATCCCTCTCTATCTTCTCCTCCACCAAGTCTTTATCCATCTCCCCTAACCCTCTTCATTTTCTGCCTGCCTACTACCATCTCCATATTCCATCTACCTTCTACACCTTCCTCCCTCACTGTCCATTTCCTCTTCCCCCTCTCTCTGAACATATCCTTTCCCCCTTCTCCTCATACCTCTCTGTCTCCTTGTCCTCCAGCCCACTCTCTGCCTATCTCCTTCTACCCCCTCTTTATGACCGTCTCGTTCTCCCCCCACTCTCTGAAAATACCCCCCCCCCCCCCCCGTCTCTCAGACCATCCTATTCTACTCCCTCTCGCTGTCCATCTCCACCTCCTCACTCTTTCCATCATTGTGATATTACACTGGACACGAATTCTGCCGACTGGTTATATAGCTACTGGTTGAGTTGACTGCTGAAGTGCTTCTGAAGCATACCAAATTTGTCATCTTGAGAAACCTAGTAGCGATCCTACCGAAGCTGTAAACCTATCGTCAACTGTCCTTTTGTAAATTCGACTTATTGATAAGCATAATAATCTTCAAATTGACTGTGTGTATCGAAAGTTAATTGTCTTTTTTTATGTTCTTACTTCCGATTTAAGCATATTGATGTCCGCACGTAAGTCGGAACCCTTTTATTGTTTTAAAAATGCGATTTAGTTGTCAATATCACACAACTTTTTTCATCTTCTAGTTGCATTTTATTGTTTGCTTTAACGATATAAGGAATGCTGTTGTATTTTTCCAATCTCCCCTGCTTCAGTCAATTAGTGGAAAGTAACTCACGCTTAATATTGATGATCATTATTTTAAAGTTAGAGTGTACGATATTATATCTGAATCTCAACTGATGAATGAATGTGTAATGATGGTCTTTATGTATTATTTGAAGATGCCACGAGGAACAATAGGCAAAAATGACCACACAAATATGTATCGATGATTTAGTATCATCAAAAATTGTAGAACACATTCTTGTTGGTACTATATCAGCATAACTCTGCTGGCACATGCGAGTCTCCAAATGGATCAAAGTAGTAGATGACATTTCGCATTTTTTTAAACCTATGGTACCCGGTGAGTTCTTGGTCCCCGTGCAATGTGTAAATTTACAATCCCAAATTCCTTAGATTTCCACAGTCTTCAGCAATGTAATCCACACATCACTCCGTGAAATCTTGGGATGTTGAATTTCTTGACGAATTTAAGCTATTTAGTATTTGTGAGCAATCTTTGGGTAGTATAGCTAGGAGACTAATTTCATGAACAGTCCAGATACTCTCCTGCGTGGATTTAAGTGTAGTCCTTTTCCGATAGTCACAAGCTCCATCATCTTTCTGTGTCTTTTTACCTCATCAAGCTGTTCCTGTTCGTTTTTCGTATTTTTCGGTTTTCCAGCAATGGCAGCTGTCCATCCAGCTAAACAGTCAATCGCTGAAAGTCCTGCTAGAGTAGGAATTAAGTATGGAATAATTCCACCAGGTATCTTAGATATACAAATTTTTAAACATCCCACTGGTTTTTTCTTGTTTAGTATGTAATAAATGGTATTCACAACTTGTTGGAAATTTACTCTCAAATACCGTGTAATTTAAGATTGGTGCTCATTTTATCAGCTACAAATGATGCAATATGGTTCACTATACCTATATTTCTTCTTGCACATATTTCACTAGCTTTCTGAAAATTCGATTTGCAACGTGACGTTATGTCAAACCAATATTTGAAGTGTACTAGCCTTCTTCAGCAGAGTAATCCTCTTAGCATTACGTGCTTGCTGTTTCTGAAGCTTTGCTCCAGGCCCACAGTAGTCATATGTAAGTATCTGTCATTCCACATGTGGTTTCTCGAGATTAATAACAAGGCCTTTGCTGACGTACTTCTTCCCACTCATGTGATGCTACTGCATGATTGGAGCGTTACACACTCTCTCGTGTAACAAATCACACGCATTCATCTAACTGTTGGCCGGCCGGTGTGGCCGTGCGGTTCTAGGCGCTTCAATCTGGAACCGCGTGACCGCTACGGTCGCAGGTTCGAATCCTGCCTGGGGCATGGATGTGTGTGATGTCCTTAGGTTAGTTAGGTTTAATTAGTTCTAAGTTCTAGGCGACTGATGACCTCAGAAGTTAAGTCGCATAGTGCTCAGAGCCATCTAACTGTTGTGCGATGATAGGAAACCAAACCATTTAATTAACACCTTATCCCCACAACGTTTTATGACACATTCTATGAGAAACGCTACTTCAGAGATTATCTGTAATTCTCATGTGCTAATACTTCCAGCAGTTTATTCACCTCCACCGTACTTTAAGGTTTAAGTACTGTGGTTTGTTTGTTGCATTTGGGATGTTACAAATATTCAGTTTTTCTACTTGGAAGGTGTACATGACACAACATGCATTGGAAAAAATTGTAATTGATCCTATCTGCAGAAATGCTAATCCATAATCGTGTTTCTGCAATCCAGTCAGACTGCTTCAGCATATCTGTTGATATTGCAATCACGCTATTGCCTACACTAATGCCACCTCAGCTGCTGCTCGGATACTTTCTTGTACATTGAAATGTGTATTAAATCACGTACGTTAAACTATTGTTTCCATGGATTCACCATTTTAATACGATTATATACTGTATTTAGAACCACATTATTACATTACTTACAAACATAAGTGGGTTCATTTTTGTTGAATGATGTTTAGATTAATTACGCTGTCCAGTTATTTGTAGAAGACTACCTAGCCATTTGTATGAACCTTGAAGATTAAAACGCGTCCACGTATGGTTTTTTATCATTATGATCGAAAGTTCCATGATACTCGACATCATGTGGTAGAATGTCAAGTAGTGGTGTATTTCATACCGCTCCACTACCGCCTTGAAATACGTATTACAAAACTCGCCACCTTCATCCGTTTGAAGGTTGAATGGCCAACAATTCATCTTTATTTGCAGCAACTGATGCATCAGCGGTGCAATTTGCTTCCCTGTATTTCTTCTTATCAGTAATGCCCAATCAAATTTCCAAGATGTATCAATAACCATTAAAATATTTTTGAAACCTTTATTTGTTTATGAATATTGCTTCATATCTACAAGATCTGCTTGCCATATGTCATCCAAACCTTGAACTATAACACAACTATGCAGGAATATTTTTTCTCCCGGTTTGTAGGTTTCATGAACTACTGTCTCCATAACTATTTAATAGCGTGGTGTTTCTCTAACATAAGAAATGACTGATACGATTTAATTCCTGTGAGCTGTCTCTCCTGCAGTGGGCGAAGTAATTTTTTTCGTGTTTATAGTTCCCGAATTACGACACTAGCTTTGTTTTTTCATAATGAAACTATATACTTTTTCAGTGGCATTTGAAAAAAGCTCCTAAGAGAACTTTATTAGCGTGAAGTGTATGAGACTTGATGCAATAGTATGAAGATAACAGGAGAGCAAACCACTATCCCTCATTCTGGAGAAGAGGTTTCACAATCGTCTACCCTATAGTACCAAAGTAAGCAATCATGTAGTTCATGTACTGTTAATATGTTCATTATTATGGGCGTCATACCAGGTACTCAAAATGTTGACCTTGAGCACTGCTACATGCTATAAAGTGATCCTGGAGAAACAGTACTGCACACTGAATTGAATCTTGAGTTAACAGCAGCACAGACCTCTATTAAAAGTCATTTCATGCCTTTAGAAGTCCTCGGTGATTCGTGATAGACCTATTGTGTTAATTTTCACCTAAGATAAAAGTGTAGTGGTGTAAATTTGATGAGAGTGCGAACCATTTTCCATTTTCTGAACAACACTTCCAATGCTCTCCAAATTTTGTCCTTGGAGAGTCTGTTATTACATGTCCAGAATGGGAGGCACATCGATCATGTTGGTAACACACCGATGGTTGAATGTTCAGTAGTGTGTCTCCGAATAACTGTGGCAATAGGGTTACATTAGGAGCTCCATATTAATGAGTTTACTTAGATTCCCATAAATAAAACAGCGACCAATGATGCGGATCTTGAAAAAACACGCACCGTATGTTGATAACCTAGGAGCATTGTTTTAATCCACTTCTTTCAGTTAGCGTGCACTTTCAACTGACGATTAGTGCATATTGCGAGGATAGATTTGCTCTTGGTTTGTAAACGATGCTTCTTCCTTGTACAATATTTTGCACAGACTTACAACGTCAGATATATCGTGTACCTTTGCTTTTATCATACATAGCACTTGGAGAACTGTAACCAATTTTGAATGTCATTGCCATGTAGCTGTAGTTGCAGTGAAATGTGAAGAGGATGAAATAAGATGGATGTAGTGTTCGCAGGACAGTCATTTGGTTGATCCCTCTCGTACTTTCGAGAGTTCTGTTAGTGACCTTTGTATTGAGTGTTACTGCTGCTATAATGTTAGTTTCATTTCTTTTATCAGTTTCTCTTCTGTTTTCCTTCTATTTTATGCCCCGCTCTTCCCAAAAAATGGCTCTGAGCACTATGGGACTTAACGTCTGAGGTCATCAGTCCCCTAGAACTTAGAACTACTTAAACCTAACTAACCTAAGGACACCACACACACCCATGCCCGAGGCAGGATTCGAACCTGCGACCGTAGCGGTCGCGCGGTTCCAGACAGTGGCGCCTAGAACCGCTCGGCCACCCCGGCCGGCCCGCTCTTCCCATTTCTAGAATTTTTTTATAATGTTTGTGAAAACAGATCGCTAGTTCTTGACACGATCTGGATACTATTCAGCATATAACCGCACCACTGCTTTAATAGTTTAGTTACAATCGTCTTAAACGATATTCACTTTTTCGACAGTCGTATACATCGTGAATGACTCAGTAACATTAAGAGCAAGTTGTCTGATTGCTACACAGCAGAACACAAACTAATGAGCTTCAAGTGCTGAGATATACTCAAGAACTATATCTGAGTTGCGCTTGTTGATATTTAGTATAACAGAGGACCCTCTTCTCCGAACAGCGGGACAGTGGTCTGCTGTTATCTTGATTCTGTTTGATCAAATCCCATCCATTTTATGTAGTTGAAGTTCTCTTAGAAGCTTCTTTCAAATACCACAGAAGAAAGCACGAGGGTTGGAAGTTAAATAGTGGCAACTATTTATTGACAACCGATACAAAAGTATGAACGCTTTCACGACCAGATGACATATCTTCCGGGATGTAAGGTCGTGGTCCATGAAACTCTTCAGCTCTACTTCAGCTTCAGTCGGCAAGACTCACCGGAGGAGACACACCCCTCTGAAGATGTCCAGCGCAGCTCTGGACGAAACGTTAGGAGCTGAAGAGTTTCATGGACCACGACCTTACATCCCGGAAGGCTTACCAGAAGATACGATACAAAAGGTTTACATGTTTGCACCTGTTACTGCCAGCGATGTGGAAGGCGTAGTATACCGTTAGCAGAGCCTGTTCTGTTGATGGTGCGAATGGAGCGGTCTACTGCTTGTCGAATCTCTGTATAGTTCTGAAGCGAATGCCACAAAGCCGAAACTGAAACGCCAGTCCAACGAATGGCGTCATTATGCGTCGCGGCGAAAGTTGAAAGTGCGTCAGAGCCCCAGTATGGTGAAACTTATGGTCATTCTCGTGTACGACTGTGATGGTGTTAGCCTAACGCATTACGTTCCTCCACGACAGACCGTCAATGCACAGTATTACTGTTTGTTTTTACAGCATCACCTGCGACCACTTTTGCGAAAGAAGCGGTGCAGCCCACCCATCATTTTGCACGAGAATGCGCGGGCGCATACAGCGCAAGCTGTGGCTGCTCTGTTCGGTCGATGGGACTGGGAAGTACTGTACCATCCACCATACTCCTCAGACTTAAGTCCTTGTGACTTTGATTTGATTCCGAAGATGAAGGAACCACTTCGTGGCATTCGCTTCAGAACTGTTCCAGAGATTCGACAAGCAGTAGACCGCTCCATCCGCACTATCAACAGAACAGGCTCTACTAACGGTATATTACGCCCTCCACATCGTTGGCAACGGGTTCTACACAACGCTGGTGACTGCTTTGAAGGACAGAAACAGGTGGAAACATGTAACTCTTTTGTATCGGTTGTGAATAAATAGTTGCCACTATTTAAGTTCCAACCATCGCGTATGGTCCCATGAGAAGAAAACAAAGTCGCTGTCGTAATTCGGCGACTACAACTGATAAAAATTACTTGCGAATGGTGTGAAATTCGTCTTGTTGTCTGCTATAACTTGGCGGAAACCGTACATCGATATATTTATTCATTTTACACATATTTGGGGTGGCCTGGAGTACGTCTTAGGCGGCCCATCCAGACGGTTTCGACAGTCCTGCCAAAAAGAGAAGTCATTGTGTAACGATCCCAAAATCGTGAGCTACGTGCAAGCATAATTTTTTTCCACTATGTAGACCATAGTCCAAATCCTTAATAGTTCACTGGGTGTTCGCCTTAGCAGCATCAGTATTTGGTCAAGGTCATTTAGCACCTCCTCTACTAAATCTGACATGCTTATGTCACAAGCATCGTATCACTCAGGTACATTATCACCATCATCATCATCGTCAGAAGGAGGTGGGTCTTGGCTCACACTGTTGTATCAGTCCATGTAAAATCGCATGACCTGTGTACTGGAGTATTGACATAGTATTCCTGGAAAGATGTGGACATATATATAATAAGCGTAGATATACGCACCCACACGTACTCATGCAGATATTTATAGATACTTTACTTACCCACATTATCATCATCATTATCATCATCATCATCATTATCGTCTGCAATTCGCGTGCTCTCGTGCTGGGAGCACGCAGTAGGCACAGCAGGTTCATCCAGTGGACAGATACATTTGGATTAGAGGCATCTCGCCGACCATCTTCGGTCAAGATTTCGTTCAAAAATCCTACAAATAACGTCAAATAAGCCTTCTAAGCAAGCATACATTGTTTCTTTCATCAGGACATATGTACCTACACATCGATCTGTACTTACGACCACATTCGTAGTTGCTTACCAGTAC